>NC_082739.1:11773927-12101271 GCF_030144855.1 Hypanus sabinus | reverse complement strand
GACATTTCAATAAATAGCTAAATACCACGGGACTTCAAAGACAGGTATTTTGTTGTAATGCATTTGTTCATTTTCAATTGAAATTAAAGCACATGTTTTCTACATATCCCATGATATTTTATTTTCTCTTATGAGGTGTATTACCAAAACACTCCGTCCATCTGCTCCTGGTCCGGCCCCCCTGTCAAATTTTAGAACCCTTTGTGGCCCTCAAGTCAAAAAGTTTGCCCACCCCTGCTCTAGAGACTGTTGTGCATGAAAATCCCAGGTGATCAGCAATTTTTGAAATCTTCAAACCACCCCATCTGGCACAAGCAACCATTCCACAGTCAAAGTCACTTAGATCCCGTTTCTTCCTTATTCTGATGATTAGTCTGAACAACAACTGGTTGGATGAGACTAGAACTAGTGGTCATAAATTAAGGGTAAAAGGTGAAACGTTTAAAGGGAACATGAAGGGGAATCTCTCCACTGAGAGGTTGGGAGGTCTTTTGGAACAAGCTGCAAGAAAAAGTGGTGGATGAGGGCTCAATTTCAACATTTAAGAGAAGTTTGGATAGGTACATGGATGAAAAGGGTATGGAGGGCCATGGTTTGGGGGCAGGTCAATGGGACTAGGCAGAATAATTGTTTGGCACTGATTAGATGGGCTGAAGGGTCTGTTTTTGTGCTGCAGTATTCAGTGGACAGCAGCTGAATGGCTTTCTCCTTAAAGATTATTTGTCAAATGTAATCAAAACATACAGTGAACTGTCATCTTGCATCCAATCAAATCATCCAGGATTGTGCTAGGCCACCCACAGATAGCACCACGTTTCCGGCGCCAACATAGTCTGCCTACAGCTCACTAACCTAACCCGTACATCTTTTGGGAATGTAGGAGGAAACCAGAGCACCCAGAGGAAATGTGGTAACGAGGAGAACATACAGACTCCTTACAAACAGCATTGGGAATTGAACCCCGATCTTACAGCCAGTGCTGTAAAACTTAGCCCTAACAGCTACGCTATCATACAACCCTGTTTGTGTGTCTTCTTATGTTCTTTAGGCTGTTGAGGGGGAAGTGGAGAGAGAGAGAGAGAGGGAGAGAAAATACACCTGGGCTGATTTGTTGTTCTTCTGCACCAGTTTAGGTGATGGTGGGCAGCATTGACCAAGGATTAAATTCGGCATTTTCTGACTTGACTCAATATCTTTCTGTATACCTTTGAGTTTGTGTGTTTATAAAAGGATATATTTTAAAATATATGCCATGACATGAACTCCATCAAATTTCCTTTTGATTCACTAGCAGCAAATAGCTGTTGAAGAAAAACGCGTTTCAATGAAAAGGGCGCAGGCAGAGTTATTTGAAAGCTGATACAAGCATTCATTGATCCTAGAGGTGAAACAACATTGTTGAGTGATCCACCCCTGCACTCACACAGATTGGTAGGTGGCTCATGGGAACTGGAAATTGAGCATAACAACTAGTGCCTAATTTAACCAGTGATAAATGCAATATTGTCCAGTGATTGACTCAAAGGGCTTGTTTTTTCCTTGTCAGACACTTTGTGCTGGGAGCTGGGCAGAGAGGAGTGAGCAAGAATTGCTTGAGGATTTACTGAAGCATGAATACTACCGAATAATAATTACATGGTTTTATAAAAGTTACATGGAGGCGTGTAAGTAATTTCAATATATTTTATTTCACAAGGGCTACTTTCAATAAATAAATAAATAAACAGATTCTACAACAATGCCTTGTCTACCTAGCTTCATTTTGTGTCTGATCTACTAAACACATTCCACTCTAGTTCCAGCTTCCTGCTATGTTTTTTAGTTGAACTGATAGACATTTGTGCTTTGCAAGTAAATACCATGTTCACTATTGAGCCTGTCCTATTGATGCACCATCAATAACTCTTGGAGACGGGAGGCAAAAGATAGGCTTTTATTAGCTGCAAACGTGACCACGACATCTTGGAGACTGAGGGAGGAGCAGTGCCTCCAATCGCCTTTATACAGGGGCCTGTGGGAGGATCCACAGGAGCAATCAGCAGAGGGGCATGTCCAGACAGGTATACACATAGTTTACCACACCTATACACCAGGGAACACACGCAAAATGCTGGAGGAACTCAGCAGGGCAGGCAGCATCTAAGGAGAAAAGTAAGCAGTCAATATTTTTGGGCTGAGATCCTTCATCAAGACTGGGGGAAGAAAGATGAGAAGTCAAAGTAAGAAGGTGAGGGGGGGAGGAAGAAGTACAAGGTGGCAGGTGATAGGTGGAATATTGGGAGGGGTGAAGTAAAGAGCTGGGAAGTTGATTGGTGAAAGAGATGAAGGGCTGGAGAAGGGGGAATCTGATCGGAGAGGACAGAAGGCCATGGAAGAAAGGGAAAGAGGAGGACCACCAGAGGGAGGTAAGGTGAGAAAGAGAAATGGGGATGGGGGATGTTGAAGGGGGGCATTACCATTTACATGCACTTTGTGTTTTGTGCTACACAGCAGGGAGTCTGTTTAATCTTGCAGACAAACAAGTCAAGTATCTTGTACTTGAGTTCCACACTAGAATGAATCACGTTGTGTCCAGGTCCTCACGTGGGCTCAGTGGTGATGGTCTTGGCCTGCTGCTTGCTTTGGTTAGAAGTTTAAAGTTCAAAGATCAAAGGTATGTCACCATATACTACCCGGAAATTCATTTTCTTGCAGGCATTCACAGTATATAAATTGTCTTAAAAAGTATTCAGCCCTACAACTATTTTCACATTTTAGTCTCATTTTCTAAATTTAAAATATATTGAAGTAGGATCTTTTGAGCTAATCTACAAAACATTGTGCATCATGTCAAATCAAAAGAAAATTCCAGATATTGTCAACAATTTATTAAAAAAATAAAAACCAAAATTGCGAGGCTGAAAAAATATTCATCCTTTGTAATTACCACGCTAACTTTCCTCAGGTGGAAAATACAGGACTACCTTCCCAATTCACCAAATTTGTAGATGTGGAAAATTGGAGGATCACCTAGTTTCAATGAATTCATAAGAATAAATGCCCACTCTCTCAGTAAGGTCCAACAGTATGGTAGAATTTCAACAGACCAAGCCAAAATGAAGACAAAAGAGCATTCAAGACAAGTCTGTGAAATGATAATAGAAAAGCTGGGGAAGGGTACAAGACCATCTCAAAGGCACTCATCATACCTTGGAGCTCAGTACATCATGAAAAAGTGGAAAAAATATGAAAGCTCAACCACATTGGCAAGGTCAAGCTCTAAACTTGATCACTGGAGAAGAATGGCACTTGTAAGAGAGGCTACTGTGATGCCAACAGTCACTCTGACTGACCTTCAGAAGTCAGTGACTGCAAATGGAGATGAAGTTCATGGCTCCACAGTTTCCGAGGTCTTGCACAAAAATGGTCTTTATGGAAGAGTGGCAAGGAAGAAATCCTGACTTTAAAAAAAAACATATTCTTGCCCATAAAGACCATGCAAAGTATCACTTAGAAGATACTGTAAATAGTGGAATAAGACCTTGTGGTCAGACGAGACTCAACATGAAATCGTATATGTGGCTTAAATCGAATACTGCTCATCAGCCAGGTAACACCAACCCTACTGTAAAATATGGTGGAAGTAGTATCGTGCAGTGGAGATGCTTTTCAGCAGCAGGGACTGGAAATCTGGTCAGGGTTGATGGGAAGACGAGTGCTGCTAAACACAGAGGGATCTTGGATAAAGACCTGTTAGCCTCTGCCAGAAAGCTTAAACTGGGGAGGAAGTTTGTTTTTCAGCAGGCCAGCAACCATGGAGTAGCTTCAAGTGAACAAAATTGATGTCTTTGAGTGGTCCAGAGTCCTGACCTTAATCTGATTCAACGTCTCTGGCAAGACCTGAAGATTGCTGTCCACCAAATATACTAGTACAGCTTGAGTAATTTTGCAAGGCCAAATGGATAAACCTTGCTCCATCACATTGGAAAAGCCTCTCTTAGCCTTGCACAAAAAAAAACTACTGGCTATAATAGCTGCGAGAGGTGGTTCAACTAAGTACTGAGCAAAGGGAAATGGAATACTTTGGAGGTGCTGACATTTCAGTTTTTCAATTTTTAGTTTTTCATGCTTTACAGTTTTCTCTGGTTTTTTTTGTGAAAAATGGAGCATGTGATTCACAAATAAAATTCTCAGTTAAATTGATCAAAATCCCTGGATGTAATACTGATTTATGTGAAGAAAAAGTTGGGGCTGAATACTTTGCAAGGTACCGCATCAAGAAGCGCAATGGAATCAATGAAAAATGATACAAAGACAGATAAAAAATCAATGTGCATAAGAAGATGAACTGTGCATTACAAAAAAACAAATAATAATAATAAGCATGTAGTAAATAAAATAGTAGAGTTCTTGAACGTGCGTCTATAGGCTGTGGAATAGTTCAGTGTTGTAGTTCAATAGTTCTAAATGCTCAGGTGTACTGAAGAACCGACTTATAGCAGCAACACAGGCACATGGCATCATTTACATGTCTCTTTATTCAAAGGCATTTAAAACCTATTAAAATGGTGTAAATCAATTTTTAAAAAATTAGTTGAACTGCAAAAAGAGATGCATCTGACTCCACTGTGAGGCTGAGAGCATGCATTCCTTTGTTCAATCCCAATAGGTCAAACTGGCATCCAGCGGTGAAATGGGTTGATGGGTGCACTGTCATTTGTTGTTCAGTCTCATGGCATCTATTTGAGTCGAGGGAAAAGAGGGGTTGGTCACTGGCAGTTCTCTCCATAGCATCAGCCACAGTGTACACAATTCAGCGCAAAGTCTCTGCCCCTCTATATGACCTTCCTGATTCCTAATCTCTTGGTGGATTTTCACTGCTGATGGTCACCCCCAACTTGGACCAACACAGTCTATTAGGAACAGGACAGATATCTACAGATTAACGGAAATCTGGAATTCCTTTTTGTACCACAATTTACAAAGTAGGAAAAAAAGAATTTGGCTCTTCTTAATGTGGTGAGACTGCAATTCTGAATTCATGTAGCGTGGGGGTGTGGCTTATGTGCCAGTTGAAAGCCGTTTCCGCTGTGTCGATCATTGATTGGTTAGCTTAAAAGCTGCAGCCGCCCTTTCTCATTGGTTGGCTTGTGTGCCATGGCACCTAGTGTCTAGTTTCAAGCATCTGGGGGGGGGGGGGTGGTATAAGAGTAACACGTGCAAGAGGTTTGCACTCTCATCCTTTGTTCCCAGGGCGTGCCTCACTGAACTATTGGGAAGCTGTGCTCCAGCTGCACTTTTAACTTTCTGTTTGTTGTTCTGCAGTTTGTGTAACTTGGGGAAGCTTAAATGTTTGGTTAAATCTTATACTGTTTGTAAATGAATGATTAATATGCGTATTTGTATTTTTTTTGCTGTCTCACTCACCAAACCCGTGAACCTGCTTCCATAGTACAGTGCATTGATAGCTATAAACCACAGGGGGACAGTCAGCCTATGGTGGATGCACTGGCTTTACAAGAGCCACCCAATCCAATCCATCCTGCACGTCCACTCTGCAAATGGTTTCCCGCTTCGGCTCTCATTCATTTCTGCTTCCAAAGTTGCTATTGAATCAGCTTCTGCTCTCCTTCCAGTACGTTAAATTTCTCATCCTACCCCAACCCCTGGTCCCGGTGCTAATTATTACAAATCAGAATATGACATACTATCTCGTAGTTCAGCCTTCCTTTGTATTTGCATGGCACCTCTAACATCGAAAAGATCCTGAGAAAAGATAGATGAAATGATTAGACGAGGTGACCAAATGTGAAATAAATGAATCTCGTGCCTTCATCTGATTGTGTTCCCCTTTAAAATGGTTAATAAGTGAGGAACGGTGAAATGATTAGGGATGCTTAACCCTGGGGTATGATTGATGGATGGTGGAGGATTCTAATCAGTCACACTGATAGGGGATTTGTTTTTATTGTTTTAGTCTTTAACCTCCCTTCCAGACAATCTGTTCATCACAAATACACAGAGATGAGTCTTTAATTATATTTTACTTTCATATAAATGTGCTGACAAGAATTTTGTAATTCATAGCAAACTTAATTACAGGTAGGAGTCTATCAAATCTTTATTCCATAGGAGATTTTATTTTATTTTTCTGTGTTCAATTGTCTCTCTGGACCAGACACAATTCCAGAAAACTGCTCCCCGGCACATCCTCCCTGCTGTTCACTATCTGTTCTTCTATTCTCCAATGTTAATAAATTCAGTGCTGTGATTGTCTCCTGATAATTGAATACCTCCCACCCTGAATCACACTTGTTGCTCTCTGAATGTCATTTCACAGTTTGCATGTCTCAAGCTGCGTTTCTCTCCGAGCTCTTCGGGACCAGACCCACCTTAATCCATTTATCTTCCACACAATGTGATCTCTGTCCCAGGCATTTAGAAATTAGCAATCAGCACACCAGCTGCCAATAAATCCTTGGTGTGTAATCACTTTGTGAACAACATACTCCAACCAGACTCACCCCGCAACTTCATGCTGCACTGTCTTCCCAGTATATAATCTTTTTCCTGTCACCCACTTCCCAATCCAATGAACAAGCTTGTTATTGAATGTATAATTCTAACTTCCCTTTGATATTAATTTTCTAAGGATGTCAATTTCAACCATTTGGGTCTTTGTCCATTTGAGTAATCCCATTCCCCACTAACTTCCCTTGCAACGTGTTCTCCTCATATTCCTAATACTCTCCCTCAGATACTATCACTAACCTAGATTCTGATTCAGATTTACTTGCTTATCACAGGTATATCGAAACATACTGTGAAATGTCTCGTTTGTGTTAACAACCAACACATTAAAAGATGTGCTGAGGGCAGCCCGTGAGTGTCGGCACACATTTCGGTGTCAACATAGTATGCCCACGATGCTAGGCTGAACGACACAGAACTCAACAAGCTACAATACAATAACAGCAGAGCAAGCCCCTTTCCTCTGTCTCTCTCACCCACCCATCTACACTGACACTCCTCCAACCCCAGGTCACGACAGGCCTTTGGGCATCCAATCTCCAGCTTCGATGATTGGGTTTTAATTTCCAATCGACCTTTGTGCCTTGATCTTCAGTTTTGAATTCTGGACTACGCAGTAGAGGCAACTTACCTAACAATCTGCATTTCTTTGAGCTGTGGGGTGGGGTGGGGTGGGGGGGGGACCCACATAAGTACAGGGAGAACAATCAAACTCCACATAGACAGCACTACTCTGAAGCTGGGCCCTTGTAGCTATGAGGCAGCAGCTAAACTAGTTGTGCCAGTGTGTAAATGCATTGTTTGAATGTAAGTGTATAGTTTTGTGTTGTAGATTTATAAAATATCAAACTGTTACTGAAAGTCTAGTTAATTATTTTCCATGGTGCGGCTTCATCCATTAGCTCCTATTTATGTCATATTGGATCTAACAGATAATAGAACATTTGGAAATACTCAGCAAATCAGGCAGCATCTGTGGTGAATGGGGAAAAATGCACATAACAAAATGAAGATGCAGGGAAAAGGAGGGGCAGAGAGAACCATACAGACAATGATTGTCATAGAGGAAGACTTCATGGAAACACTAATGTTGACGAACAGATGCAATACAGAAGGTGAAACTGGGAGAATGATGGAATCCTTTCGGGAAGCACAAAGGGATAGAGAGAAGACAGAGGTTATGGGAATTTTTCACTGGATGAAACAGAAGTGGAGAATGGAAAGGGAGGAGACAGAGATGGGTGTTTGACAGAGGGAGCAAGGTAGGAATTGACAGCGGCACTAATGAAGCTTTTGAGTTATACAGAGAGGAAAGAAACAACCAATGTAGCTATTCATGTACCAGAAGGAGAGCTCATGGAGGAGTGGAATTATCCCAGGCATCCAGAAAGAAATGGACATAGCTGTGGGAACTTGTGGGCCTAAACCGTATGTTTCCTTTGGAAGAAATGAGTGGAGTGGCTGAGAGACTTTGCCAATCTTAAACCTCCTATCTTATTCATTGTTAGTACTGTTCTCCTCCCTTTTTCACAAGACTGTAGCTGAAACTCTCATCCAACCCTATGTCACATTCAAGCTTCTGCAGTGCTGTTTTTGCCCTCCTCCATAAACACCAGCCTTACTGTGCCTCTCAGACCAGCCTCTGTATCCCATTGACATCCCCACACTCGGCCTTCAAACTCCGTGTTCTCTTGGCTTTCACCACCACTTGCTTCATATTTGGTGACAGTATCTTCTATGGTCCCAGAATAGATACTTGGATATGGTGTGTTAATGAATATAGGGAAAAGGCAAGACACACAGAATTAAACACACAAGACTGCAAGATTGATGAATCAGAAAGCAGATTTGATGGGCTGAATAGCCTTCTCGTCCCTTTTTCCAATGTATTCACTTATACTAAGTGGTACAGCTTAATTTATTCGTCCATTGCTGAGGAATGCACATAATACACTGAGGCACTGTTCACTTCCCCCACAATGGATTAAAGGTTTAATTTTCTAAACATTTCCATTTCTCATATAAAAGACGATGCATTTGTTCCAACTGAGTCTGTCTTATTCACTCCATCGTAATGCATAAATAAAGAGCTGTGAAGCAGTCCTCTGTCTGACAGGATAACAGAGTGATATTGAAATTAGAAACATTTAGCTTCTTGGAGCATTGCCAGAGAAGACAGTGCTATTGCTAAAATAATGGTGTCATAAAGGCTGCTTGCAATTGATGGTTGTTGAGCTGTGATAAGAAAACCACCATCAGACATTTATTAAAATGGAATTTAATTCTTTCACTCACTGCTGCACATTCTCCTTCTCCCAAAAACAGTCTGTTATTCACTCATAACTTTGCTCGAGACAAATGAGAAACCAGAAACTACACTCAGTGGCCTCTATTAGGTATAGGAGGTACCTGACAAAGTGGCCACTGAGTGTGAGTCTGTGGTCTTCTGCTGCTGTAGCCCATCCACTTCCAGGCTCAGTGTTGTGCATTCAGAGGTGCTCTTCTGCACATCACTGTTGTAACGCGGTTGTTTGAGTTACTGTCACCTTCCTGTCAGCTTGAACCAGTCAGGCCATTCTCCTCTGACCTCTCTCATTAACAAGGCCCATGGAACTACCAATCACTGGATGCTTTTTGTTTTGCACACCATTATCTGTAAAATCTATAGATTGTGGTGTGTGAAAATCCCAGGAGATCAGCAGTTTCTGAGATACTCAAACCACCCCATCTGGCACCAACAATCATTCCGTAATCAGAGTCACTTAGATCACATTTCTTCCCCATTCTGATGCTTGGTCTTGAATAATAACTGAACCTCTTGACCATGTCTGCATGCTTTTATGTATTAAGTTGCTGCAACCTGATTGGCTGATTAAGTATTTGCATTAATTAGCAGATGTACAGGGGTACCTAATAAAGTAGCCACTGAGTGTATTCCATGCAAATTACTCTGTAAACTGATGCATCTATGGGCAGAACTGTGTGTTCCAATTTGATTTCACCTCTGCCAATTTAAAGGATGACTTTCCTCACGAGGTGCTGATGCTCATTTAAGTTTTGTATGCATGAGACTCAGCTTTAATTTTAAAATATGAATCACAACTCTTATTTTATCAAATTGGTCTTTCATTTAGAAAGAATGAAAATCTGCAAAGCCTACATTAGCAGAGACATCTATGACTTGAAGATGAAGTTTATCATCACCTAGTATCTCAAAACACTCCTCAGTTCTTGTAGATTGAGCACCATTTGGGTATGGCTGTTAGATTCCCTCAGCTGTCCTACATTCAACGGTATATTCCACTCCTCACAGTTGGTGTTCCAGGGCAGCCAGTATTCTCGATGCCCTCACAGACTCCAAGGAGACTCAAAGACACACAGCAATTAACAATCAACCTCTAATTTAGCTTCCAGCTAAACAGCCAATTAGTCTAAGGTCAAGAGGCATCTCAGGTGGAGACAGAAGAGTTTTTGATTTGAAAGGATTAACTGCATTCATGCTGGATTGTATCAGTTAGTTTTGGTCTAACATTTGTTTGTTTAACAAATGCCTCATTATTTCAGAATACTTGTAAATGATTTCTGACCCATTTACAATCGCATTTCACGCCCCCTTTACTCCCATAGTCTCAATCATGGGTATTTTATGATGGGCACTATATAAATGCAATTCTGATTTTCTCCTATTGTCATTCTTTTTACCCATTTTCTAAATCTATGGTATCTGTTTGGAGTTACCCTTGCTTGTTTCTTTTAACTTTCACTCATTTTCAAAGCTGGCTCCTCAATTCGTCATCTGCACTCCACTCCATCATCCAGTGATTGAAACTTGAGTCTCAGACAATCACTTCTGTTGGTTTGCAGGCTCCTGACCCTTCCAACCCACAGCATCCATAGAATCTTCATTCTACTAACCTGTGGCATCCATAAAATCTTCGTTCTGCTAACCCGTGGCATCCATAGAATCTTCATTCTACTAACCTGTGGCATCCATAGAATCTTCATCCTACCAACCTGTGGCATCCACAGGGTCTTTATTCTACCAACCTGTAACGTTTGTAGGCTCTTGAGTTCCTGTTTGCACAAGCAAGTAACAGAGGATGACCTATCAACACAACATTCTTTGTTGAAGGCAGTAATTCATCGAAATTAAGTGACTGGGTCATTAATGTATCAATGCCATGGCACACTCACTTACATATACTGCACAGACTAACTTCTTGTTCCCCTTGAGATAACTATTTGATTGATATTGCTTCTGTGATCACATGTGACCGTTGCGTCTAGCACCTTTAACATAGTCAAGGAAACCCTCTGACCAAACCTGACACCAGATTTTAGGATGGGTGACCAAATGCTTGGTTGAGCAGAGAGATTTTACATAGGGTGACAGTGAAGAAGATGACACGGGGAGGTTTAAGGAGGAAATTCCAGAATGGGCCTTGACAATTTGATGACAAGGCCGTGAATCTGCAAATGAAGAAAATCAAAATTGTACAAAATACCAGAAATGGAGGAACATTCTGACCTTGGAGGGTGGGGTACTGGAGAAGTCTCCAAAGAGAGTAATGCTATACTTGGATTTTATAAATGATTTGTGCATTTTGAAAGAGCAATGTTGATAGATCTGGATGAACGAATATGGCGTTGTGATGAAATGGGACATATTTGTGTCTGGAACTAAAATGGGAATGGGATATACAGCAAAGATATCAACATTCACATTTACTTGCCCATACAATCAAGCCCTAGCTGGCCAGCGGTGCAGTGGCACCAGCAATGTACTTCGAGGTGAGTGGTCCCGGGTTCGAATCCAGCCAGCTCCTTGCACGCTTTCCATCTGCGCTGAGTTGAGTGTCGAGCTAGCAACTCAGCCTTGTAGAAGACAGAAGAAATGCTAAAGAAAAGGCAAGGTTGCAGCCTGATGCATCACAACGCGTGGAGGGGAACATCAACGACGATAAGCCCCAAGGTGCAGTTATGCAGTGAAATCCACACAGGTGTACACTCACAACTCACACTTACGTTCAAGTACGTGACTACATCTGTATCTGAGTTCATATTTACAAATATAAAAAGCATAAAGTCTGAGCTGAGAGAAATATGAAATTAATTAAAAAAAGAAAATACCTGAAATACTCAGCTGGTTAGGCAGCATCTATAGAGATTCAACCTGAGATATTACCTCTCAGGTTTCTTTTTATACAGATCCTTCATGACCTGCTGAGTATTTTCAGCAATTTTTCTAGTTAGCAGATGGGATTTATTTTTGTTATACTAAATTATAGCTGTATTTCCCACTAATATCTAATAGGACTATTTGCTAAAAATAATGTGAATTTCTATTTTGAAAAGTCATTCAGGTGTTTTGCACCCAAAACAAGTGATAAAATGTGAATAATACACACAAAACGCTAGAGGTACTGAGCAGGTCAGGCAGTATCTATGGAGAGGAATAAACACAAAATGTTTTGGGCCAAGGCCCTTCACCAGGGTGCGGTTTCCAATAGGATCAGACTTACTTAAATTTTGCCTTGTGTCCAGGAGTCACTGATGGTATCGGCCCTAAAGGAACATGTTCCATGGCAGTCACATAGGAGCAACACAAGAGGAGCATGAGGCTGTAATGTCAAGAGAGACAGAGATCTCAATGAGATACTGAAAGGGACAGAGAATAGGGGAGATGCCAAGAGGTAAGTGTTGTGCTCTGGATGGTTATGCAAAAGAACTTTGCAGGAAGCAGATCCGGTGGTCCAGGAGTGGGAATCTCCACACTGTGGAGCAAAGTCACACAACTAAAGGTATCTGTCAAGGCAGGAGGTGTGAATTTTCTGTGGCAGATTGGGAGACCACATTAAAATAAGTTCACACCATGACCACATGGGGTTCCTCCAGGTCCTCCAGTTTCTCTCACAGTCCAAAGACGTATAATTTAGTAGGTTAACTGGTCACATGGTTAATTGGTCAGCACAGGCTCATTGGGTTGGAAGGGCCTGATAGCATGCTATATCTCTAAATAAAAGTTAAAAAAAGAACAACTTAGATAGAGTGGCAAATCTGTGGAATTTATCACCACTGATGGCTGAGGATGCCAAGCCATTGGATATATTTAAAGCAAAGCTTGACAGATTCTTGATTAGTGAGGGTGCCACAGGTTATGTGGAGAAGGCAGGAGAATGGGGCAGAGAGGGAAAATAAATCAGCCAAGATTGAATGGGGGAGCAGACTTGATGGGCTGTATGGCTCCAATGTTTATGGTCTTATGAATACCCTAACCAGCACAAACTATTTCTCCATCCATCTGCCTACAATGCGATCCTCTTCCCCTCCCCCCCCCCACACACACTGTACCCTCTCCTAAACACCCTTAACTCTCATCTCATTGTAAATGTTCTATCTCACAACCCAAACTCCAATCATAGGTCAACACCGCAGAGGAAGGATAATGAGAAGGTTTCATTTGATTTTGAATCTTCTCCATTATAGGCAAAGACAGTCAGGGAGGCCATCTCACAAACAGCACCTCAGCACATCAGAGACCATCCCTCCCCATTATGTAGTGCAAAGGTCCATGGAGTCAATCTGTTGTCTCACAGGTTTAATCCTTATTGGGATGCTCACCATGCAAAGCTTGTACTTTCTTCTGTGACCACTTGGGTACCCCTCCCCACTAAAAGCTAGAGCTTCCTCCCACATCCCAAAGACCTGGGGGTTGGTTGGTTAATAGGCTGCTGTGGACTGCCCCTGATGTAGGTGAATGGAGGAAGAGGGAGATAATGGAAACATGGAGAGAATCAAATAGGATTAGTATAGCTGGGCATCTGATGGTCAACACAGACTCGATGGACCTGCTTCCATGCCTTAAGACTCAGCACAGAGGCCCAAACCACCTTGAGCAGAAGCTCACCAATGAGGATTCATCGTGAGGATCACATTCTCTATGATTTGACAGTTCAACTGTGGGCTTGAGTTCAGCCTTATGTGCAGCAATCTTCTGACTTTCCTTGCTGAGTTTCGGGAGAGGGCCTCAGTTTCCCTGCCCCCAAAATATAATTGTACCCAGCAGAATAGTCAGAGCAAGTCGGGGGTGGGGGGTGGGGTGGGGGAGACGTCTCAAATAGAATCATAGTGAAGACTGGAAATGTGATAGGAGGTGGAGGGGAATGAAAACTATGGTACAGCATTGAAATGAGACTCCAGGTATCACTTGGAGACCAGGAGCGTGAGATATTATGAGTTTACATTAGTGAGGCTGGTGTTGCAGCGAGATAAACCAGCCAACAGCAACCTTTTAGCAGGCATTATGAATCTTGCGTGGGGCCTGCTCTGTGGTGAGGTGAGGTCAATACATTCATAGAGCCTATGCACCTGTGATGTGTTTTTTAATCTGTTAGTATTATTGTGTAAGTATTGTTTTATATGCTGTATGTGATATATGTACTATATTTTAAAACCATAAGACATAGGGGCAGAACTAGGCCATTTGCATGTTTTGCACCTTGGTCTCTGAGGAACTTTGTTTCATTTAGCTGTATACTTGTGTGTGGTTGAATGACAGAAAACCTGAACTTGGAGCACCGTCTGTCAAGTCATCAGTGAATCTGGAGGTTGTAATAATGCTGGAGCTGTCTGAGGGAATTGCACCACTGTCTTCATGTTCTTTGGTTCCTTAAGGTTGTTATAGCCGGGGGTGGTAATGGGGACAAGCTCCCACTACCTATTACATGCTCCCAGTGGCATGTGACTGAAATAGCCTCTGACAATCAAGTCCAGCTCCTGGCCTGCATGTGTGGCTTAGCTACTAAGCCCCGCAGAACTATTTCTGCAGACAGGAGAACGGACAAAGGCAGGTTACTACTGGTGCCTTAAAACCATTCGCTTTGGGCAGATGGTGCTAGTCACTTGTGGTTGGCAGTTCATCTAGAAAACTCTGATCTCAAACCTATGCTGCCTTGCAGCTATACCCACTCCGAGGGGAAAGTTTGGAGCTGGAGTCCCTAAGGCAAACCTACACTGAGCTCAACGCTAGTCCCAAATGGTATCAGTCTTTGCTATTCCTTTGGGTTCATCAAATGCGTGGAGAGGCGGAGCTTGCTTCATGGGCAACAGCTTGCTTTCTGTATTTTACTGCACTGGCTTTCATATCTAGACAGCTGGGATGCAACATGGTCAACCCTGACCAACTGAGGCCTCAGACCACATGCTCTTCTGAGACGTCTGATCCTTAGCTTCAGAACATTGGGCTCCCACTGCCAATCCCCGGCATCTTCTCTTATAAGGATCCCTCAAGCAACATTCTTGCTCACATTCTTCCCACAGCCAGACTGGCCCTTCAGCTTGCCCTGGACAGCACCCTAAAGCTCAACCATCTGAGCCAAGAATTTCTCTAAATCATCACAGATAAAAGTCGAAGGGAAAAGGAGTGAATTTTCAACAGCCTGACTGGGTCACAAGAATGCATCTCAACGACATCAACTTCCACATGGAAGGTTACGAATTAGGCATTGTAATTTTTCTGAAAAATGTTATGATTTTCCATTAATGTACCAATTGATCTGGTATTGTTATAAAGTATTCTCAAGAGACTCACACTGCTGCAATGCACTCGCATTTAGTACTTGAGGTCGAGCTAAACTTTGATTGCAGTTACACAACAAGTGATGCTTATCCCTTAAAAATTGTAGCTTCAGTGTAGTGGCCCACATAATTTTGAAATATTTAGACTGATGCTGCAGCTGCTATGTTCTTCTGGTATTGATTTTATCTGACCCCTATTCTAAGGTTGATTACTTTCCCATGATTCTTCTCCCCTACTTGCTCCATTCCTACAATGGTTGCCATGGTTATTTATGAGGGAGGGTCTCCAAAAATGCAGAGAAATATGATGGGGTTGCACAATTAGATGAATCACCTTTCTTGGAGCCTTCCTTTTGCAGCGAATTGGAAAAGATGGGATTAGGCGAGAGGTTTTTAATGAAAAAAGATGGTTTGGACAGGAAAGTCTGGCACTTTATTTTGATCAGATCCAATTGCTTCAAGTTGAATAAAATGTGGTGCATCAAAACACTTTTTTCTAAATTCTGTTATTGCATCTCCCCGAACTACCCCAGTGCACTCTTATGATGAAATGATCTTTATGGATGGCATACAAAACCAGGTTTCTCACTGTACCTTAGTACTTGTGACAACATAAAGCAATTTACCAACAATACTACTTTAGCAAGCTGCACTGTGATACAGTCAACTGGTACAGGGAATTTGATCCAAAGGATATTTAGAAATCAAGAATGTGGTATAAAACTTGTTGCATACAGATGTTTTATTAAGTGGTACAATAGCAAAGGACAAAAAGAAGAAGCATCAAGACAACAAAGTTCAAAGTAAGTTTATTATCAAAGTACATATACATCACCATATGCAACCCGGAGATCTATTTTCCTGCGGGCATTCGCAGTAAATCCAAGAACCTTAATCGAATCAATGAAAGACTGCACTCAACAGATTGGACAAACAACCAATATGCAAAAGACAACAAACTGTACAAATACAAAAGAGAAAAGAAGTAATAATAACTAAGAAATAAATGTTGAGGACTTGAGATGAAGAGTCCTTGAAAGAGAGTCCGTAGGCTGTGGGAGCAGTTCAGTGATTGGGCAAGTGAAGTTGAATGAAGTTATCCACAATGGTTTAAGAGCCTGGTGGTTGAGAGGTAATGACTGTTCCCAAACCTAGCGGTGTGAGTCCAGAGGCTGGTGGTCTTCTCATACTCCTTATTGTATCAATCAACTGATGTTATAGGGTCAGGGATCTACATATTTTTTCTGTAGCTTTTATCCTTACTTTCCGAAGTTATTATGTGTTATATGTGTGTTATGTGTACTACTGTGCTTTACACCCTGGTTCGGAGAAACATTGTCTCGTTTAACGATATACATGTAGTTAAATGACAATCAACTTGACTTGATCTGTAGTTGAAGTGGTATGGTCAATGCAAGCTGAGCTGTACGGCAGGATGGGGAGGGATTTTGTGTATCATCTGAGCTTTCTAAAAACAAAATCACAAAATGCTGGAAATAATTGGTATTGGTTTATTATTGTCACAGTGAAAAGCTTGTCTTTCATACTCTTCATACAGATCAAATCATTTTACAGTGCATTGATGAAGAATAAAATAATAGCAATGCAAAATAGACTGTAAAAATGACCAAAAGACTGCAGTGCTGACAAATGATGAAATGCAAGATCGTAATGAGGTAGACTGTGAGTCTAATAGTCCATCTTGTCATACAAGAGGTCCATTCAGTGGACAAAAGCTGACCTTGCGCCTTGTGGTCCACGCTTTCAGGCTTTTGTATCTTCTGCTCAATGGGAGAGGCATACTGTGCCATGTTCTCAGCCTAATCTGAGAATGCTCAGCAGTCAGGGAAAGGAAACAGAGCCAAAGTTTCGAGTCAAAGACGCTTCATCAGAACTGGACTTTCCTGGTGTACTGTGCTGGTGTTAAGGACTGAAGAGGAGGGAGGAGCAAATATTGAGGAAACATATTTTGCAGGTCCCTAATGACAATTATGACTCATCTTGTTCCTGCTGCTCTTTCCCATGCTACTCAGATTCCAGACTTCCTCACTCATCCTCTGGCAGTGGCTGATGCTTAGTGTGACAGGCATGATTAGACGTTGAAGAACCCCGTTTCCAAGGATATGTCCCTTTGAGCAGGCCCACCTGCTGAAGGTGCCTACATTTAAGCTGGGCATTCCCTAGAAAACAGGGTTTCCCAACTTGGGGTGCTTGGACCCCTTGCTCAATGGTATTTGTTCATGGAACCCTTGCCAGAAAGCTTAGATGCACTGAGAGGAATTTCTCATGATCTACAATCAAGGATGTATGGAGTGGAAAACTTTATAGTTCATGAACAGGTCTGGGTTATTGAGTGGGAGTGGTCTTTATTGGCGTGAGAGTGCAGCTGATGAGTCCCTGCACTGGTCAAAGCCAGTAATGCTGGCATATCCCTGTTTCTGAGGTGCCACCTGCTTCCTTTGGGATTGGATACCCTGGTGACGTCTCTGATGGGGAATATGACAGAGTAAGCTACACCTGCTTGGAAGATCCTGTTTTGAGGACGTTGGGTGTGACTTTGACCTTCAGAGAGAGAGAGAGGAGTCCAAACATGAGAATAGGATAATGGTTTTCCTGTGTGTATCTCAATACTGACAGCCTTGAATGACGAGAGCCTTTGAAGATATTGCGCAAGGGTTCAGAAAGAAGAGTACCTCTGAGAATTCTCTGCTTTGTTATATCTTTGCTTCCCTCTCAGGTTTCTCAGCACAGCCTGAAGTGACACCGTCAGCAGTGTAATACTGAGGCACCCATTGAATGGGTATCCTTAAATTCTGGAAAAAGCATTCACTGTTCATTGAAGTGTTCTTGTTTGACTCAGAAGATAGTTTAAGAAACTTGCAGTCAGTTCTGTAATTGTCTGGTCAAGTCCCCCAGTGCAAGCACAGTGCCAGTATTAATATGAGGCACACTCAACATTTCAGGAATAGTTTCTTCCCTCCATCATCAGATTTCTGAATGGACAATGAACCAACCCACAAACACTACCCCTGTCACGACCACGGATTCGGCAGCACAGTAGATACGGCAATTGCGCTTGTGAATTTGCACGTGTCAGCTAATTATTATCTAATTGTGATAGTATTTAACTCCATACTTGTTGTGATAGTGCTTGTCGAGACTTGGACAGAGCACAGCAACGCTTCGCTGCTGTTTTGCATT
Source organism: Hypanus sabinus (assembly GCF_030144855.1). Lineage (NCBI taxonomy): Eukaryota > Metazoa > Chordata > Chondrichthyes > Myliobatiformes > Dasyatidae > Hypanus > Hypanus sabinus. Next base: position 12,082,983 of record NC_082739.1, on the reverse strand, counting down.
TGGCCTTTCCTGAGAAATTGGACTGTCGAGTCACTGACTCTGAAGACTAGCAGTATTCGTTTAAAATTTAGTCTTCAGCTGCGGTGTAGGCTTTGTTTCCCATTTGAGAGTTTCAGTTAATGGCCCTGTCTGGCCTAGTGTTTATTGTTTTATTTTCCATTTAACACTGTTCGCATTAAAGTTTTGTGAACTATCGACCCACTTCAGTGTCTCTCACTGCGCACTTGGGCCATGTCCGAACCTGTTGACAACCTCACTACTTCACTCTCTTTTTGCACTACTTATTTAATTTTTTATATATGTTTATTATAGTAACATATTGCACTATACTGCCACCACAAAACAAAAAAAAAGCACAATAGATTCTGTGGATGCTGGAAATCCAGAGCCACACACACAAAATGCTGGAGGAACTCACAGGTCAGGAAGTAAACAAACAGTTGATGTTTTGGGATGAGACCCTTCATCAGGACTGGAAAAGAAGAGAAGAAAGTTTAATAACATATTATTAAACCTGATTCTGATTATATCGACCAAGCTTGCATCATGTGCTCCTAGTTCTAGTGAGACTCTTTGACGATGTTGATAAAGTGGGACATTATAGAAACATAGAAACACAGAAAATAGGTGCAGCAGTAGGCCATTCGGCCCTTCGAGCCTGCACCGCCATACAGTATGATCATGGCTGATCATCCAACTCAGAACCCTGTACCTGCTTTCTCTCCATACTCCCTGATCCCTTTAGCCACAAGGGCCATATCTAACTCCCTCTTAACTATAGCCAATGAACTGGCCTCAACTGTTTCCTGTGGCAGAGAATTCCACAGATTCACCACTCTCTGTGTGAAGAAGTTTTAACTCATCTCGGTCCTAAAAGGCTTCCCCTTTATCCTTAAACTGTGACCTCTCGTTCTGGACTCTCCCAACTTAGTCCAACTTCTCCAACTTAGTCAGCGTTGGAAGAAATAAGTATTAAATGGCTAGTGACAGTATTCGGTGGGTGGCTGATGCCAGGAAAATGTCTGATGTGCTAATGTGAAGTGTGCTCAGTCTAACTTGGCACCTGGACTGATTTTACCTGGAGACGGTCTCCAGTGTTTCTGTTCAGGGTAAAATTAAACATGGATTCACAGTGGCTAATAAAGTGGGGAGAACAAGAGCCTGATTTTAGGCTGATGTTGGTCAATTTTCCCTTCTAAATCTACAGGTTCACCAAAAGACTTTGCTCTAAATTAAGTGGAGCCCTGCCTCAAAAGTCCTGTGAATGTCTCGTAGCACTTATCCTCCAAACTGAAGTGAGAATAACCTGAATGATAAATGTGTGTAACATCATTGATGGAAAATTAATTGCATGTTTAAAACATTCAGGTAGCAGTCTGGCTTTCATTTGATTTATTGACTGGAGCCAAAAATATCTCATTTTTTGCAGCTCTGAAGTATAACTAGAAAAATTATGAAGCTGAGGTCTGGAAACACCAGAGAGAAGAAAGGGACTTTACAGCTTCTTTCTTCAAATTGAAAGTAAAGTTTTAATGGGTCAACTTGATTGCACACGGCTTTTGAGGCTTTGTTCTACCAGAATGAGAGCAGACCCCTAGGTTCTGAGACTGATTGCTCTCTGTGGGTTCACACCAGTCACAGACATGGGGAAATTAGTGTAATGGAGGTTGGAATTCCCTTAATGTGACAGCACGGCTCCGGGAAACTGCTCTCTGATCAGCAGCTGAAGCAAGGTTATCTATTCACAGGACAGGGACGAAGGGAGGAAAGATATTTTTAACGGCAGCTCTCCTCAGAGTTTGAATTTAATAAGCTTTTCTCATATTGTAGAGAGAGAGGTGCTTGTGACATTGCCATTCACACATTTTTGAAGGAGTTAATTTTAGATGTGCTGATAATCGGTCAAAGGAGCTTGAGAGCCCAGACAACCAAACTTAAGAATAGCTACTTCTCCGCTGCTGTCAGACTCCTGAACAATCACCTCTTTCACATACACTTCATGGCAGTGCTGGTATGTTCTTGGGCTCTTAATGTTACATCTTCTGTTATTATCGCTTCGTCATTTCTTTTTGCATTCCTATACTTAGCACCATTCCATTGTTTTTGCACTTGTCCCCTTACTTATTGTGGTGTTTATGTTTTCCAAGTATACTGATTACTCTGTGAGCTTCATATGAGCAAGGAATTTCATTGCAGCCTGGTGTATATGACAATAAACTTAGCTAACTAAATTAGTTACTGTTGTGGGCCGAAACAAAGGTTGTGATAAATCAGCATACAGGAGAGAGATGGAAAATTTGGCTGAGTGGTGTCATAACAACAACCTCTCGCTCAATGTCAGCAAGACCAAGGAGCAGGTTATAGACTTCAGGGGAGGGAAACCAGAGGTCCAGGAGCCAGTCCTCATTGGAGGATCAGAAGTGGAGAAGGTCAGCAACTTTAAATTCCATTTCAGAGGACTTGTCCTGGACCCAGTATGCAAGTGCAATTGTGCAGAAATCACAGCAGTGCCTTTACTTCCTTAGGGGTCTGTGGAGATTCGGCATGACATCTAAAACTTTGAGAAACTTCTACAGATGTTTAGTGGAGACTATATTGACTGGCTGCATCACAGCCTGGTATAGAAACATCAGTGCCTTTGAATGGAAAATCCTATAAAGGGAAGTAGATTTTGCCCAATACATCATGGGTAAAGTCCTCCCAACAATTGAGCACATCTACATGAAACACTGTCGCAGGAAAGCAGCATCCATCACCGGGGACTCTGATCACCCAGGCCATGCTCTCTTCTCACTGCTGTCATCAGGTAGAAGGTGCAGGAACATTAGACTTGTACCACCAGGTTCAAGAACAGCGATTTTATCTGATTCCACCACCTCCTCTGGCAGCGTATTTCAGCCATCGACCACTCTGTGTAAAAAAAACTTTCCCCTCCAGTCCCTCTCAATATCTTTACCTCAATTAAAATAATTGAACAGTAAATGAATCATCATCAGGGCCACCCAGGCCACCACCCAGACCGTGCTCTCTTCCTGCTGCTGCCTTCATGAAGAAGGCGCAGCAGCCTCAGGACTCGCACCACCAGGTTCAAGAACAATTCCTACCCCTCAACCATCAGGCTCTTGAACACAAGGGGATAATTACACTCACTTGCTCCATCATTGAAATGTTTCCACAACCGATGATCTCACTTTAAGGACTCTGTCTTATTATCTCATGTTCTCATTATTTATTGCTATTTACATTTGCATTGGCACAGTTGGTTGTCTTCTGCACTCTGTTGATCTTTCATTGATCCTGCTTACAGTCAATACTCTATAGATTTGCTGAGTATGCCAGCAGGAAAATGAATCTCAGGGTTGTATATAGTGACATAGATGTACTTTGGTGATAAATTTTACTTTTAACTTTTAAGTGACCATGAAGGTATCAGATAGTCGTGGAAAGCCAACTAGTCCACTACGGATGTTTAAGAAGGAAAACCTATAGGCCCAGAGCTTACCCAATCTAGACCTCACGCTGCAACAATGTGTGTTCAATCCTGAAGGTGTCTGTGTGGAGTTTGCACGTTCTCCTGGTGACCAAATGGCTCTACTCTAAGTGCTCTGGTTTCCTTTCCCATTCTGAAAATGTTTGCATTGGTAGCTCAACTGGCCATTGTAAATTGTCTCCATTGTCTGGGCAAGTGATAGAAGCTGTAGGGAATGTGGGGAGAATGTATTGGATTTGTGTAAGTCAGTGGTTGATGGTTGGTGGGGGCCCATTGGGCTGAAGGCCTATCTCCATCCTACATCTCTCTAGAATCTATGGCAACCATGGCTGAATAATAAATGCAGCCTTGGAGAATATTATTTTAAATGTAGGATTGATTTAATGTGAATCCATGTGAATAACATCATACTCAAAGAAAAATTGAGCTTTAAACGTATGTATGCATAATATTCAAAGATAGGCTGTACCTGAGGGACAAAATTATTCCCTGATCGTTACTTTTTGACTCCAGGAGTACTTCTTCCTTTCAATTCAATTCAAGCAGGTTCTGAATGCTCATTGGCTTGGCCTGTCTTGGTTGCCATGGCATCCATTTCCCCATTCAGAGTTATGTGCATTTGCTTCCCCTCTCATAACATCAATCTCATTTACATAAAAAGATTGTTGCCATGCCGACAAGTGGATGGGGGCGTTTTTACCTATTTCTCACCAGGCAAAACATCGATCAATAGAAGTAACTGTGTGCAAATCTCTCCCACTGAGTTTCATGCTGGGAGCCCATGTCTAGGTTCCAGGTGAAGCAGTCTTCTGGTCTGGCTAAAGTGGCATGAGAGATTACACGTTTCAGCAAGTTGCATTAATGAGGCAGATCCTGTGCATTAGGACTTCCAAGGACATTCCACACAACTGCAATCAAAGAAAGTTTAGCATTAATTCATCAGAGTAAATATTAGGATAGATAACCAGATCAATTTTAGAGGACAAGTTTGAGAGGTTTAGAGTAAAAGTTCTGATACACCCACCAGCCTCCCGCACATCTCTGGGACTTGGCAGGCAACCAGAGCAAACTTCACACAGATAACACCCTACCTCACGATTAAATTTGGGTTGCTGGAGCTACAATACAGTAGCACTACCTACTACATAGTGCTGCCCACTGATCATGTAGCCATCTCAATATAAAATAATTTAATGTATTTCCAGCTAACTGTATTATAAATTTATTTTACAGAGGAAGTAGTCTATTTAGGTTATCATATTCGAATCGCACCTCTCCAATTCCAAGTATGTAGTGACCCCGTTATAAAACTCGTGTGGAGTGGGTCGCTCTCCTGTGCATCTGTTGCATGGACTAAGCACAGCAGGGGCTGCGTTGGAGCCGTCCTCCCTCTGTATGCTTGAGGGATCAAAAGTGCAATGTTTAAATAAGGTCCAAATAGAGACAGTGCCCATTTACTGTGTGAAATCCTGGTCTGGCAGTGATTCCAACAACTTGATGGAGGTTTGCTAGTGCTGATGAGCAAGATTTTAAACTTATTTGGCAGGGAATAGATGTACAGGTGGGCGAGAAAGGAAGGAAAACAAAGTCTGTCCAGTAGACAGCGATACATAGGAATCCAGATGAAGGATCTTGACACAAAACGTTTTCCTCCACAAATATTATTATTATTATGCACTTTATTGATCCCGAGTGGGAAATAATTTTGTTCTGCAGCAACATTTAAAATCACACTTAGCAATAATAATAATATTAACTAATAATGTACAGAATATGCACAATAATTTACCAATGCACAATGTTGTGCAATAATAATGTACGAAATAATAAAGCAGAGATTATTGTACTATGATGTGTGTTCTCCTGTCACACAGAGATGAACTCCTGCATATGTTTATTGCATTTGGTAGGAAGATTTTTTGTAACGATCCTTGTCACAGCGGAGCTGAGTGAGTCTGTTCGAAAGGGGGCTCTGCTGCTTACTCAGTTGGTCATGGAGAGGATGTTCCTGATTGTCCACAGTGGATAACAGTTTGTTTACCGACCCCCTCTCCACCACTGACTCAGAAGAGTCCGGGTTGTAGCCAAAGACAGATCCAGCCTCTCTGATGAGCTTATTCAGTCTTTTTGCATCACCGGCACCGATGCTGCTCCCCCGACATAAAACCGCAAAGAAGACTGCACTTGCTACACCAGACTGGTAAAAGGTTTCCAACATCGAAGCTTAGGGCGGAGCTTAGTTATGATGGTGCTAAACAATGACTCCTTTGCTTCCATCTTTAATGTCTCTATTTTTCCCTTTCATGGTACTTTTGAAGACCCTGTCCTGCAGTTACACGCTGACAACGGTCCTTTGCGGGAATGGGGCCCGTTCTCAGAGTTACACGACTGGCCGTTATTCGTTATTTGGATGTGGCCAAAGAGCTTTGCTCGCCTTCGGAGTTCCAGAATCTCGTGGCCCTGGAGACGGGCGGATCGAGGGTCAGAGTCCGGGCAGGAGATCGGTTTGTCGTGGGAGTTGGTAGATCTCTGGCTGTGTGCCCAGAGACCCGAGATCTTTGGGCACAGAGCTCGGAAAAAGTGACGCAACGGACTTTTAACATTGTAAACCAGTGAGTTTGTTATGTCTCCCCTCGCGCTGTGAAATGAATTCTCAATTCTTTTTCCCTTAGAGAGAGAGAGAGCCTGTAGAATGTTGAATACTGGGTGAACAAGTAGTCTTTGGGGTAACTGCAAGTCTGTGTCTTTGCTCACACTTCAGTGCTCGGTGGTGGGTGCTGATGCTTTTTCCTACTGGTGTGGGAGGGAGATCATCGCTTTGCTGCCACTTAAGCGTGGGAAGGAGGAGAGCTGGGGGGGGGGGACTTTGGGATTCTAACATTTAACTGTCATTCATTCCTTAGGGCACTCCTCTGTTTTCGTCGATGGTTGTGAAGAAAAAGCATTTCAGGGTGTATGTTGTATACATTTCTCTGACATTAAATGTACCTTTGAAACCTTTGACATTGGCTGCACACACTGAAGGTTCTCAGCTTCCTTAGAAAACAGAGTCTGCTTGTCCCCTTCTTGTAAACAGCCTTGGTGTTGGTTTTCCAGTCAAGTCCGTCGTCGAGGCGAACACCCAAGTATTTGTACTCCTCCACCACCGCAACTACTCCGAGAATGTATACAGGACTCGTACCAGTCCTCTTCCTCCTGAAATCAATCACCATCTCCCTGGTTTTGGCCACATTCAGGACCACTCCACAAACTCGTCCGCCAGTCTTCTGTACTCTGACTCCTGCCCGTCTCTGATGGTCCCAACCACCACAGAGTCATCAGAGAACTTCAGCAAGTGACAAGACTCAGATTTCTACTGAAAGTCTGTGGTGTATGGTGTGAATAGAAACGGAGACAGGACAGTCCCCTGTGGGGCTCCAGTGACACTCACCACCACCTCAGACAGAACTATCCAGCGGTACAAGCTGGAACCTATCTGTCACCGTATCCTTTCCTGACTCAGACTCAGATTGTAAAGGTGCTGCAAAGTACCAGACAGCTGGCTCACACAGGCCTTTGGTACGCTGGGGCTGATACCATCCAGGCCAGCAGCCTTGCCTTGATGTATTCTCTCTAGCTGTCTCCTAATCTGACCTGTAGTCACAGTCAGGTGGGGGAGGGTGATCATTCCTATAGTAACATGAAATATAGTGCTGAATATTTATATATCTCTGCTATCATTGGCATCATTGGGATCCAAGTCACAGATTAGCCAGGGTCTAACAAAACGGTTGAGTTAGCTCAAGGTGCAGTAATATCCGGAATATATCCTGACATAGTAGTCACATTACTCATTGAGATCCACTGCAGGTATCCAATAGATGTTTTGTGTTGGAGCTAGTGATATTGATCTTGAGGTTATTCAGAAGTCAAGAATAGGGCATAAACCTTGGTGGTTATGTTTTATTAAATGTTACAAAAACAAAGGATGGACAAAGAAAAGGTGAAGGGAATGAAGTTGTGGTCATCTCATACTCCGACCGGAGATAACATTCCAGTGATAACAATGAACCTGTGAAATAGCCAGATTCCAGTGGCATGACTTCTGCTGCAGAAAAACTGAGAAGCTTCTAGAAAAATGTGGACATGAGAGATTCAGCGGATCCTGGAAATCCAGAGCAACACACACAAGATCCTGGAGGAACTCGGCAGGTCATGCGGCATCTATGGAGAGGAATAAACAGTTCACATTTCAGGCCGAGACCCTTCATCAGGAAAAGCAGGAACAATACAGAATCAATTCTACTCAATATATATTTACTGAACAGTCACGTGTATATAAGTGATTATATAAAACTTGTAAGCAAGCATTTGTTGTTGCTCAGTCATTAAGTCAAGTCTGACTCTTTGTGACCTCATGGACCATGGGGTTTTCATGGTAGGATACTGAAGTTGGTTGCCAGGCCTTTCTTCCGCACAGATACTGCTGCTGCCCAGGTTGGGATCCGGCTGGGTTTGAACTCAGGACCATCTGCCTTGAAATCCAGTGCTGATGCCACCACACCACCAGCCAGCCCATAAGCAAGCATACTAAAGTTAAACTACAAGGAAGTTAATAGAAAAATAATAATTCCACACCCAAAATCCAGCATCTGTGACTCAAAGAAAAGCTGCAAGGTTGAACACTATGGGGTAGAAATTTGATTGTGTTAAAATATCAACCAACCATTATATACTCCTGTGATATTTGATTCTTTTGAATGGACCCTACACTGTTCCTTCAGTACTATCTTATCGGGAATGTTACGACTTTAGTTAAATGCACAATAAAACTTCCCGTACATTGTTTCATCAAATACTCCCATGACAGGTGAAACAGAAATGAGATTTAAAGCAAAGCTGCTCCAATTCTTAATATTCCTCTACAGTTTTGTATCACAGTTCACCCATCAATATAAACCTTAGAGACAAGTGAAACTGCACTCAATTTATTCCGGATCTATGATCGCTTGAGAATGTTGCCGATCTCTCATTCAGCATCAATGCTTCCCATTTGTTAGAATGAACAAATAAGTTCAAAGTTAAAGGACAGTTTAACCAAATCCATCACCAAATCCCTTGGAATCTTTCTGAACCATTCACAACAGATAAAAATAGGTCTAATTTACTTTGCATCTTTCGCAAGCTCACAGTCTCCCAAGGCACTTACAGCTACTGTAGTGCAGTTAGAAGCACACGCAGCACGTGTCCACAAACAGCAGGTGATAATGTCTTGACCATCCATTCTTAGTAAAATTGACCATGGGACAGGATTCTGGGGAAAGCCACTCTAAACCTCTGAAATATACCATATGACACTTTATGTACACCTGGGTGGGCAGAGGGGCCTCAGTTTAATAGCCCTTTAGAAAGACTCGTGAAAAGGCTTTGGAAAGTATTGTTATCAGAAATAATAATAAACAAAAGAAACATTGCAGAGACTGAGAATGCTTGATTTATAATTTATGTGAAGAATCCTAACCTTGCCTGTTGACCCTTTACACAAATTTATTTCTGCTCCCTTATCTTGCTGTGTCCCTGGAGCCAGTATACGGCAGACTATTCTAATTATTTGTACTTTAACTGGCAATAATTCTGTCTGTCGTTATGTGAGTGACCTTGTCAATGATTAATTGGAGAGACTTCCCCTGGGTATCGAAGTGCTGCATTATCCTGCGCTTATCTTATGTTCCCAAAACCCTGCCTCCCAGTTATATTAAAACCACTCTGAGTGCACCTTGCATTAAAACTGTACTCGTGTAAGAGAAGGGTTTCTCAGATGGTTCATCAGATACCTTTTGGAGTCATTGAGTGATCTCCCCAGTGCAGTAGGACTGCATGTTTATCGAAAGGCTTTGTAGTGTATAGTAAACATTAGCTCCCACTTTCTATTTGCCGGCTTTCTTCTCTGTGTCTTTTCATCTTTGCCTGTGGTTCAAGTTTGTCAAGAATATACTTTTCTAAGGACTGTCAGCGTGAGTTGCAGAGACTTAACCCCGAGCCATATGAATATCTGATAACTAACAGCAGCCCTTCAGTACAATAGTCAGGAGCTGTTGTTGATAACCGGATGTTGTGACCGCATCTTCTGTGTAGCTGGCATGGATTCTGGGCTAAGCTGCATAAACCATTACGCTCTCCATAAGCTACTCTCCACAAGGGAGAGTATTTCCTTGATTCATTCACGAGCCTCTGTGTGTCACTGGGAAGCTCAGCACTAACTGCCACCTTTCCTTATCCTTGAGAAGGTGGCGGTGAACTGCTGTAGACATTTCACCACTGGCTACGTGGTATCGGTGCAGTTAATGTACCGCCTTACAGCGCCAGTGATTGGGGTTCAATTCCCACTGCTGTGTGCAAGGAGCTTGTATGTCCTCCCCACGATTCCGGGTATCGGTTTCCTCACGCATTCCAAAGGTACAATATACGGGTCAGGGTTAGTAAGTTGTGGGCATGCTACATTGGGGCTGGAGGTATGACAACGCTTGCTGACTGCCCCCAGCACATCCTTGGACTGTTTTAGTTGTTGGCACAGCCATCACATTTCACTGTGTTTTTTGATATTTTGATGCACTGTACATGTGACAAATAAAGATAATCTTTACTGTTTAATCTATGTAGTGAAAGTACTCCAACAGTAATTTAAGGAGGTCCAGAGTATTAAAAGGAATATTTCTAATTTATCCATGCGATGTAAGCTATTCAGCCCAGTGAGTTTTTGCTGGCTCTCAGAGCAATGCCATTCCCCTACTGTAACCTATTCCCTCACCCCTCTAAGCTCTTTCTTCATTCTTCTACTGTGCACCAAAGCTAGGGTCATTCACTGTAGTCAGTTAATTGAAATATATGCAGACTCCGCAGGGACGGCAGTGGTCAGGATTGAACCTAGGTCGTTGCAAATTTAAGGCATTGGCTGTACCTGCTGTGCACTAGGTTGCCCCAAACAGGTCAACAAATTTTCCCCTCCCTCCTCTATCCCCCACTCTGACCTTTCACTTCTTCTAACCTGCCTATAACTTCCCCCTTGGTTCCCCCCCCACCCTTTCCTTTCTCTTGTTGTCCACTTTCCTCTCCTAAAAAAAGATTCAGCCATGATTGAATGGCACCGCAGACTCGATGGGCCAAATGGCCTAATTCTGCTCCTATGTCTTATGGTCTTATGGTCTATCAGATTCTTCTCCACCTCTTGAACTTTCCCACCCACCTGGCTTCACCTATCACTTTCCAGCTAGTCTCTCCCCACCCCACCATTTAATTCAGATACTTTCTCCCTTCCTTTTCAGTCTTGATGAAGGGTCTTGGCCCGAAATATTGGCTGCTTATTCTTTTCCATAGATGCAGCCTGACCTGTTGAGTTCCTCCAGCATTTTGTGTGTGTTGCTTTGGATTTCCAGCATCTGCAGACTTTCTTGTGTTTGAGGTATATTAGGAAGTGCCGGAGGTTTTCCATATGCATGCTGCCCCAGGTATTTTAGGTGGTGGAGTTGCTGTTGAGAAAGCATTAGCTACCATTGCAGATCTTCTTGAGGCTGTGCGCATGGCAGCCATGGTATATCCTTCGTGAGCAGGTTGTAACCAAATAGGCTGCTTTGTCATGGATGGTGTCAAAGTCTTTGAGTGTTTTTGAAGCTGCTCTTCTCCAGGCAAGTGGACAGTATTCTATCACACTTCAGACTTATGCCTTGTAAGCTAGAAGAGCTCCAAAGGAGAAATCAGTCACTAACTGTTGGACAACCAGCCTCTAACCATTTCTTATTTTTGTTGAGCTCAAGTAAATTTTCTGGTCATTGTGACCTCCAGAGAGATACACTGTTGGATTTAATGATGGTAATTCTATTGAACATTAAGAGTTGGTGTTTAGATACCGTTGCTGGAGATGATCATTGTCTGGTGTTTATGTGATTTGAATTTATATATTTGACATAACAGCTCAAATGAGTGCTGCCCAGACATTGCTGCATTCAGAAATGGATTGTGTTATATTAGTTGTTCATGGAACAGAACAACTGCATAATCAACAGTGAAATCCTCATTTCTGATCTTGTGATGGAGGCATAATGAAACATTAATGAAACAGTGTGGTGAACTACATATACCTGTCTGGACACGCCCCCTGCTGACTACTCCTGTGGCTCCTCCCACAGACCCCTGTATAAAGGCGATTGAGGCCTGAGCCCGGCCTCTCAGTCTCCAGGATGTAGTATGGTGGTCAACCACTGCTTGTTTCTTCTTCCAGTCAATAAAAGCTGATATCTCGCCTTTACGTCTCAGAGAGAGTTACTGATGGTGCATCAATTTTATTGACTGGAAGTTTTAAAACATGGGAAGTGCCTTATGTCTGGAAAGATTGGATTTGGACCCCCAAGACCCTGAAGCAGCTCTTGCCTTTGAACTCTGGCTTGCATGCTTCCAATCATACTTGGAGGAGGTTAGTGCAACTGAACCTGCTGTTATGCACCGAATTCTCCTCTCGAGGGTCACCCCGAAAGTTTACTCACTTATCAGGGGCCTGTCGACCTATGAAGGGGCACTGGACGCCCTCAAAAGACAGTACCTGCGGCCGGTAAACACCGTCTACGCAAGACATCGCTTAGCTACACGACGACAGCGGCCTGGAGGATCGAGCGCCCAGTTTCTCCGAGCCCTACAGACACTCATCCGAACTTGTGACTGCAAAATGCTCACGGCGGTACAGCATGCGGAAATCTTGGTACGAGATGCCTTCGTTATGGGGATCAGGTCAGTTTACGTGCATCAGCGGCTGCTGGAAAATGCCGATCTTACCTTATGCTCGGCGATCGAGACGGCTGACATGCTGGAGGCTGCTCTGCACAACGCTGATGCTGTCCAGCCGTGCGATCCCCCGCCGGTCCCATGGACGCCTCAGACCCCGCTGCCGCCGGTTCCCGCGAGCAAATTTGCTAATGCCGCTGCCAGTCACGATTCCACGAACTCCCTGAACCCGACCACAGCTGCGGCCAGTCAAAAGCCTGCGCAGTGTTACTTCTGCGGATTCGAAAAGCACCCCCGAAAATGCTGCCTGGCCCGAGAAGCGACCTGCTCCAGCTGTGGGAAGAAGGGCCATTTTGCCAAGGTCTGTAAGTCTAAACCATGAGCGGGGTCGGGCAGCGCTGCGTGTGAGTCATGGGGGCCGACATCTTGCATGCCCTGATGTGGGCGGCCATCTTTGTCGGCGTCAACATGCCCTGCCCCCGACCCACCGGTGCTTACCGGGCACCAAGATGGCAGTTCAACTCTGGCCACCATAACCCTCGACCAAAGCGCCCCACTCCAGCTTGCAAGGTAAATAATAGACATCCTGGTGGAGGGGCACAGGACTAGCTGCCTGTTCGACACGGGCAGCACTGAGAGTTTTATTGACCCGGACACAGTGCAACGCTGCGGATTCGTGACACAGCCGGTAAGCCAGAGGGTCACCATGGCTTCTGGGTCGCATTCCACAGACATCCGGGTGGGTTGTGTAGCGACATTGGTGGTGCAGGGCACAGAATATCGGAACTTTGTGCTACTGGTCATGCCTCAACTGTGCGCACCTGTGCTATTGGGGCTGGACTTCCAGAGCCATCTCGAAAGTGTGACTATGGCATATGACGGGCCCCTCCCACCAATCACTGTCAGGAATCATCAGTTTGGTGGGTCTTCGCCACATACCACGTTACTGCACACACACACACACACACACCACACGTCCTGTCCAGCACCAGGCTGACAGCTGCGCTACCGACACCACTTGCAGCCTCTCCACCCTCAAGATCCCTCCCCCACCGCTGTTCGCCAACCTGACCCCCGACTGTAAACCTGTGGCAACTAAAAGCAGGAGGTACAGCGCGGGGGACAGGGCCTTCATTCAGTCAGAGGTGCAGCGGCTGCTCAGGGAGGGGATCACTGAGCCAAGCACAAGTCCTTGGAGGGCCCTGGTGGTTGTTGTTCGGACTGGGCAGAAAAATAGGATGGTGGTGGACTATAGTCAAACCATCAATAGGTTCATGCAGCTTGACGCGTACCCCCTACCCCGCATCGCGGATATGGTCAACCAGATTGCTCAGTACAAGGTGTACTCGACAATAGATCTGAAATCCGCTTATCACCAGCTCCCCATCCACCCAGAGGACCGCCCCTACACCGCCTTTGAGGCGGGCGGCAGGCTCTATCGCTTCCTGCACGTCCCATTTGGTGTCACGAATGGTGTCTCGGTCTTCCAGAGGGAAATGGACTGGTTGGTGGACCAGTACCACCTGAAAGCCACATTTCCCTATCTGGATAACATCACCATCTGTGGTCGCGACTGGTCGGATCACAACGCCAACCTCCAACGATTTTTCCAAGTGGCCGAAGCCCTGAACCTCACCTATAACAGGGACAAGTGTGTGTTTGGAACCACCCGACTCGCTATCCTTGGGTATGTCATGGAAAACGGGGTCATTGGCCCTGATCCCAATCGTATGCACCCCCTGTTAGAACTCCCTCTTCCCACCACTCTCAAAGCCCTCAGACGGTGCCTGGGCTTCTTTTCCTATTATGCCCAATGGGTCCCCCATTACGCAGACAAGGCCCACCCCCTGGTCAAGTCTACCACATATCCCCTCTCTGCCAAGGCCCGAGCGGCCTTCAGCCGCATTAAAGGGGACATTGCCAAAGCAACGATGCATGCGGTAGACGAGACCATTCCCTTCCAAGTAGAGAGTGACGCCTCCAATTTTGCGCTGGCTGCTACCCTCAATCAGGCAGACAGGTCAATAGCATTCTTTTCTCGTACCCTTCAAGGCTCAGAAATTCGGCACTCCGCGGTGGAGAAAGAAGCCCAGGCCATAGTGGAAGCTATTAGGCACTGGAGGCACTATCTCGCCGGCAAAAGGTTCACCTTGCTGACCGACCAGCGCTCGGTTGCGTTCATGTTCAGCAACCAACAGTGGGGCAAAATCAAAAATGATAAAATTTTGTGGTGGAGAATAGAACTCTCCACCTAAAACTATGATATCCTGTCAGACTCAATGAGCCCCCTGATGCCCTATCCCAGGGAACGTGTGCCAGGACGCAGCTCAACCAGCTATACGCCCTCCATGCACATCTTTGCTACTCGGGGGTCACCCGATTTTACCATTTTGTGAAAGCCCGGAACCTGCCTTACTCCCTTGAGGACATCAGGACGATGACCAGGGACTGCCAAGTCTGCGCTGAGTGCAAACCGCACTTCTACCGTCCTGAAACGGCGCAACCTATCAAGGCCACCCACCCCTTTGAGCGACTGAGTGTTGACTTTAAGGGCCCCCTTCCCTCCACTGACCGCAATGTCTACTTTCTCAACATTATTGACGAGTACTCGCAGTTCCCCTTTGCCATCCCCTGCCCCGACACCACTGCCATGTCCGTCATAAAAGCCCTGTGCCAGCTCTTCACTCTGTTCGGATATCCCTGCTATATCCACAGTGATAGAGGGTCCTCCTTTATGAGTGACGAGCTGTGCCAATACCTGCTGGCTAGGGGCATTGCTACTAGTAGGACCACGAGCTATAATCCCCAGGGAAATGGACAGGTGGAGAGGGAGAATGCCACAGTGTGGAAGGCCACACTTTTAGCCCTTAAGTCAAAAGGGTTGCCGGTCTCTCGATGGCAGGAGGTCCTCCCCGAGGCACTCCACTCTACCGCTCCCTGTTATGTACGTCCACCAATGCCACCCCTCACGAGCGCCTATTCTCTTTTCCCAGGAAGTCTGCCACTGGGACCACCCTACCGGCTTGGCTGACGTCCTCAGGGCTAGTGCTGCTCCGGAAACATGTGAGGAGTAATAAATACTCCCCGCTGGTCGAGAGGGTTCACCTTCTACATGTGAGCCCCCAGTATGCCTACGTGGTCTTACCTGATGGGCGGGAGGACACGGTCTCCGTCTGCGACCTGGTGCCCGCAGGAGCAGCAGATCACTACTCCGAACACTCCACGGTAACTATGAACCCTGTACCCGAGGTGACACCGCGCACACCAAGCCCTACACAGACTCCTCACGACACTCCTATACCGGGCGTCTCGTATGCATATATATCAGGCATGCACACGCATGAGAGATCACTGACGCCTAGTGGGCTGACACCTCCAGTCAGGCCGGAACCAGCACAACCACTGTCTCTGGTGCAATCACCACCGGCACCTGTGCAATCACAGCCAGTGCTACGTAGATCGCAGTGACAGATTCGACCACCTGATAGACTTAACCTGTAAATATACTTGTAAGAAACTTCGCCCCATGGGGACTCTCTTTTAAAACAAAGGGGGATGAATGTGGTGAACTACATATACCTATCTGGACACGCCCCCTGCTGACTGCTCCTGTGGCTCCTCCCACAGACCCCTGTATAAAGGCGATTGAGGCCTGAACCCGGCCTCTCAGTCTCCAGGATGTGGTATGGTGGTCACTCACTGCTTGTTCCTTCTTCCAGTCAATAAAAGCCGATATCTCGCCTTTACATCTCAGAGAGAGTTATTGATGGTGCATCAAACAGCTGAAATGCTTGGGCCTAGGACACCCTTCTCATGTGGCAATGTCCAGTTGCCAAGCCAACTGAACCACCACAAGCAATTTCCTTTGTGCTGTATTTAATTCCAACTAGCACAGAGGCTTCCCCATGTCCTCATTGATTTCAGGTGTCTTTGATGCCACACTTGGTCAAATGTTGCCGAGATGTCAAAAGGCAGTCCGAATTTAACCCTTTTTTTAAATGTTTGGTCCATCCTAAAATCTCGTATAAAAGTGAGGATACTATCCTCAGAGTGATCAATAACTAGAAGGCAAATGATTAAAATAATGGGTAAAAGGATTAGAAGGAATTTGAGGGCCAAAACTTTAAAACTAAGAATTGAGGAGAATTAACACTTGAAAGAGTGGTGGAGACATAAACCACACATTTGAAAGCTACCTGGATGAACAAGTAAAAGGTATTGGATGACTAGCTGAACACTCACTCCTGCAATGGATGGAACTTCAGGAGAAGGTTGAGATAGTGATCTGCTAAGTATCAAACCATATCTGGTTATATCTCTTCATTTTTTTCCCCCTCCAGTCCTACCAAAGGGTCTCAGCCTGAAATGTCGACTGTATTTTTTCCCATAAATGCTGCCTGGCTTGCTGCGTTTCTCCAGCTTTTTGTGTGTGTTGCCTGGTTATATTAGAGTAGGTGTGATAACTTGTGGGTGGCACAGTAGCATAGCATTTATTGCAACACTTTACAGTGCCAGTGATCAGCAATTGAGGTTCAATTCCCACTGTTGTCTATATGGAGTTTGTATAATTCTCCCTGTCACCATATGGGCTTCCTCCCACATTCCAAAGACATACAGGTTAGCACCAATAAGTTGTGGACAGCCTATGTTGGCACTGGAAGCATGGTGTCACTTGTGGGCTGCTCCAGCACACCCTTAGTGTGTGTTAGTCATCGAAGCAAACGACAAATTTCACTGCATGTTTCAATGTACTTGTGACAAATAAAGCTAATCTTTATTAAAAAATTGTTCAAAAAGGTGGTTTTAATGAAGTAAGAGAATGGGATTGAGAGGTGGAGAATTTCAGGGAGAGAATTCTGGAACAGTGAAATTAGTGGAATATAAAAATTGGAATTATATCCAGCAGAGTGTAGTAGTGTTTTTGTGTGTGTAGGCCTCCGTTAGTCTCAATAGACCATGGATTTGCACCTTGGAAAGTTTGCAGGGCACAAACCTGGGCAAGGTTTTTTTTTACGGAAGACTGGCAGTTGCCCAAGCTGCAAGTCTCCCCTCTCCATGCCACCGATGTTGTCCAAGGGAAGGGCATTAGACCCATACAGCTTGGCACCAGTGTTGTCGCAGACTAATGTCTGTTTAAGTGCCTTGCTCAAAGACATATGCGCAGCCTCAGTTCAGATAACTAGATGAATGCCTTAATCACTTGGCCATGCGCCAACACATCCAGCAGAAAGGAGAGTGTGAATAGAACTGAACAACTGTATTATAAACAATGAAATCCTTACTTCTGATCTTATGATGGAGGCAAGATCATTTTCCTCTTGAAAAGGGCTCTTCAAGAGGAAATCTTGCTTGACAAATCTGTTGAAATTCTTTGAGGAAATAACAGGCAGGATGTTGTTTATTTGGATTGTCAGAAGGCTTTAGACAAGGTGTCACACATGAAGCTGTTTAACAAGAGCCCATGGTTTTACAGGAAGGATACTATCATGGATAGAAGATTGGGTGAGTGACAGGAGGCAACGAGTGGGGATAAAGGGGACATTTTCTGGTTGGCAGCCGGTGACTAGTGATGTTCCCCAGGGGTTGGTGTCAGGTTTACTTCTTTTCATGTTATATGTCAATCATTTGGATTATAGAACGGATGGCTCTGTGGCCAAGTCAGTAGATGATACAAAAATAGGTGTAGGGGGCAGGTAGTGTTGAGAAAGCAGGATGTCTGCAGAAGGACTTGGATTGGGTGAATGGGCAATGAAATGGTAGATGGAATATAGTGTAGGTAAGTGCATGGTCAAGCACTTTGGCAAAAGGAATAAAGGCATGGACTATTTTCTAAATGGTGTGGCACGTGGCCAAGTGGTTAAGGTGTTGGACTAACGATCTGAAGGCCGTGAATTCAAGCCCCAGCCAGGGCAGCGTGTGTGTCCTTGAGCAAGGCACTTAACCACACATTGCTCCAGTCCACCCAGCTGAAAATGGGTACCGGCAAAAAATGCTGGGGGTCAACCTCGTGATAGACTGGCGTCCTATCCGGGGGGGGGGGGAGTCTCGTACTCTCAGTCGCTTCACGCCGCAGAAACCGGAAATAAGCACCAGCCTGATGAGCCTATATGGCTTGGGACAGACTTTAACTAATTTTCTAAATGGGGTAAAAGTTCAAAAATTGTAACTGTAAAGGACGAGAGTCCTTGTGCAGGATTCACTGAATGCAGGCTGAATCCGTGGTAAGGAGGGCAAATGTAATGTCAGCATTCATTTTGAGAGGATTAGAATTAAAGCAAGGATGTAATGCTGAGGCTTTATGAGGCATTGGCCAGACCACAAGGAATATTTTGAGCAGTTTTGGGCCCCTTATCTAAGAAAAGATGTGCTGACATTGGAGAGGGTTCAGAAGAGGTTCATGAGAATGATCCCAAGAATGAAGGGTTAACATATGAGAAGTGTTTTGTGGCTTTGGGCCTGGCTTTGCTGGAATTAGAAGAATGGGAGGGGGATCTCATCATTGAAAGGCCTAGATAGAGTGGGTGTGGTGAGGATGTTTCATATAGTATGGGGGTCTAGGACCAGAGGGTACAGCCTCAGAATTGAGGAATGCTCATTGATGAGGAAAAATCCTTATAGCCAGAATATGGTGAAACTCTGGAATTCATTTCCACAGATGGCGGTGCAGACCAGTTCGTTAGGTACATTTAAGGCAGAGGTTGATAGGGTCTTGATTAAGCAGCATGTCAAAGGTTACAAGGAGAAGACAGGAGAATGGAGATGAGAGGGATAATAAATCAGTCATGATGGAATGGCAGAGCAGACTTGATGGGCTGAATGGGCTAACTGTGCTCCTCTGTCATATGGTCTTAAAAGGGGGGCAAATATTGAAACTATAGAGGTCTGCGTACCTACAGGTCAGTTCCAAGTGCAGGAAATTGTTCTCTTGGAAATGAACCCCTTTAGTCTTAATGAACCAGACCTCACATTTGTGACCTTATTCTCAGTGGGCAACTCACCCATCTCATTCACGAAGCAGCCCTTTGCAAATGGATTTTGCAGAAATGGGGTCTGGATATGTCATGCACTCCTGGATGCGACAGTACTCGAACAGAGGTCAGTGTAGTGAGCAAGGAGGGAGGGGTGATCAGGAATTCATTTGAGTGGGGAATGAGATACAGAGTCTTGGTTGAGTTCTTGTCCATGGAGAGCAGAAGGAAAGTGGAGGTGAGGAAGAGAAGGCAAAGGTTTCAGCAGCAGGAAATCAGGTGGAGTTGAGTTGGGTGATTTTATCACAAAGGTGATTCTGTGGCTGCGTGGTTGCAATGGACGATTATAGCACCATGGTTACTCTGGTTTAGGCTTGGACAGCTGCCAAGCAGAAGGAGAGGGCCAGTCGAGGAGAATGGATGGAGCCGCAGCAGGGACTTCGGTCTCAGTATTAATATGGCGAGAACACGTCGGACACACCCAGACAGGCAGCAGCAGGATCAAAAGAGACGGGGATGGTGGCTCTCATCAACAGTCATGGGGAACTTGATACTGTAGCTCCAGAAATAGCAAATAAATGAGAAGCAGCATTTTGTGTGATGTTTAATTTCTGTGCAGGAGGCAGGTAGATGGCTGACACCTTTTGCTTATCAGTTCCTTACAGAGAATCTTCACTCCTTGAGAGTAACAGAGAGCACTTTTACCACAAATCTTTGCGGGGCTCCTGTGAGTTGCCAATCTCGGAAATATTTGCCTTAATGTGTAGCCAGCTGATATATTTACCAGAGTAGTTTGAATGACACTGATAAACTCTCCTTCATAATAAACAAGGTGAAGTACACAAACTAAGCAGATAAAGCTCAGTAGAGAGCCCTGGGACTGGGAGATCTGATGTCGGTTGATGACTGATTTATAGTCCTGCAGGTCAGTCATTTGATATTTCCCTGCAGTCAATTCCATCTGAAGAAGCAGTGAGCATTTTTAGTTTAACACACGCACCATCTTCAGACAGTGCCATGTTGATAATCGGTTTGTTGTTCTGCAGAAAGGCTGAGTGCCCTGTCTCCAGGTTGCCCTAGGTCAATATGACCTTCTCCAGTGAGTGTCCCGTTCCTTTGTGCCAATGGTCTTCTGCTGGGGTGATGTAATCCTCAGTAAGTTCTACACATTCCACTGGACAAAACATGTGATCTGCACAAATCTCACTAAAGATATTGATCGGAAATGAAGACTAAAGTTGAAAGTATCTGCATAACTGATTGAATTTCGTAACTTCTTAAGCAAAAGAGCTCTTTATGTATCATTGCAACAACTGCAGAATGGGAGGTACATCAGCCACAAAACATTGTCCTTATTGATTCTCCTGTTCAGGTAGCTATTTAACCCTTCCACTCATAGCCCTCAACCACATCTTCCAATTACCTGACAAGAATAGTGCATGCACTTTGACCTGAAGACTAGGCTGAATCTATCAACCTTAAGCCCTAGAGTCAATTATTCATAGAATTGTAGAAGGAGGCTTTAGGGCCATCAATTCTCTGGAAGGGTGAGAGTCTCGGTCTCAACCATTGCAAGGTTTTGTGCTTATTTATTTATTTGTCCATTAGATTGGTTAATGTACTGCCTTGGTTAATGTCCAGTATAAATGATTGCTCTATGAATGAGACCACATGGAAGAGTAGTGGTTACCGTAAGACTTTACAGCACCAGCAATTGGGGTTCAATTCCCGCCACTGTCTGTAAGGAGTTGGTACTCCTTGTGACTGTGTGGGTTTCCTCCAGGTGCACTGGTTACCTCCCACATAAGTTCCAGAGACGTATGGTTGGTAAGTTGTGGGCATATTATGTTGGTGCTGGAAGCGTGGTGACACGTGCGGGCTGTGTTAGTCGTCACCAACAACACATTTCACTGTATTTTCAATGTTTCAATGTACGTAGAAACACAGAAAATCTACAGCACAATACAGGCCCTTACAAAGCTGTGCCGAACATGTCCTTACCTTAGAAATTACCTAAGGTTACCCATAGCCCTCTATTTTTCTGAGCTCCATATACCTGTCCAGGAGTCTCTTAAAAGACCCTATCTTATCCGCCTCCACCACCGTCGCCGGCAGCCCATTCCACGCACTCACCATTTTCTGCATAAAAAACTTACCCCTGACATCTCCTCTGTACTTACTTCCAAGCACCAATACCAAACTGTGCTCTTTGGTGCTAGCCATCTCAGCACTGGGGAAAAGCCTCTGATTATCAACACGATCAATGCCTCTCATCATCTTATCCATGTGACAGATAAAGCTAATTTTTTTTGAATAGCTCTCTGTTTAGAAAGCATTTCTGGGATTTAATCAATGTTTTCAGGCTAATGAAATTTGAAATGGATAACAATTCCCCTATACAACAGTGATACTTTTGAGAATGTTGTTTTATAATCTGCTGGCTGTAATAGAAGAACCACTCAGCTTACAAATTATCCAGCTTTCATGGAACTGGACCCCAAAATGAAAATTAATTGTTTGGAAGAATAATAATAACAGCTCAATACACAAGCAAGAGTTGGAAACATCAATGGGTTCAGTAGGAGCCAGAACTAAGAAATGATCAGTAATTAAAGAAAAACACACAATAAATTGACAGAAGTTGGGCAGTATCTGTGAAAATAGAATCAGAATGAACTCTTCAGAGCATTAACCCTTTGTCAGAACCAGGAAAGTAAGAAAAACAGATGTCTGTGAATGGAAGAGTGAATAACAGGACGATGAGCCTCTGATGGGTGACTTGGGTGTGACTCATCTAATCACCAATTTTCCCATGGTTCTACACAAGCCTACTCCACCTTCTCTCCCAGTGAACTCCAGCTTGCATCTTTCCTTCCCAGTTCTGAACAAGGAATCAACTGTTTCTCCTTCCACAGCTGTCAGACCTTTTGAATTTTTCCACCATTTTCTACATTTCTTGCCCTCTGGGGCTAAGGTTGTTAAGGTTATTCTGCTGTTCATGGAGCCATCATATTTATAGCTTAGGTAGTTAGAGACAGACTCTTCCCTTTCTGGATATCTTTGTATCTGTCTCAGCAATGGGCAAGAGACCAACATCCAATCTGTGATGGTATTGGGTTTGCTAGTCGCAAAGTTCTAAACTCAAACGAAGACCTGAAGAGATATCAGATATAAATAGTCATGTACTCACATTTAGGGCAGCAATGAAAGTCCAGTCTCACTAAAGGGAGATAATGCTATACCTACTCAATCTTCAAAGACTAGTTTACTTCCCTGTTTATGGTGAATTTTAGTTGCCAATACCCACTAATTGAGTGGTGGGTCCTCCCTCCCTACCAAGATGAATACTTCCAGCTTACAAAGTAGTTTAAAACACAGTTCATTTATTTTTAGTGATACATGTTTAAACTCAAATAACATTTGTAAAACACATTTAAAACCCAGAGAAGATTTTTATCTTTTAAAGCATTTCCAAATTACAAACCATTTCTAAAACAAAGGATTTCCAAGACACAGATAGAATTCTTATAAACTAAAAGGACATACCAATGATGCAGATGAACAAATCATCCATTGCAGAAACCAAAGCTGGAAGAATGGATTCTAGTCACCCTGTCTTCCTATCATTCTTCTTGCTGTTCTTCGGTCACTCCTAATAAGCCTGAACTACCCTCTATGTTTCTCTACCACTTGGGTGACTTTACAGTTGTTAGTGATCACCTGCTGTGTTCAGAAAGTGAGTTTTGCAAAACAGGAAGTGAATATCCATCACATTACATGCCCACAGACTCCCTCACTTATGTTGGTGGTATTCCTTCCATTCTGCCTCCTTCAAGTGTGGGGAGAGCCGGCCTTGGATAACTAAGGAAATAAAAGATAATATCAAATTAAAAGCTCATGTGTACAAAGTTGCAAAGAGTAGTGGGAGACTGGAGGATTGGGAAAACTTTAAAAAGCAACAAAGAACAACTAAACAAGAAATAAGGAAAGGGAAGATAGAGAATGAAAGTAAATTAGCACAAAATAGAGGGGACAGGTGGATGTCATATACTTGGATTTCCAGAAGGCGTTCGATAAGGTGGCGCACAAATCCGTATAAATAAGATACGGATGCATGGAGTTGAAGGAAGTGTATTGGCATGGATAGTGGATTGGCTAACCAATAGAAGGCAGAAAGTTGGTATAAATGGGTGTTTCGCCAGTTGGCAGTCAGTGGTGAGTGGGGTGCCACAGGGGTTGGTGCTGGGCCTGCAGCTGTTTACCATTTACATTGATGATTTGGAAGAGGGGACTGAGTGTAGCATAGCAAAATTTGCTGATGACACTAAACTGAGTGGAAAAGCAAATTGTACAGAGGATGTGGAGAGTCCGCAGAGGGATATAGATAGGTTAAGTGAGTGGGCCAAGGTCTGGCAGCTGGAATACAATGTTGGTAAGTGCGAGATCATCCACTTTGGAAGGAATAATAGAAGAGCAGATTATTATTTAAATGGTGAAAGACTGCAGCATGCTGTTGTGCAGAGGGACTTGGGAGTATTTGTGCATGAATTCACAAAAAGTTGGCTTGCAGGTACAACAGGTTATTAAGAAGTCAAACGGAATGTTGGCCTTCATTGCTAGAGGGATTGAATTCAAGAGCAGGGAGGTCATGCTGCAACTATACAGGGTACTGGTGAGGCCGCACCTGGAGTACTGTGTGCAGTTCTGGTCTCCATACTTGAAGAAGGATATACTGGCTTTGGAGGCAGTGCAGAGGAGGTTCACCAGGTTGATTCCAGGGATGAAGGGGTTTACCTATGAGGAGAGATTGAGTCACCTGGGACTATACTCTCTGGAATTCAGAAGAATGAGAGGGGATCTTATAGAAACATACAAAATTTTGAAAGGGATAGATAAGATAGAAGAAGGAAAGTTGTTTCCATTGGTAGGTGAGACTAGAACTAGGAGATATTGCCTCAAGATTCAAGGGAGAAGATTTAGGATGGAGATGAGGAGAAACTGTTTTCCCAGAGAGTTGTTCATTCCCACCATCAAGAAATCCAACCAATCCTGCCAGCGATTCAATTGCACTTCATCCAGTCTAATTTAGAGCAACACACAATGCTGGAGGATCTCAGCATCTATGGAAAGAAATAAAAAGCCGATATTTCATGCCAAGACCCTTCCTCAGGAGTGGAAAGGAAGGAGGAAGAAGCCAGAATAAGAAGATGGAGGGAAGGGAGGGAGCACAGGCTGCGTAGAAGGAGTTAGTTGAAACCAGGTGTGGGGTAAAATGGGTGGCTGGGGGAAGGGGATGAAGTGAGAAGCTGGGACGTGATAGGTGGATGTTGGGCTGAAGAAGAAGGAATCTGATAGGAGAGGCGATTGGATAATGGGAGAAAGGGTAGAGGAGCACCAGAGGGAGGATGATGAGCAGGTGAGAAGAGGAAGGGTGTGAGGGGAGACCATCAGTTAGGAGTTAAAGAAGCCTGAAGGCACACACTCAGCGATTCCACCACCAAGCACATCTTTCTCTCCCTCTCTCCCGCCTCCCCAATTTTCTTCTTTCCACAGGGATCGCTCCCTATGTGATTCCCTTGTCCCTTTGTCCCTTCCCACTGATCTCCCTCCTGGCACTTATCCTTGCAAGCAGAACAAGCACTAAAACCTGCCTCTGTCGGGGTCATCTACTGTGTTCAGTGCTCCCAGTGTGGCCTCCAGTATATTGGTGAGACCCGATGTAGATGGGAGACCACTTTGCTGAGCACCTAAGCTCCCTCTACTTCATAAAGCAGGATCTCCTAGTGGCCCCCCATTTTAATTCCACTTCCCATTCCTATTCCAACATGTCAGTCCATGACCTCCTCTACTGTTGTGATGAGGCCACACTTAGATTGGAGGAGCAACACCTTATATTCCATCTGGGTAGCCTCCAACCTGATGGCATAAACATCAATTTCTTGAACTTCTATAATGCTCCCCCCTTCACCATTCCCCATTCCTGTTTCCCTCTCTCACCATATCTCCTTACTTGCCTATCACCTCCCTCCGGTGCTCCTCCCCCACTGTTCTTTCTTCCATGGTCTTTTGTTCTCTCCTATCAAACTCCCCCTTCTCCAGCCCTGTCAATCAACTTCCCAGCTCTTTACTTCACCTCTCCCCTCTCCCAGTTTCACCTCTCACCTTGTGTTTCTCCATCCCCTCCCCCACCTTCTTACTCTGACTTCTCATCTCTTTTCTCCAGTCCTGACGAAAGGTCTCAGCCCAAAACATTGACTGTTTACTCTTTTCCATAAATGCTGTCTGGCCTGCTGAGTTCCTCCAGCATTGCATGTGTGTTGCGTGTCGAATTGTGTCATGTTGTCCCAACTCTTGTACTCTGTCTTGACCAATGAAAACAAATATACCTAATGCCCTCTTCACTGCTTTTTGTTTATCAGTTTTCATTTTTATTTATTCTGACTACTTCGATTTTTCGGTGGTTCATAACAACTAAACCCAATGGGAAGGGGCAATGAAGAAAGGAAATATACCTGCTCTGCCTAATAAAATGGCCACTGAGTGTATGTTCATGGTCTTCTGCTGCTGTAGCCCATCCACTTCAAGACTCAATGTGATGTGCGTTCAGAGATGCTCTGCACACCACTGTTGTAACCATGGTTATTTGAGTTACTGTTGGCTTCCTGTCAGCTTGAACCAGTCTGACCATTCTCCTCTATCTTCTCTCATTAACTAGGCATTTTCACCCACAGAACTACCACTCACTTGATGTTTTTTGTGTTTTGTACTATTCTCAGTAAACTGTAGAGACTGTTGTATGTGAAAATCCCAGGACATCAGCAGCTTCTGAGATACTCAAGCCACCCTGTCTAGCACCAGCAAACTTTCCACGGTCAAAGTCACTTAGATCACATTTCTTCCCCATTCTGATGTTTGGCCTGAACAACAACTGAACCTCTTGACCATGTCTGCATGCTTTTATGCATTGAGTTGCTGCCACATGATTGGCTGATTAGATTTTCGCATTAACGAGCAGGTGTACCTAATAAAGTGGCCATTGATTGTAAGTAAATACCAACATAGGAAAGTTATTACTCCTCTGCCATCACGTTCCTGAACCAGTGTGGAAACCTCTCTTACCTCAAATGTGAAATAATTTTACAATTTATGGGTTCACTTTCAAGGACCCTTTAACTCAAGTTCTCAGTATTATCTATTTACCTTTCTGTTGTTATTATTTGTTTTTATTGTATTTGCACAAATTTTCTTCTTTTGTACACTGGTAGTCAGTCTTTTTGCGCAGTTTTTCATAGATTCTATTGTACTTTTTTGTTCTACTGTGATTGCCTGCACAAAAATGAATCTCAGGGTTGTACATGGTGACATACTGTATATGTACTCTGTTAATAAGTTTACTTTGAACATTGAAATGTCAGCATGTGGTCACTACCGGCAGTTAACATGGTCAGTGACAGCTAGGATATTGGTAGGGCAGTAACATCTGGAAACCAGGGGCAGTAACACTTGGAAACATCAGCTAGGGTCGGTAACATCTGGTTACATCAGTGAGCACTGATTACACACAGCAAGATGATTTGTTTCATATATTTCTAAGTGGAATCTGTGGATTTTCCTCAGTTGGGTCCTTCAGTCCAATTATTCACTGATGTTGCCATCTGCTACCGACGCTCTGAGTGGATTTTATAATTTGCATACTTTGACTGGCACCAGAACAAGTTCAGGAATCTCAGACTGACATTCCTGACTATGTTTGTTGATAATTAAAGAGTAAAAATCTCTGCGACCTACTGTGTCAAAGCAACATTTAAAACTCCAATATTATCAATGTGGTATAATAAGCCAGGTCATGTCATAGAATTAGCAAATTAAATGTTAAATTGGACTACCAAGGGGAAACTTGGACAGGTTCTGAGTAATTTGATCAAGTAGGTAGGTTGGAAGGAGAATTTTGAGGAGAGAAGGGAAGAATGGGGAAGAAGTTTGCTCAGTGAAAATTCTAGAGGGCCTTGGTGACTCAAGAGCAGCGATCTAGGGTTGTAGGGCTGGAGGAAATTATGAAGATAAATAGAAAGTTAAAAAAGAAGAAAATATGGTTAAGAATTTTTAAATCAAGGTGTCACTAGATTGGGAGCCGGTGTAGGTTAGAACATACAAAAGGTGAAGGATAAATTGGATAGCGTCCTGATGAAGGGTCTCAGCGTGAAACATCGGCTGTTTACTTCTCTCTATAGATGCTGCCTGACTTGCTGAGTTCCTCTAGCATTTTGTGTGTGTTGCTTTGGATTTCCAGCATCTGCAGAATCTCTTGTGTTTTTGATTGGATACGTGAGTTTAGAATTTCAGATGACCTTGGATGACCTCAGCTCGAGACTGGTAGACTTTGAGACTGTTCCAAGCACATTACAATTGGGAACTATCGTGATACCACCATGGATTTGCATCTTAATTAAGAGATAGCTCATCCTACAGAGCTACCCTTTGCAGAACTATAGAGTTAGCTTAGACTGTTGGGGAACTGTATCTAATCCATAGATTATACTTGGTTCATTACAGCCCTCCCCATTCAATAGTGAGCATGCTCACTATTAGCAGCAGTGGGTCTTGCTCAAGTGAGTAACACACCTTGTCCACCTCCCCAAACCTATACAGACTATACAATCTGGAAAGGCATAGATAAAATGAATGCCTTTTTCCCAGAGTAGGAGATTCTCAAAGCAGAAGGCAGAGATTTATGGGGAATGATTTAAAAGAGGTATGAGGAGCAAGGTGGTGGGTATATGGAATGAGCTCCCAGAGGAAGTGGTAGATGTGGGTTTCCAGGGAAGCCTAGGTTGGGAGGAGTGAGAGGAGCAAAGAATCGCTGCCCCAGTTTTTGTCCAGTGAAGTTGAAGTTGGGGATTTCAAGGGAGAGGGTCTGGGCAGTCCTGGGTAGGTCTGTAGTCCAGTGTAGTTGTTTTCTCTTTCTCTGTGTTTTTTACGTAGTTCAGTCTAGTTTTTGTACTGTGTCATGTAACACCATGGACCTGAAAAACATTGTCTCATTTTTACTATGTACTAAACATAGCAGTTATGGTCGAAGTGACGATAAAAGTGACTTGACTTGATACCGTCCAGAAGTCATTGATGCTAAATACTGACTCCTCTCCCCCAGTTCAGAGATTGGCAATTCTCTGACCCAGTCTGACGGGAAGCTACACATACAGCAGGTAAAGGCTAGATTGGGCTGCAGTCTAATGGTGTAAGGTTGGAAAGTAGTTACCAATCAGGGGTTTGGTTGCTTGAAGATTAGGGTTATATGTAGAAGTTGTGGTGGAGGGGCAGGTATCTGCCCCTGGGATCAGTATTGAACAGAGTGGAGGAACATGCCAAAAGATTCCCAAACACTCAAGCAGTAAATATGCCTTTGAATTCCTAGGGAGCTGTGTGTTAAATGAATCTGGCACCAGAATCAGGGAATTAAGTTCTGCAGTTCCATTAAAAATGCCATCATTATGTTAATTCTGAGATGAGGAGATGAAAGGACAAAGATTGACTTTGAAGTCTCTCCAGTGATAGAGGCAGTAGCTGATGGTATCCTACAGCCTTCAAGGGCCTTGAAACTGCCAACACAAAGCACAATATTAAAAACATGGCCTCAAATAAAGTTTGATTAGAGATTACTCATTTCATTCTCAATCTCTTGTTAATCTAATTTCTCTCAACATTCCGACTTTGTTCTAATTTTATTGTAGCATGATTTCAAACATTACCTGATGAGCATAGGGAATCAAAGGAGAGTGAGTTAGGGGTTAGGAGCTGGTGGTCAGAAATAGAGAAGGGGTCTCAGGTTGGGGAACAGGAATTGGGGGTCAAAGGTTGGGAAGCAGAGGCTGAGGCTCAGAGTTTGGGGATCAGGTAATGAAGAGCTCAAATTGGGTTTATCGATTGGGGAGAGGATTTTGAGGGAGTTTGGTTTGAAGACAACAGATTGGAGTTCATGAGTTAGAAAGGTAGGTTAGAGAATAGGGTTGGGGTCACAGGCTGAAGACTTGGAACTGAAATGAAAGGTTGAGAAGCAGGGATCTAAGTATTAACACAGTGTCATGAGTTGGTCAGTCATGGGACGTCATGGTTTGGAGAGTGCAGGATGATTATAGTTGCTTAATGTGGATTGAGGACTTGGTGTTGAGGTCCACAGATTGAGAAATACAGATTTAAGAAGTTTGGGAAGGGTACAGTGGTTGGAGAGCAGTTTTGAATTGGTACATCCAGATTTTGAGTGGCGGGTGGAGATAGATCTCTACCAAAGGAGGTGTAAGCCTGCAGGTCACCCCTGTGCAAGGTGTTGTACCTGCTTAGCCCCCCCACCAATCAGGGCCACATGAAGCCATGAGAGCAGGTGATGGATGGTTGCATGAACAGCTGGTGCATATCACAAGTCCTGGTTATGCGACCCCTGATGCCAGGCAGACCATCTCTGAAGAATATTGATCATGGCTGAGGTCACCCGTCTTGTAAAGACACTGTCCAGAAGATGGCAATGGCAAACCACTTCTGTAGAAAAACTTGCTGAGAGCAACCACGGTCATGGAGACCTTGGTCACCCATGTCATACAACACGGCTCATAATTACGATGACATCCAGTTTAATCAAGTCTATAGCATGAGAAACAACCATTTGCCCTCACAAGTCCACGAGATATTTACACTGCACTCGCGCCTCGTCCTCCACTCTTTCATTTAATGCTGTCAACAAAACTTCTTGTCATTTACAAGTCTATCTGGTTACTCCGTCAATGCATTTGTGACATTGCCCACAGCCACTCCTTGTAGTGGCAAATTCAACAGTGTACCAATTCTTCCAACATTCCAAATTGTTTTATTGATGGGTGACTGGCTTACAGCTTTTGCAATGGTTTCAATTCTCCCCACATGGAAACACTTTCTCTGTGTCTACTTCATTAAACCCTTTCATAATTTCAAAATCTGTTGTCATACCCCTAACAATTTTTGTTAAAAGAAATAAAGACCTTTGAGCTGGTTAGCTTTCTTCTTTAACAAGTGTACAATGTCCTGGGTATGTTACTCAAAATGGCCTCTTTGGTTTGTTACAAGTAGGAATGTTTCTTTGTCGGATAAGTGTTTCTCTAGCCGTTGTTTCACTTTAGAATGGCTGATATGGTAATTGTATTCATTTGTTAATCAATGGGGAATGTCATTGTGTCTTGTGATGCTGGGAACTTGGGGGAGGGGTTTTCGCGGGTTTTTTGAGAGAGGCCGTGGAAGACATGGAAGAAGGTGGACGTGTGCTGGACTGCTCGTAAGACCACCGGGGTGGTCCCAGGTGCGACGGCCGGATGGGTCGATTGGTTCGTTGATTGAGCTCCAACGAGTGCACTAAACAGACTGAACTTTGATAAGTGGCGCCTTTTGTTTTTTTCCTTGTGTATATATATTGTATTGCTTACTACTCTTTTTAATTTTAGTAAACTCTTTAAAGTGTATTTCATAACGGTATTTGTTGTGGATTTGATACTGTTGGCGGGCTCGAGGCGTAAACTCGATTCTCACAGCACCTGCGTGTACGGGAGGTGGGTTGGAGAGTGGCTGGATCCCTTTTTCCCCTAGACATATACCAGCCTGTGGGTAAGTGTTACATTTGTGGGGGCTCGTCCGGGATTGGATTGTCAGGGGCTGTGGAGTCGCGCAGGCAGCAGAGGAAGATGGACAGAGATAAGTTTGTTTGTTGGTGCCAGTTTGAAGATGTACCGGTACAGTACGCATGCGTAGTGAGCGGAGTGGATTTTTGAGTTTCAGGAGACGTGATAGTGAGGGGTTTAAGTTCGGTGAAGGGTATTGGGCAGGTAGAATTGGTAGCTAGACGGTGTGGTAAAGAGGTGGGGTCTAGCTGGGTGTTGGTTCGTACGAGTGCTGAAGTCAGGACGGTGGAACTGCCGGCGACGGTCAGTGTACCGGGGGAGGAGGGGCCGTGGGGGCTCCACTCCTACAAGGATGAGGCTGAGGAGACATCGGGGGAAGAGTTAGAGCTAGAGGTGGACCCCAGAGAGGTGCCCGGCACTAGTAAAGGGAGGTGGGAGGAGGGAGTCGTGACTAAGCCCCGCTCCCCAGGTAGGGTGGAAGTCTCGGAGCTGGCAGCCGCACTTTATTCCCTGGTGGGGGTGGCCGAGAGGCCACGGCTGAAGCTGGGGGTGTTCTCCGGAGCTAAGCCTACTCCGGATGGGGAGGTGGACTATGAGACCTGGATCGAGCATACGTCTTTGATGTTAGAGGAGTGGCCAGGTTCAGAGGCGGAGAAGAGGCAGCGATTGCTGGGAAGTTTGAGGGGTTTAGCAGCCACAACCATCCGGGAGTTGAAAGCTGAGAAGCCTGGGGCCTCAGTGGAGGACTGCCTAGAAGTTTTGGAGGGAGCGTTTGGGTTGTCAGGGGAACCCTGGCTGCTTTTAGCAGAGTTTCAACGCCTGGAACAATGGAGAGGGGAAAAGCTCTCCGAGTACATATTTAGGATGGAGGGGATGCTCTCGGGGCTGCGGCGCCGAGGGGTAGTGAAGGCGACTGACGTGGCTAGCGTGAGGATGAGTCAGCTATTCAGTGGCTCTCTGGAGGAGGACAAGGTGGCGTGGACTATCCGGCAGGCTTATAGGAAAGGTCCCCCTCCATCCTTCGGGCAACTGATTAGAGAGGTGCGAGAGGAAGAGAGAGCATTGGGGCGGAAAAGGGGCACAGGCCTACGGGAGCGATCCTCAGCGATACAGGAAGTGGTGGCTGAGTGGAGGAATGACAAACCCCCGGGGAGTAGGGAACCCCCTTTGGAGGGGAGGGACAGGGGAGGTACCTACTCTCAGGGGCGATCAGTGCAGTGGATTGGGAGCAGGAGCCGTCCTGGGAGAGGAGGGGCAGCCGGCAGTGTGTGCTTTAACTGTGGGAAAGAGGGGCATTTCAGGCGGGACTGTGGAAGGCCGAGGGTGTGCTATAGCTGTGGAGAGGAGGGTCACTTTAGGTGGGATTGTGAGAGACAAGGAGTCCCGCGGAGGACAAGCCCCCCCTGCGACTAAGAAGGGAGAGGTGTCGGGGAAACTTAGGAGAGGCTCAGTGAGGGAATGGACTGGAGCCTCTGGAGGAACACGTTCCCAGAGATCAGCCGGAAGACCACCGGGTGCCCATGCCTCTGTTCCGGATGGGCTGGTAGGACCCCGTGCCAGTGTGGGTCTACGGATAGAGGGAGTTTACGCAAAAGCCGTTCTTGTTACTGGATCGCAGGTGACCTTATTGTACCGGTCTTTCTACAATCAACATCTAAAGCATTTGCCCGTAACACCATTTGACGCCCTGCAGATTTGGGGTGTGAGCGAGGGTGACTACCCGTACGATGGGTACCTATCGGTGAGATTGGAGTTCTCGGAGGGCGATGTGGGAGTGTCGGAAGCTATTGAGACGTTGGTGTTGGTGTGTCCTGACCCGGTGGAAACCGGTGGTGCTGCCCTCCTGGTGGGGACTAACTCCCCAGTTGTGCGGGAGAAAGGGGGGGAAGACTTTCTGGAGACCCTCTCGGTGCATCCAGTGTTTCGAGCAGTGTTCGAAGAAGGGGTTGCCTCCCAAGGGCTGGACCCGGAGTGTAAACGAGGGACGGTGTGGTGTACGCAGGCGAGGCCCAAGGTGATCCAACCAGGGGAGGTAGCACTAGTGATGGGGACCCCCAGATTCCCAGGAGTGCCGACGGGAGAAGCCCTGTTAGTAGACGCCCCAGACGATCTTGAAGGGGAGACACGATTTCCGGCGGGGGCGCTGGTGAGGCCCGAAGTGCAGAGACCAGGGGTGGTACATGCGAGGCGTATAGCTATAAGTGTCAGGAACACCACAGCAAGAGAAATCACCTTTAAGAGGGGAATGCCGCTGGCACATCTGTTCCCGGTGACGGTAATGTCCAGCGCACCAGTGCGGACCCCTAACGGGGAGGGATCGGAGCATCGAAGGGAGCTGACCGCTGAAGCCTTTAACTTCGGGGATTCCCCAGTGTCGCCGGAGTGGAAACGCAGGCTAGTGGAGAAGATGCTGAAGATGGAGGCTGTTTTTTCTCTGGGCGAGTTTGATGTGGGCTGCTACAAAAGCACTCGCCACACCATCCGGGTGACGGAGGACACCCCGTTCCGAGAGAGATCCCGGCGGCTGGCTCCGGCAGATGTTGAGGATGTGCGACAGCACTTGTGCAGGTTGAAGGAGGCCGGAATCATAGCTGAGTCTCGAAGTCCTTATGCGTCCCCAATAGTGGTGGCACGGAAGAAGAATGGGCGAGTGCGCATGTGTGTTGACTACAGGACGTTGAATCGGCGAACTGTCCCTGATCAATATACTGTCCCAAGAGTCGAGGATGCGTTGGCCTGCCTGAGCGGTGCGAAGTGGTTCAGTGTGCTGGATTTAAGAAGTGGGTATTACCAGATCCCGATGAGTGCGGCCGATAAAGAGAAAACCGCTTTTATCTGCCCGCTGGGGTTCTTTCAGTTCGAACGAATGCCCCAAGGCATATCCGGAGCCCCAGCCACCTTCCAGAGGCTCATGGAGAGAACTGTGGGGGATATGAATCTGTTGGAGGTGCTGGTGTACCTGGTCGATTTGATAGTGTTTGGATCGACTTTGGAGGAACATGAGGAGAGACTGTTGAAGGTGTTGGGCCGGCTTAATGAAGAAGGGTTGAAGCTTTCCCTGGACAAATGCCAGTTCTGCAAGTCGTCGGTTAACTACATTGGCCATATCATTTCGCGAGAGGGAGTGGCTACTGATCCAACCAAGATAGAGGCTGTGACCACCTGGCTGAGACCCCAGAAAGTGGGTGCTCTGCGCTCATTTTTGGGGTTCTGTGGGTATTACCGGCGATTTGTGAAAGGATACGCCAAAGTGTGTCACCCGTTGACTCAGCTGTTGTGTGGCTATCCCCCGGTGGGGAAGAAGAGGACGGGGAACCAGAGGCAGGATGCTGGAGGATACTGGAACCCGGCGGAACCTTTTGGCTCGAGATGGGATGATCAATGTGAAGAGGCGTTCCGATCTTTGAAAAGGGCACTGACCCAGGCCCCGGTGTTGGCTTTTGCTGATCCCCAGAAGCCATATGTGCTGCACACGGATGCCAGCCGAGAGGGTCTCGGGGCTGTTCTGTACCAGGAGCATGGCAAAGCATTGAGGCCGGTAGCCTTTGTCAGCCGAAGCTTGTCGCCATCGGAGAGAAACTATCCCACTCACAAGTTGGAGTTCCTGGCGCTGAAGTGGGCGGTGGTGGACAAGCTGGGCGATTACCTTTACGGAGCCAAGTTTGAGGTGAGAACGGATAACAATCCTCTCACTTATATTTTGACTTCGGCGAAGCTGGATGCCACAGGACATCGGTGGCTGGCGGCATTGTCGGTATATGATTTCAGCCTGAGGTACCGCCCCGGAAGCAAGAATATCGATGCGGATGCATTGTCTCGTCGGGAGCCGGGGGAGGAGGAGAAGGACGAGGAGTGGGAGAGTGTCCCTGCCCCTGGAGTGAAGGCGATGTGTCAGTTTGTTATCACCGTGAAGGCCGAGGGAAGAGGGAGGCTGGAACGAGCCGTGGACCATTTGGGGGTTTTTGACGACGCCATACCCCTAGTTTACTGTGACCTGACCGCTCTGGGGACTAAACAGTTGCCGGAACTGAGTCCGGGGGAAGTGGCAACTGCTCAGGAAAATGACCCGGGCATTGGCACAGTGTGGAGAGCGGTCGAGAAGGGGGATGGGGCGTTGGCTGAGAAGGCGAAACACCCATACGTGCCTCTGTTGTTGAAGGAGTGGTCTCGGCTGAAGTTAAAGAACAAAATCTTGTACCGGGTAACAACGCCTCCGGACCAACCCCGCTGTTGGCAACTGGTCCTGCCAGAGGAGTATCACCAGACTGTACTCCAGGCCTTACATGATGATTCTGGACATTTGGGGGTGGAAAAGACATATGGATTACTCAAAGACCGGTTCTACTGGCCCCGGATGAGGGGGGACGTCGAAGAATACTGTAGGGGA
This sequence comes from Hypanus sabinus, assembly GCF_030144855.1. NCBI lineage: Eukaryota > Metazoa > Chordata > Chondrichthyes > Myliobatiformes > Dasyatidae > Hypanus > Hypanus sabinus. The sequence continues at coordinate 12,047,748 of NC_082739.1, read as the reverse complement.
TGCCGTCGTTGCATCCAGAGGAAGACCCTGCCAGCGTTGGCGGCTCCACTGTCGCACTTGCAGAGTGCGGGACCTCTGGACCTGGTATGTATGGATTTCCTGTCGATTGAGCCTGACACCAGCAACACCGCGAATGTATTAGTCATCACCGATCATTACACTCGCTATGCTCAGGCATTTCCCACCAAGGATCAGAAGACGACGACAGTGGCGAAGGTGCTATGGGAGAAGTACTTTGTGCATTACGGCCTTCCCAGGCGAATCCATAGTGATCAGGGGCGGGACTTTGAGAGCCGCCTTATCCAGGAATTACTGACTATGCTTGGGGTTGAGAAATCCAGGACTACCCCTTACCACCCACAGGGAGATCCTCAGCCAGAGAGATTCAACAGGACCCTGTTGGATATGCTTGGGACGCTGGAGATTGGGCAGAAAAGCAGGTGGAGTCGTCATATTGGACAATTGGTTCACTGTTACAATTGTACTCGCAATGAGGCTACAGGGTATTCACCCTATTATCTGATGTTTGGGCGGGAAGCGAGGTTGCCCATTGACGTGTGTTTTGGAGGTGGAGTGGGTGAATTTCCCGGGAAGTCCCATCTAAAGTACGTGTCCGACATGAAGAGGGAGTTACAGCGGGCGTACGAGTTGGCCGAGGCGGCGGCTACCAAACAAAATCAGCGGAATAAGATGCGGTATGATCGAAAGGTGAAGTTTGTACAATTATTACCGGGCGACCGGGTCCTTTTACGGAATTTGGGACTCCCTGGTAAGCACAAGTTGGCAGATCGATGGGCGGCCAGCCCCTATGTAATAGAGAGCCAGATGCCGAACCTGCCAGTTTACCGGGTGAAACCCGAGGATGGAAAAGGGCCTATCAAGGTACTCCATAGGAATCACCTGCTGCCACTGGGTCAAGCGGTGCAGGTGGATAAGGAGCCCGAGTGGGAGGTTACGCCCAGTACAAGGACTCTGCGAGGGAGCGGAGAACGGGAAGAGCCCGCTGCTGAAGAGCGGGGACGGGTCCCTCACTCGGGAATGGCTACCGATTCAGAGGAGGACGACTCAGATGAGTGGGTCCTGTTCCCATTCGCTAGTGCTCCAGTACCAGGAGAGGAGGCTCCTGGCCCTTCCCATACTGAATTGGGTGAGAGGAGGGAAGGTCTTGAGGGTCAGATGGAGAGGCAGCCTACCTTGGTGGGAGAGAGGGTGGAATCTGAGCGTGAGCCGGAGAGATCTCGGGTGAGGGAGGACCCCTGTGAGGAAGGGGGTGCGGGTCTGTCAGGTAGACCTGGGGTGTCCGAGACAGTGGGTTCGCAGGTGACGAGGGAGCCCAGTGGGGCAGAAGGGGTATGGAGATCTCAGAGGATTAGGCGCCCCCCGGAGCGGTTGACATATGTGGTACCGGGAGAACCGAGTGTGATTTCTACTGCTCTGGGTAGTTATGTCATTGCCTTCTGCACCTGGGTTGGGGTTTGTGTGTTGCAAGAAGCTTTGGGGACCTCTAGTAATGCCATGAGGGCATGACATTTGCTGGTGGGGAGAGAATGTACAATGTCCTGGGTATGTTACTCAAAATGGCCTCTTTGGTTTGTTACAAGTAGGAATGTTTCTTTGTCGGATAAGTGTTTCTCTAGCCGTTGTTTCACTTTAGAATGGCTGATATGGTAATTGTATTCATTTGTTAATCAATGGGGAATGTCATTGTGTCTTGTGATGCTGGGAACTTGGGGGAGGGGTTTTCGCGGGTTTTTTGAGAGAGGCCGAGGAAGACATGGAAGAAGGTGGACGTGTGCTGGACTGCTCGTAAGACCACCGGGGTGGTCCCAGGTGCGACGGCCGGATGGGTCGATTGGTTCGTTGATTGAGCTCCAACGAGTGCACTAAACAGACTGAACTTTGATAAGTGGCGCCTTTTGTTTTTTTCCTTGTGTATATATATTGTATTGCTTACTACTCTTTTTAATTTTAGTAAACTCTTTAAAGTGTATTTCATAACGGTATTTGTTGTGGATTTGATACTGTTGGCGGGCTCGAGGCGTAAACTCGATTCTCACAGCACCTGCGTGTACGGGAGGTGGGTTGGAGAGTGGCTGGATCCCTTTTTCCCCTAGACATATACCAGCCTGTGGGTAAGTGTTACACAAGTACATTTGCTTAATTTGCTGATGCTTTTGTAAATTATTTTTGCATCTTTTCTAGTGTCTCTAAACTTTTTTTTTTGACAACGGCATGAAGCAAGAGTGGACTTTGAAACCAAAATACTCAGATGAGTCAATCGGTTCTTTGACCTCCAGAGACATCATAGTGCATTGCAATCCTGTTCTAGTTTGAATGTCCAACAGGAATTATTGAAAGTCAGTCTCATCTGGGAATCCTAGCTGTTCTTTCTGCTTGCCTGTGCATAGTCTAGTTGTACTTGAGATGGTTCAAAATGTATGAGAATATTAAGTCTGTTTTTGAGGAGGGTTGCTATGAGAGAGAATACTGTCAAAATGCATTAATAGGAAGACACTTAAAATGCGTTTCTATGGTGATGCTGAAGTTTAGAGCAGGTGTTCCTGTGCTTATTGGTATTATTAAGTTGTGTAATACTAATACCAAGTTATCCATACTTCCAAATGTACAGAAAACATAGGTAACTTCTGAACAAAGCCAACTTAAAAACAGATGTAAAAAACTCATAATGAGTCTTGTCACCCAGAACTCTGAAGTTTTGTTGATGTTAAAGCAAGGCCCAGCCAATAAAAGACCACATGGCACTATGCCAACGAGGTGAGTTCTTCCTAGGCCCAGTTTTATTCCTCAAACCTTTAAAACTGGATTATCTTATCACTAACTCATTGCTGTTGGTGAGATCTAACTGTGAGCATATCAATTATCACATTTCCCGCATCTTTGAAGTATTTTGATATCTATAGAGCACTTTGCAATGACTTGAGTTTGTGAGAGAGCAAACTGCAACTTCTTTCATAACCTTGGTGAATGGGTCAGCTGAGTGGATGCAGGTGGCACAGTACATGAAGAAGAGGGTTGTACATTGGGACATGTCAAGAGAAGATGAGAAGTCTCAATTTCAGGGATTTATTTAAGAAGAGGATGTGCAATTAAGTGGACCAGCCCTCCAAAGGCCTTCTCCTGAAGTGTCCTGTTCAGGCTGACACCATCCTGTGCACAGGTAGTCACCTACACACAACCTATACACAGCTGAGACAATCGTACATTTAGGTCTGCACAGGATAGAGAGATGGAGCTAGCAATAACCCAATGAGGATTTTCAAATGACAATTTAATTAAGAAGAATTGATTGTTGAGAATCTTAGAGGCCTATCATTGCTTGAGTGGCTTCTTTAATTAGGAAAAGTGCTTGAGTGACTAACACTTTGTTAACCAGAGTGGTTTGACTCTCTCGATAGCTGCAGAAAGAGACATAGTATTGTAGCAGTGAGGGAGAGTCAATCACAAGTCAGCTGACTGACACATTCTTCTTAAAACTGGCCAAGGAAGTCTCAAGGGGCAGCAAAATCTCAGTTGAATTTAAGCAGGCGGGCTGGTGCAATGTACCCACTTCTCATTCTCCGTAAGTGCTCTTTTTTGAAGTAGGCTAAATGCATGCTTTAGCCTCCAGTAGCCTGTGTTTAATATCTAATGATTTGATAAAATGAACCTTGATGCCAAAGTGTTGTGGCTTGTATCACGGTTACAGAGACTCAAGAATGCAAGCAAGAATCTGGCAAGGGAACTCTTTCGGAAATCATTTAATGGAAAACAATATAAGTTGCCATTCAGCTCAGCAGCAAACAAAACCTGTGACAAAGGAATTGGCAATCTGTTAACAGTCCCAGCCTTTGTGATGGAGGCCGGAGAAGACTCTTTGGTTCTTTCTGCTCTTGACCAGTGTCCTCAAGGATGAATCCTTACTGGTTTTGTCTGTGGAGGGTAAAGACTAGCAGAGCCAGCTGTGCTTTGCCAGGAGTTGGCATTGGTCAGATTGAGGAATTGTTCAGCAGGAGGACATTCAGCCTGACGTATTTGTGCAAGTTCACTGGACGAATCCTGCAGTTATTCCTTATGATTTCCTCTTTTCCTAAAATTCATGACTGTTTCCTTTTTTCACATTAATTAAATTCCTTTGGTAAACAACCATTCCTTCTTCTTCAACTACTCTTTCAAGTTCAAATTCAGGTTTATTATTATTCAACCATACACATGTATACAGCTAAATAAAATATAATTCCTCTGGGGACAAGGTGCAAAACACAGGCAGTATGTTCCCGATTATAAGAACCTGCTGCATAAAAACAGCTCTTTTCAGTGCTACTCAAGCCTTGGTTGTTCCCGAATTTACAGAGTTGGGTGTACTGCTGAACTGGTTATTGGTATGCCTCTTCTGTGACTACCAATCGGATGATCTTGGCCTCTTTTTCATCCAGATGTTCTTCCAAGTTTCTGAAATCCCATGATCTCTGGTGACTGATTGTCTGGAGGATCTGTTCACTGGGAGCTTGGGTGTTGTGTTACCAAATTTGGAGGGGAAGGGGCAGAAAGAAGCATGACTGCTCCTCTTTGCCTACAGGTGGTACTGGAAAGGGTGGACTTAAATCTTCTCAAATCCCTTCAGCTTCCAGGTTGTTTTCTGGGAAGTCTGCCTCACAGGTATTAAAAGTAAAACCTTGGTTAATTCTGAACAAACTTCCTTAAACTATTTTATAACTTTTTGCAAGTAGATTAGTTATCTACTCCATGACTCCAACTCATTAAAAACTAAAAAGGATTTGTTGGCAGCTAGTAGAGATATAGATATTTGAAATGTATAATATAATTCTTCCTCTCCTCCCCTCCCCACTTGTCATCCACTTTAGAAAGAAAAATAGAAGATCAGATTATTTATTTAAATGGTGCAAGATTGTGCTGTTGTGCAGAGGGACTTGGGAGTGCTTGTGCATGAATTACAAAGGATTTGTTTGTGGGTCATCAAGAAGGCAAATGGAATGTTAGCAATCATTGATAGAGGGACTAAGAATGGTGGGGGGGGGGGGCGCGGATTATGCTACAACTGTACAGGTGAGGCTGCACCTGGAGTACTGCATGCATTTCTGGTCTCCTTACTTGAGGAAAGACATATTGGCTTTGAGGCAGTGCAGAGGACATTCATCAGGCTGATTCTGGAGATGAGGGGTTTGTTTACCCTACAAGGGGTGATTGATAAGTTCGTGGCCTAAGTTAGAAGGAGTCAATTTTAGAAAACCTAGCACATTTATTTTTCAACATAGTCCCCTCCCACATGCATACGGATCTTGGACCTCCAGAAAGTGTCCCCAGATGGGTGATTAATAAGTTTGTGGCCAAAGGTAGAAGGAGATGAGTTATACAGCTCTCGTTACATGCACATGCAGTTCAACTCTTTGATTATGCAGAAAGTTTGACATTAATAACTCATCGGGATGACTGATAAATTCGTGGCCTAAGGTAGAAGGAGATGAGTTATTAGCTTCAAATATATGAGGGGACTATGTTGAAAAATAAATGTTCTAGGTTTTCTAAAATTGACTTCCTCTACTTTGGGCCGTGAACTTATCAATTACCCCATGTATGATGAGAGATTGAGTTAACTGGGAATATACTTGCTGGAATCAGAAGAATGATGGGGGATCTTATAGAAACATATAAAATCATAAAAAGAATAAATAAGATAGAGGCAGGAAAGTTGTTTCCACTGGTAAGTGAGACTACAACCAAGCGACATAGCCTCAGGATTCAGGGGAATAGAATTAGGACAGAGATAAGGAGAAACTGCTTTTTCTTCAGAGTCATGAATCTCTGCTCAGGGAAGCAGTAAAGGCTATCTCATTCAATGTATTTAAGATACAGTTAAATAGATTTTTGCATGGCAGGGGAATTAGGGTTATGGGGAAAAGGCAGGTAGATGGAGGTGAGTTGATGGCCAGATCAACCAAGCTCTTATTAAATGGCGGAGCAAGCTTGAAGTGCCAGATCGCAACTCATGCTCCTATTTCTTATGTTCTTATGGGGTGCTTTTCCTCAAGCATGCATTGAGCCTCATTGTAATAAGACCATTGACAGATAGGTCAGAGCGGGATTAGGGTGGAAAATGAAAGTGCTGAGCAACAGAAATCCCAGGCAACTGCATGAGGACGCTCTGCAAAGTGACCACCAATTTGCATTTGGTTCCTCCAAAGAAGAGGAGACCACATTGTGAATGTGAAATGCAGTGCACTCGGTCAGAAGACGTGCAAGTGAATCCCTGCTACATTTGGAGAGACTGTTTGGGTTTCTAGATAGTGGTGAGCAAAGGTGACAGGACAAATCTGGTATTGAGTAGGGCCAGTTAGGGACCAAAAAGAAAAGCTGTGCATGGATGCAGAGGATGTGAAATTTCTTACAGCTGTCTTCACAAGAAAAAGAGATGATGTGTCTGAATGACTTAATGAGCGGGAAACATTGGATTGTCTGTTCAGTTGGACAGAAAATTAGCAAATGGAATTTAATTCAGTGAAGTATAAGGTGATATATTTGGAAATGTTGTACCAAAGACAATGTTCAATTAATCCAAGAGTACAGGGAACTTAGTAACACAGATACTTAGATAGCAAGAGAGGTGAGTGAATTCCATAGTTACACAATATGAGAACCTTTATTAGGTGTGGTTTAGAATATAAAGGCATGGGAGTTATGTTTGATACAACACTGGTCAGGTCACAGCTTGAGTCTTGTGTACATGACGTTATAGGAAAGATGTGATTGCTGTATGGAAGTTCATATCATCACAATGTTATACAGCATGGAAACAGGCTCTTTGACTAACTCATCCATGCTGGGCCAGATGCCCTTCTAAACTAGTCCCATTTGCCTTAATATGGCCCATATCCATCCTAGCCTTTTCTATCCATGTACCTGTTCAAATGTCCTTTAAACATTATTATTGTACCTGCCTCTAGCACCTCCTCTAGCAGCTCATTCCATATGTCTAATACCCTCTGTGTGAAGAAGTTGTGCCTCAGGTCCCCTTTAAATCTTTGCTTTCTCACCCTAAGGGTATAAATAGGCTTACAAAAGTCTTACTGGAAAGTTTAGGATTAGGAAGGACTGAAATAGGTTAGAGTCTGCTTTTGTAACAGAGGAAGCTGAAGGGAGTCTTAATTATGGTTACAAAATTATGAGGGAATTAGGAAAAATTGGAAGAACCTTTGCAGATGGCTCAAAAACCAGATGTATGTATTTTAAGTAACTAGAAGAGCAATTGGGGGGAGGTGAAGAATAATGTTTTTCTTTAATTCAGAAGCCATTTCTTGTCAGGTGGTGGAGGTGGAAACTCTCAGCATGCTTAAACTGTACTTGAAGAATCATCACCTGCAGAGCTGCAGACCAAGTACAGGAGATCTATTGTTGACCAGCATGGAAGGTTGGTGGAGTTGTGGACAGTGTAGAAGGTTATTGTACATTGCAATAGAACATTGATAGGACCCAGAGTTGGGCTGAGGAGTGACAGATGGAGTTCAATCTGGAAAGATATAAAGTGATTCACTTTGGAAGGTTGAACTTTAGGCAGAGTACAAAGTTAATACTAGATTCTTAACATTGTGGAGGAACAGATGGATCTTGGGTTCCACGTCCATAGATTCCCCCAAAGATGCCATGCAAGTTGCTAGGATGGTAAAGAAGGCTTATGGTGTGTTGACCTTCATTAGTTGGGGGACTGAGTTCAAGACCCTTGAGATAATGTAGCTCTATAAAACTCTGGTTAAACACTTGGAATATTGTGTTCTGTTCTGGTCACCTCATTATAAGAAGGATGTGGAAGGACAGGATGATGTCTTGATTAGAGAGCATGCCTTATGAAAAAGGGTTGAGCTAGCTAGGGCTTTTACCAGGATGTTGTCAGGATTAGAGAATGTGTCTTGTGAGGATAGGTTGAGTGAGCTAAGGCTTTTCTCTTTGGAGCAAAGTAGGATGAGAGGTGACTTGATAGAAGTGTATAAGATGATAAGAGGCACAGATAGAATGGACAGATAGTGCAGCATCAGCTAATAGGAAGGGACAGAATTTTAAGACAATTGGAAAAAACTATAGTAGGGTGTCAGGGGTAGATTTTTTACATAGAGTGGTGGGTACATAGAATGTACTGCAGGTGTTAGTGGTAGAGGCAAATAATTAGAGAGATTAAAGAGACTAAGATAGGTACATCGGGTTATGTGGGAGGAAAAAATTGGATTGATCTTGGAGTAAAAAGGACGCCAGAAGATTGTGTGCCAAAGGGTCTGTCCTGTGATATCTTTCCTATGATTTATCCCTCTGTAACGTAGAATATAGATGGCTATTTAATAGATTACATTTGAATACAGCATCATCCTGTAAAATGGTATGCTGGCACCCCTGTCCTATGTAACACTGTGTGCAGGTATCAATTTAACAGTCCATAAGGTAATACAGTACTTTAATATGCTATATGGACTTCTGTAACATGGCATAAAGACTCTTCTTATCTTTGCACATAGACTTCACTCACGTATAAAGTCTCAAATAGAGTTTAGAAGATCCTTATTATAGACAGCCAGCACCTGTCTTTTTAGCAACAATTTTCATTAAATGTAGCAATTATCGTTTAGTAAAATGGATTGCTCTGCTGATGCCAGCATGAATCCAATGGGCTAGATGGCTTCCTCATGTGTCATAATCAGTAAGAATTTTTCACTATGTTTCATTGCGAATGCCTTCAGAATCACTTATAATTCCAAGAGGTTGGTAGATCAGGTAGATTTTAAGGCATTACTTAGTAGAGGAGAGAGTGGTGAAGAATGGATGAATTTTAGAAGGGGAATGAATACAAGACAGCTCCTGAACAAGTTTCCAGTATTTCCTGTCACAACACACACAAAATGCTGGAGGAACTCAATAGGTCGGAAGGGTCTGGGCCTGGAATGCCAGCTGTTCATTCCCCTCCAGAGGTGCTGCCAGTCTTGCTGAGTTATAGACAATAGGTGCAGAAGTAGACCATTTGGCCCTTTGAGCCTGCACTGCCATTTTGAGATCATGGCTGATCATCTACTATCAATACCCGGTTCCTGCCTTGTCCCCATATCCTTTGATTCCCCTATCCATAAGATACCTATCTAGCTCCTTCTTGAAAGCATCCAGAGAATTGACCTCCACTGCCTTCTGAGGCAGTGCATTCCACACCCCCACAACTCTCTGGGAGAAGAAGTTTTTCCTTAACTCTGTCCTAAATGACCTACCCCTTATTCTCAAACCATGCCCTCTGGTACTGGACTCTCCCTGCATCTGGAACATATTTCCTGCCTCTATCTTGTCCAATCCATTAATAATCTTAAATGTTGCAATCAGATCTCCTCTCAATCTCCTTAATTCCAGCATATAAAGCCCAGTCTCTCTAACCTCTCTGCGTAAGACAGTCCGGACATCCCAGGAATTAACCTTGTGAATCTACGCTGCACTTCCTCTGCAGCCAGGATGTCCTTCCTTAACCCTGGAGACCAAAACTGTACACAATACTCCAGGTGTGGTCTCACCAGGGCTCTGTACAAATGCAAGAGGATTTCCTTGCTCTTGTATTCAATTCCCTTTGTAATAAAGACCAACATTCTATTAGCCTTCTTCACTGCCTGCTGCACTCGCTCATTCACCTTCAGTGACTGATGAACAAGGACTCCGAGATCTCTTTGTATTTCTCCCTTACCCAACTCTACACCGCTCAGATAATAATCTGCCTTTCTGTTCTTACTCCCAAAGTGGATAACCTCACACTTATTCACATTAAACGCCATCTACCAAGTATCTGCCCACTCACCCAGCCTATTCAAGTCACCCTGAATTCTCCTAACATCCTCATCACATGTCACACTGCCACCCAGCTTAGTATCATCAGCAAATTTGCTAGATTTTTTATGCCTTCATCCAAATCGTTAACGTAAATGGTAAACAGCTGTGGTCCCAATACCGAGCCCTGTGGCACCCCACTAGTCACCACCTGCCATTCCGAGAAACACCCATTCACCACTACCCTTTGCTTTCTATCTGCCAACCAGTTTTCTATCCATGTCAATGTCTTCCCCCCGATGCCCTGAGCTTTGATATTACCCACCAATCTTCTATGTGAGACCTTATCAAATGCCTTCTGAAAATCGAGGTACACTACATCCACCGGATCTGCCCCGTCTAACTTCCTGGCTACATCCTCGAAAAACTCCAACAGATTAGTCAAGCATGATTTACCCTTGGTAAATCCATGCTGGCTCAGCCCAATCCTATCACTGCTATCTAGATATGCCACTGTTTCATCCTTAATAATGGACTCTAGCATCTTTCCCACCACCGATGTCAGGCTGACAGGTCGATAGTTCTCTGTTTTCTCCCTCCCTCCTTTTTAAAAAGTGGGATAACATTAGCCATTCTCCAATCCTCAGGAACTGATCCTGAATCTAAGGAACATTGGAAAATGGTTACCAATGCATCCGCAATTTCCAGGGCCACCTCCTTTAGTACCCTAGGGTGCAGACCATCTGGACCTGGGGATTTGTCAGCCTTCAGTCCCATCAGTCTTCTCATCACGGTTTCCTTCCGAATGTCAATCTGTTTCATTTCCTCTGTTACCCTATGTCCTTGGCCCATCCATACATCTGGGAGATTGCTTGTGTCTTCCTTTGTGAAAACAGACCTAAAGTACTCATTAAATTCTTCTGCCATTTCTCTGTTCCCCATAATAATTTCATCCAATTCATTCTTCAAGGGCCCAACATTGTTCTTAACTATCTTCTTTCTCTTCACATACCTAAAAAAGCTTTTGCTATCTTCCTTTATATTCCTGGCTAGTTTGCATTCATACCTCATTTTTTCTCCCCGTATTGTCTTTTTAGTTAAGTTCTGTTGTTCCTTAAAAACTTCCCAATCATCTGTCCTCCCACTCACCTTAGCTCTGTCATACTTCCTTTTTTTTAATGCTATGCAATCTCTGACTTCCTTTGTCAACCACTGTGGCCTCTTTCCCCCGTTTGAATCCTTCCTTCTCTGGGGAATGAACTGATTTTGCACCTTGTGCATTATTCCCAAGAATACCTGCCATTGCTGTTCCACTGTCTTTTCTGCTAGGCTATTCGTCCAGTCAACTTTGGCCAGCTCCTCCCTCATGGCTCCATAGTTTCCCCTGTTCATCTGCAACACTGACACCTCTGAGTGTGTTGCTCTAGATTTCCAGCATCTGCAGAATCTCTTGCCCAATATCTCCTGGAGCCAGTTTTTCAATCCTACTTCTCTGGAAGAGACACCCTGGGCCAATGATAAATGCCCCTGCTGATATTTTAGTATTCCTGTTGTATTCATTTTCATGTACATTAGGTTGTGGAGCAATTTACAGAGTGAAGGTGATAAGTTTAATGTTTCTCTGTGTCCAAACTACCAGGAAAGAACAGAGACAGTAAACTCTGGTTAAAAGAAAGATCGTATCAATGCAGTATTACTGCTCAGACAGCAGTGTTTGGGGCTGAGTTAAATATCTATAAACACAGCCTTTCTGGTTGACATATTCCCAAGATTTTTAATTTACAGTCAGGCTGCTATGACTTAAAGTGAATTAATGAGTAAGTGTGAGGCTGCTCAGCCAAGCGTCCTCTGCAAATAAGGCTCATCTACCAGCCTTAACGACAATGACCTCGAAACTCAATTGCATGCTGCAGTTTTTTATAGAGCCATAGGATTAAGTTGGGTTGTAAAACACACTGCATCAGTGCACACTCACAATGCAGTCGTGCTCACATGTGGAAGAGACTAGAGAACAGATGTGACGATAACCATGCCACGTATATTAGACACTACTGATGCCACATGGATGAAAAAACAGTGTGTGCCGTGCATAGGAAAGCAATCCCAGGCTCATTCACGTGGAACTTGATGCATTCCTAAAAATGTACCAGCCTTATTAGATTGGAGGTACAGCACACTAACGGGCTTCTTTGCTGCCCAACCCATGTGATCAATTTACCTACTGACCCTTATGTCTTTGGACTGTGGGAGGAAACCCACACGATCATGGGGAGAACGTACAAACTCTTCACTGACAGTGGTGGAATTGAAGTCGGGTTGCTGGCGCTGTAGTAGTGTTTTACTAACCGCTGCGCCACTGTACTGTCACGTACCTTACCTTCATCTCTCTTGTGGCGTCCGACGTAGAAGATTTTAATGGGCCCAGATGCAACAAGGAGCCAGATAACTGATCATTATTAAGGAGAGCTCTTTATCTTTGGGGAGCAGGCATGGGTATTCTGAACAACCTGATGCTTTCTCTAGATGTCTGTGTTCTTCAGTGCTGCGCCAGACTCGTATTGTCTCTACGCTTCCAGTGGCGAAGTGTTGCCTTAGGAGCTCCAACCATGATGGCAGATAGTTCATGGCTAGCTGCTGATGTCTGCACCAAAGATCACAAACTGCAATGTTTATTCATGAAAATCGTTCCTTGCATGCAAGGCCATTTTAAGCATTGTGGGTCAACGTGAATTTTTAGGTCAGAGGATTTATAATGGGGAAGTATTGAGATCCCAAATTAATCAAAATTCACCTTTATAGGAAAGATCATGAGGTAACTTGATTTTGTAGAAAGACACGTCTCTTGGATGTGGCACAGAGAGTCAGCTGTCATTCGACCAGAGCCTGAAAAACTCAGTCAACCAGGGCTAAGTGTAAATTTTTTAGAAAAACTGAGGCATACAGCTATGTAAGTCGATAATTTAGTGGAAGTGAATTGGTTGTTTCCTCCCACCTAGGTGCTGGGATGGTTTTAACATCTGGAGCCAAACCTGACAAATTTTAAACCTAAAATCTTCCCCTCACTGAATAAGAGGCCCAGTGAGATTATAATTGTTTCTTTCACACTCAGATTCTCAGGCCATTTGAATGTAAAGATGTTCTTGCCTAAAAATTTAAAGTCTGCAATGTGCAATCTTAGTATGAATTAATTGAAAGCGGGACTGAACGTGTTGTTGAGTTTGGAATTCTCTTTGTACTTCTACAAAAAAATTCATCATTCAAAATTTACATAATTCATTTTACATGACAGGAAACATGCATTCAAAAGGTGTAAAAGACACTGAATACTCAAAGAATTAAACACATTTGTAGTACATGAGGTTGACAACAGAGTGTGACACAGGTTTGAACTGTTGCATCTTAAAGGTCTAATAAACAGGGTAAAAATCTTCTCCAAGCAATCATACCAAACAAAACAAGAAAGGGAACTTTTTACAACATTTAACAATGCAAAGAAGAAATTACATCAAGTGATCAATAACCAGAGTATCATGTGATCAATAACCATGTTGTGTGATCAATAACATTGTTAAAAATTATTAATGTCACAAAGAAACAAATTGTGTTATTGATAACTGTGTTGTTTGATTACTGTGCTGTTCGATCACTGACAATATTCAATGATCATTGTGTTGGAGATCACCAGTTGTGTTGCCTGTGACCATTAAACAGGTTGCCAGATCACTAACCAGTAGTGAATTCAACTTTTTATAGAAGCATGTCCCAGGAGAAGCAGAGGAAGAGACTAGTGCATCTTCAATATGTGTTCCACACCAACTGCAGCAGTGATAGAGACTGGGGCACCTATAGAGTGGTCCGCACTAACTGTAGCAGTGACAGAGACTACTAGTGCAATCTCAAGCTTAGAGATTGGACCCACTTACCTCTGTTTCTAGTGTGTGTCACTTCTGACAGTGATCACCATAGCATAGCTACGTTTTGCCAGCAGCTCTCATGCATGTGATGATATCATCAATGTGTGCGATGCACAGTTTTGCCAATTTGGGGGTATAATCTGCAGGCTATGATATTTGGCTATTAATCCTAGTAAACCAAGGAGCAAATCCTTCAGTAGGTTGGCTAGGAAACATGAATTAAAGAGTCCCATTTGGGACATCAAAGCATTGCTATCTGCACGTGCCTGCCTGAGTTTTTAGTCCTGTGCATATTTGTTACATTATTGCTGGATCTCACGGTGCTTATTAGATTTTCAAAACCATGCACACTGAACAGAGTACTCCCATCTGTCTGACTAATGAGCCTGTGTCTCACTGTGACCTGGGGCCACTTGCAGAAAAAGACTCAATTTGTGAGGATGATTGTGGAGACAGTGTGGGCCACACATGCCAAAGACAAATGTCCCCCTTCCCCTATTTTTCTTTTTCTTGCTTCCACCTTGTGCTGCTGTGGACAGTGTTGATACCATTTCACATGGTGTCTCATTAGTAAAGCTGCAACAGTACTGTGGTGTGTAGGAGCTCAAAAGAGTATGCACGTGTGCATTGACTCAGGATATCTTGTTATTCCAGCTACTACTGTTAGTTGAGCACTGATTACCCTCAATAAGGGATGTGTTGTTGGCACCGCAGTCCATGATACCAACCTTGATGATTGGCAACGCCAAAGAGTCACACTGGCAACAAATTAGGGACGTTGCTTCTTGAGGGATTAGCAGTGCAGTATGAAGTGTGAGGTAATGAAAAATGACAGAAATGTAGACGGTGAAAATCTGAATTAAGATCAGAAAAGGCAGAAACCATTGAGCAGGTCACACAACAATCGTGGAAAGTTAAACAACATATCAGGTCAAAGACCCAATGCAGGGTCTTTAATGCAATATATTAGTTTCTCTTTCCTTAGATGCTGCCTGTCTAGCTGTGTAAATTTTACTGCCTTTTCTGTTTTGATGAGAAGTATAGATAATGGAGTCCGTTAGGCAGAGGAGTGATTATGGGAGACAATGGATATGATGAATGTATTGGCATGCTTGAGAAATAAAATTTCTCAGCCATTTGCCTGTGTATGGAACTAGTGGTGACGTTTCTCAGAGCAAATAATATTCTCAAGCTCTTGCAGACAAATACAGAACAGAGCAAGGGAGACACATGTGGAAAGAAAAGGTGACATCCTTGCTTTGAGTGAAACCCAAAACAACGGAGATGTTGGTGAGTGTAGAAGTACAACAAATTCTTTTATGTGGACACTGTAAAGACCATGAAAGCAAGCACCATAGGGTAGATAGGATCTTTTTCCTGTTTTGGGGGGGGGGTCAAAACCCTCAAAAAAGGGCGAGAATGGACAAGAACTCAGGTTGAGCAGCAAAAGGGTATTGAGGGAGAGTCTTTTATCTAGAGAATGGGCTATAAATGGAATATCCCCCTAAAGGAGGTGGCGGAGTAAGGTACAATCACTATGTTTATGAGACATTTAGACAGGCACTTAAATAGGCAAGGCATAGAAGGATACAGCTCTAAAGGAGGCAAGTAGGATTGGTATAGAGGGGCAAAAGAGTCAGCGTGGATGTGGTGCCCAACGCTTGAAGCTGCATGTCTGGCACATGAAGCCAGAGACTGTAGGGAATGGTTCGATGGTTTGTGAATGCAATCTGGTTAAACTCAATGACTAAAAGGTGCAACTTGCATGCCATTTTAGACTGGGCGCTGCGGGATGACTTGGTGTGTGGGCTGGCAAATGAGAAAATTTGGGTTTGACACATTGAACGTAAGGTTCAGAGGACCATGTAGGATAGAAGCCAGTATGGAATTGACACTTAACTTCACTCAGGATCTGAGCTGTAAAGAGGAAACAAGCCACAGAAAAAGGAACGGCGGTATGGCGTTCTCAGCTGAGTCACGTTGGCAATACAGGCTGACTCGCTGAGAAATCCAGTAACTGCAGGGTCACATGGCCACTAAAGGTAGGAGGCCTTGCTATTGATGTTGCATGAGCCTTGGAATCTCCTTCCAAGCTAGCCTGGTGCTACAACACCTTCAGCCTATTGCATGGGATGTTATGTGGGTGCAAGTCCCTGGACCGAGAAACTGCTGCAAGGATGGTAGTCCCTATTTGCCTTGGACACGAGGCAAAAGAACATAGTGCCATTCATACACTGGAAATGAATAGTGAAGAGTTGGAGATAGGTGTATTGAATGGAGTTTGTTGCACATCTGTCGAGGAGAATAATGAAAGTACGCTCAAAGTAACCCCATTCATTGAGAACTCCATTATAAGCATGCATATTTATACTGTTGCAGGCTGGTTTGTTTTAGACCAGGATGTATATCACAAATACTTTCCAAAGAGGCACTGAAGAATGGTGTTGGGTATCACTGTAGGAAGGCCTCACCAGTTGGTGGGAGATGAACTGCTGGGTTCCCAATGCATATGGAAAGATCCAGTTACTTATCATTGTTATGGGCATAGGACAGAGACTGACTAAACCCCACAGACAGTGGGACTGTATGTTTCCAAAAATTGTAGCATTGGCCCATGAGGGAATCCAGGAGTTATTAGCGTTCTGGTCTGTACTGACTTGGGCTCAACAATTCACTGTCAGACGGGCTTGAGAAGTGCCAAGAAGGCTATTGTGCTTAGAACAGAGAAACTCGCTGCAGCTTTAATAGTGATCATGGAGAATGTGGAATCGATAATGCTATTCCAGCACCAAAAATGAAAGAGAAGGTGAAACTTGGGTGGAGAGTTTTGCAAGGATCGATTTGTGAGGGTCATGGTGCAGGGAATGAGATGACAGTATTATTGTGGATAGGATTTGGTGAAAGCCCACCTGAACAGAAATGGGAGAGTAAAGGATGTGTTAAGCAGCTAAATTCTTACGGAGGTGAGCTGGAGGTTCTGCCAATTCAGACACAGGTCAGACTGGAAAATAAGATAAAGACTTCGAGTGAAATGACATGACAGGAAATGGAAAGATGAAGTTGTCATGCAGATTGGTAATTTCAACAAAGAATGCAACACTAAGGACAGTTAAGAGTATACTAGGAGCATTTCAAGACCCTGGGATCTCCAGTGTTAAAATGATCAAGAGTCCACCAACAAAAAGCTGCACACGCATTTATTTCACTGTGGGGCAGTATGTTACGCAAATATTATATTACAAAGGCAGTGAGATACTTGGACAGAAGACGTGTAATACTTAAGTCTCTTTAGAAGCTATCACAAGATGGAAAAATAAAGCCGCAGAGCAAAGCGCCGTGATCCAGAAACATAGTGTCCCAAAGTGAAGAGTACTTTGGACAGTGTGGTATTTTAAGAGCATGAGGAATATCACAGTCCTCACTAGCAAGCAGAGTGGTAATCTGTCTGTAATCGGTTCAGACAACCAGTTCATTGGAGTCTCTGCATGATGGCTGTGCCATTGCAAGGATCCACGGATAAGGCGGAGGGTGATGACATCAGTGCAGGATGCTGCAGTGAGGTCATCTCAATGAACTCCAGTGACGTAGTTGTGATGGAGCAAGCTGCACAAGTTTTGCAGAGAGCTTGGAATCTACAGGGCTTTTTTTGTAGTGATAGCGAATAGAGTCATAGAGCAATACAGCACAGAAACAGGCCCTTCAGCCCATCTAGTCCATGCTGAACTGTTATTCTGCCTAGGTCCATCTGGATCATAGCCCTCCATACCCTTCCCATCCATGGACTTATCCAAACTTCTTTTAGTTATTTATAATAGGCCAAATTAAGTTCAAATTGAGTTGAATACCTTGAGGAAGGAAGGAATTGTACCATGGAGGCATTTCATGAGTTCCAAGGATCGCATGAGTGATGGTGCACAAGACCCAAACTGACGTCAGATTTTCACAGTTTATCCAAAGTGAAATAGGGGAGGATGAGCTGAATTAGGGCCATTGAATGCAATCCAGAGAGAGGTCAGAGGTGATTACTTTAACTTCAATAGGGACCGGTTTTCTGTACCTGTTGCAATTCAACATGTGAGACCAAGTGGATACAGAGACACAAAGATGGGGAGCCTAATAAAGAATTAAGATTAAAAAATCATATATAGTACTCTGCAAAAGACGTAAGGGGTTCCTAAGACTTTTGCACAGTACTGTAGTAATTTTATGTATTACACTGTACTGCTGCCACACCAATTTCATGACGTATGTGAGCAATGAGAAACCTGATTCTGATGTGGGTCTCTGTTGTGGACTGAAAATGGGAAGGGGGCAGGGAGAGGTGAGAGAGCGGGAAGCACCAGAGAGATGTCCTGTAATGATCAATTGTTCAGAATCAAATGACCTTGTCTGGTGTCTCAGGGCCGTGTCTGCACCCACCCCACCCCCCCTCCCCCACCCCGGCACTCTTTCTCTGCCACCTGTCTTGCACCCCTCTCGCGATGCTCCACCCTCACCATTTCCAGCATCCTTTGCTCCCACCAGGTTTACAAACTCGCTCTCTGCTCCACGTTGACAAAAGCCTTAGGCATCCTAGTTATACCAGTTATATAAGTTCATGGCCTAAGGTAGAAGGAGTCAATTTTAGAAAACCTAGCACATTTATTTTTCCTACATTTACACACTTAGTCCAGCGGTCGTGGAGCATACGGATCCCTTCTTCGTAGAAATCGGCGTCTTGGACCTCCAGAAGTGGTCCACAGCAGGGGTGATTGATATGTTTGTGGCCTAAGGTAGAAGGAGATGAGTTATTAACTTCAAACTTTCTGCATAATCACTCAAAGAGTTGAACTGCACGAGCATGTAACAAGAGCTGTATAACTCATCTTCTACCTTAGGCCACAAACTTATCAATCACCCCTGCTGTAGACCACCTGGAGGTCCAAGATGCTCTTGTTACATGCACGTGCAATTCAGCTCTTTGAGCGATCATGCAGAAAGTTTGAAGTTAATAACTCATCTCCTTCTACCTTAGGCCACGAACTTATCAATCACCCCTGCTGTGGACACTTTCTGGAGGTCCAAGATCCGTATGCTCCACAACCGCTGGACTAAGTGTGTAAATATGGGAGGGGACTATGTTGAAAAATAAGTGTCCTAGATTTTCTAAAATTGACTCCTACCTTAGGCCACAAATGTATCAATCACCCCTCATATATATGTGTGTCAGACTTTTGCACAGTACTGTGTACTGAAAATAAATGTAGTTGCAACGACTGTTGTGGTCAGTAAGTATGATCATCCCGTGTCAATGTTCATATTCAAAAAATAGATCAATGGATTGATAGTTGTGCACAGTTCGAGAAATAGATGCTTGATGGGATGTAAGATTATTCTGGAGAGAGGTACCATGGGAATTAAAGTGCCTGGAATGGGAACTGTTGGAGTTTTCAATTTAGGGACTTGTGGAGAGAACAAGGAACATGAGTATATTTATGACTGAAAAAATATTTCTGTGAAATCCATTAGTTTATTGTATAATTACACATGTAGAAAATTAAATGCTGACTTACTATGTAGATGGTTGATGGTTTGTATGGGTTTGTTCTTTCTACAACTGTTTGTTACAGCTTTGGATACATTACTGCAGCAGGCACTACTGTGAATTTTGTGTTGATTGTCTTAAATAAAGGATGCTTTGTTGGTAGCTTCACCCTTGGGACATACCTTCATGAACAGCAACACAAACATGATGAGATCTGTAGATGCTGGAAGAACACAAAACTATCCATGGGCAATGTAGCAATAATCTCTGCTGGAAAATGCTATAGGTCATAGTTTAACAAAACTGGGAAAATGTACTTCTAATAGGTAAATTTCCTCAATTTTGTAACTGCTAGGGGTCCCTCATTAGGCTTCGGAGTTAAACACAACATTTGTTAACAGCAGAGATAAAAGTGAAGTATAGGTATACGAGTAAGAGCACAAAGAGACTTGTGCACCCTACAAACTCATCAACAGATGGGGCAAGTGTATCCTTGTATGTAACAATGATAAACTAATGTGTAAGTGTTAGGGATTAGAGCGGTCTCGTGCATTACACACTAAGTGTATTAATGATCAAGAATAGTACATCTTGTAGTATGTTACACACTATGCCAGTGATAGACAAGTGTAACCTTTCCAATGTACCACACTAACAATGGCAGAGCACATTGACTTTGTACACACTTTTTCTCTTGGAATACAGAATTAATTTTCAGTTCTTCAGTAGAGTCTTTGCACTGTTATTCAAGAAGCCGGAGAAAAATGTTTCTAACATATGAGGAATGCTGCAGGCAGTCTATGGGTGGCACTGAGGAAGGTTAATGCTTGGGAATTAATTCTCCATCACAATGATCAGCTATTCTCTAATTAGAACCTTGTACTCTTTGGACTTGCTGTCCCCTTTGAAAGAGATTCACAGAGAGCTTGTGGTGCTGGAGAGGAATGCAATTTGCCTTTAAAATGCCCTAGCACAGAGGAGTAATGATCCAATTCTCAATCCAATATTGATGGCTTTATAAGGAGAGCTGCACAGAATGAAAGCTCTTGGCTCTCACTGAACATAATACAGTTGTGTTTTGGGGCACCATGGTAGCATAGTGGTTAGCGCAATGCTAAAGCAGTTTGGGGTGTCGCAGTTCAGTGTTCAATTCCGGGGCTGTCTGTAAGGAATTTGTTCGCTTTTCCTGTGAGTGCATGGGTTTCCTCCAGGTGCTCTGGTTTCCTCCCACAGTCCAAAGATGTACCGGTTTGTAGGTTAATTGATCATTGTAAACTGTCCTGTGATTAGGCTAGGGTTGAATGAGTGGGTTGCTGTGCGGCGTGGGCCATTGAGCCAAAGGGCCTGATCCAAGCTGTATCTCCAAATAAATAAATAAAACAACATGTTCAGTGCAGGACCCCACCTAAGGAAAAATAAATATAACTGCTCAAGATGTTTGGCACTGGCTGCATCAAGTTCTGCCTTGAAAGGACCCTTCTGCGCCTGCTCGTCGTGTCGCATGTCCTGAAATGTTAGTTCACATTTCCATGTAGATTGAATGTCATTGTCTGCTCCCTTTGTGTGATGACATCATCAATATGTACGATGCTAATCAGGCATGTAGCGGCACAAATTGTTTCAGAAATTCATGGCCCGTGACCTTGAACTTTAACTTTCAGTGAATCATATGCTGTAAATTGTCCCAGATTGGAAATAGTTTATATCTCATAAATCCTTATGTATTAAAAATCTCATTGCTGCAATCTTGAGCAGTGGGCTGAAGCACCTTCCTGTGCGTTCAAAGGAGAGCACTTTGACTTGTTTCCTATGAGTCATCCCATGAGTGAGGCAGCTGCCCAGTTCATCCTGCAAGTTGGGTTTCTTAAAGGAAGCAAACCACAACATCTATTTTTAAAGCAAGGATGTACCAGTTTGGATGACTCTAAATTTAGCATTGTGGCATAAACGGTGCCTGCTTGATGCAGCAAAATTCTGGGAAATCCAAACACCAAGAACTCATCTTTGAATTATAGGAAAGGTGTCACAGCAACTCACACTGTTATGAATAACTCATTGTCTTTCACACTTGTTCTTGTTCTTTCAGGACTTTTATCTGACACTTTTTCCTGTCTAGATTTGTGTGTAATTGAAAAGCAAAATACTGCAGATGCTGGAAATCTGAAATAAATATAAGGACTGTTCAGTAGATCAAGCAGCATCAATGGAGAGACAAACTGAGTTAATATTCCAGGTTGCTCTCCTTTTATCAGAAAAGTTATCAAATCAAACTTCACGTGTTTTAATCTCCAAAGATGCTTGACCTGCTGAATATTTGCAGTGATTTCTTTTATTTCTCTAAGTTTATCTGCCCTGCTTCTCAGCTGTTAACACAGCTTCTGAATTGAGTCTCGTGAAGTGAAGAGAGCTTCAGCACAATATTTATGGCTAAATATTTGGTTTGTTTTAAGAGTGAACATAAGTAGACTATCTCTTAATCCATTTTCATGTTTTAACGGTGTGTTGAAACTAAGATTGAGAACCAGCACCACAACACAACAGCAGCAAGATTCTATCAAGAGAGAAATTATACATTTTGGGTGCAAGACACCTGGCATTATTCCTAAAGCCTCTATTTGACATAGATACTGAAAACACGTTTCAATGCTATGTGGCAGTTCAGGCTTTGTATATCAAAGTGCAATAGGACATGAGAATTCTATCTAAGGGAGAGGGGAAATATTTGGTCCATTAGAATTCTATCCAAAGAGAATCATTGCGATGGATCAAGCAAAATAGAGAATGTGAAGAAGCCAGGTGCATTGCATTCTATCCGATGTGAGCAAATGGAAAGGGTTTGGTTTTATGAAATCTCATTCCAATGTAAAGAATAGGATTGTGTTTGGCCATTATCAGAGTGAAAAGGATGTGGTTTTGAAGTGTGTGGCGGAAGTGAACGTGAAAGGATTTTGGTCATTTCAGAGTACATTGTAGGACAGAATTGGGACAGGTTTGGAACATATAGATTCTACGTAACATGAATAAGGAAGGGTGATTCTTTAACTATAATAAGGTATGTAGGAGGCAGGGCTTCTACTCGAAGAATAGTTTGCTTTCTCATTTGTATATATCTAGAATCAAAAATAAACATAGTGTAATTGTCATGTAGTTGAAAGAGCGGTGACCTTAGTAAGAGGGAAAAGAAACAGGTCAGCTGATACACGTCTCCAGGCTGCGGTATGGTCAATATCCATCATCCCAAACCATCGTTTTACCAGCTTGGCTAAAATGTCTCAATTCTCCCTATAACAAATGCCACTTCCAAACTAAATCTTTGTATAAGTGTTTAAGTAAAAGCTGAAGTCATTAAACTATAAACTGTCATTTCCATAACTCTAAATAGAGAATATTTTCATCATTAAAATAATTCTTGACAAAGTGCTTCTACATGAACTAGTGCATGATTGAGCCACACAGTCCAGAAAGATCTCAGCGTCAATCTCTGGTCCATCTTGAAATCGTGGACTTCAGCTGGGGCAACAGTAATGACACATCAACTCCCTGTAAAGGGTGGAGTGGGGGGGGGGGGGGGGAAGAAGTCCAAGCTGATCCAGGACTTCCGACTGGCGTCTGGCCTCTCTTGTGTAGATGATGGGAAAGGGGCAGGATTAGCTTGAGCAATGATGCCTTTGAGTTGAGTGGGCAAAACCAACTGAGCAACTCTACACAAGCAGAAGGGCTACCTGGGTAAGGAACTCGAAAGTGAGTGTACCCTTGGAACTATCAGTGCTTTCAGAAGAGGAGGACAGGAAGTTGCTGATGAAAAATCTTGTTTTTTTTAAAATATTTAAAACAGGAAGAATTCCCACCCTGACTCAACCTGGACTAAATATGACTCCACATTCGCCAATAAGGTGACTCTTTACAGCCCTCTGAAATGACCAAGCAAGCTGCCAGGTTCATGGGGCAATTCTGAATGGGTAATAAATATGAGGCTTGCCAGCAAAGTCACATGCAGTGAATGAATTAAAACTAAGTCATCACTTGCCACTTTACCTCTGGCAGGATCAAAGTCATCCCCCCAGATCATGCCTTACAAAACTTTCAGATAGGCTGCAATAAATTATAGTTGACTAATTCAACTTCTCATATTTTCTCTTCTCTTAATTCTCCCCTTCTCTTTGTCTTCCTGTTCTACTCCCCTCTGTTAGTTCCTAATATATTTACAACACTTCCTCTCAGTGCTAAAACATGCCCAGGTCTGGCCTGAGTATATGGATGGCAATTGGTCATGTTTTCCCTGCTTTTTGAAGAAGTTCTTGGTTTTCAGGCTGAGCAAATCATTAAATGTTACAGGGTCCATTTGCTTCCAGCCTTTATACCATTCCACCCACCGATTGTCTTTACATAGTGCAATGTGAACTGTCAGCATCAGCACTGTTGTGTGGAGTGGAGAGATTTCCTGCAGGCCAGGCCCAGTATGGTTAACTATCCACCCTCAATGCACTCCTACTCAGAGAAGACCAGCTTCACACATACTGAACGTTTTGGCTCATTGCAGGGTCCGAAACAAACTGGAGGTCACTCACTGCTCACACACAAAAGCAGATAAGCGCAATGGAACATTGGGTCATAATCACGATCATTAGGATTGGCCAACCATTATCACAATATGGGGGTCACAACCAGCCAATGGGAGAGGAGGCTAACAGTGGAAATGTGCGGGATGCCCATTCAACCCAACCCTCCGAAACACATAGAGTTCACGATCAGACGGGGATCAATGCTGGTTATTGATCAGCCAGTGTTCAAGGGGCAGTGTTGAAAGTAGATTTTTCTGCATGTTAAAGTAAGACCCAAACCTATTGCATCAAAGACAGCAGCAGCAGCATTGTATACCCACTGTCACGTACACAAGAACAATATCAAACGGCACTAGAACTTTCAACATTTCCCCTCCCTCCCACCCTCACCAAAGCCTAACTTACTCCCCCATGACTGTCCCAGCAACCCGGACCAGTTGACATGCAGCAGTGTCTTGGCTCAAAAGCAGACACTCCTGATAGTGTCAGACCAAAAGCGCTATAACAAGGCCTCGGGCAGAAGTTTGCATGTGTTTGTGTTCGTGTTGACACTAATACTACTTGTGAAGGCAAAGTCACAACCTTAACCCTTTTAAAACCAGTGTGTGGCAGAAATATTTTCCCGTTTGAGTGCCACATGGGGCGCAAAAGAGTGAAACAAAACTCAAGTTCCATGGTTAACAAAGGGTTAAGTGGCTTTAAGCCAAAGTCTGAAAGAGGAGTTTTGTTGCTGGACAGTGGGCTCAGTGCTGCACCCTCATGGCCACGGTTGGTCAGTGACAGTCATTTACACATACTGTTCTTTTGGGTAAATGTATGGTGCCCGGGAGCCAGGCTGGGGATATCGGTGAGCGGCATCAGGGTGACGGGAAGGGTCCGGGGATCTATACGATAACTTATTATAAATAGGGTGGAGTTGCTCCAAGTAGTCGTCATGGTGATCGTGCTGGCCGCTCACGTATTCGTCCTCGTCTGATAGTTCTTCATAGCGATTTCCATTGTACTGTGGGAAGACAGGGCAGAGTTCAGATTCAGCTTTGTCATTTGCTTAGACAAATCAAACAACAATTTTTAACAGAAATCCATTTACACAACAGTAAGATTGCCTTTATCTCCATGGAGGATCACTATCTCCTGCTGGGCTATATTCCCCACCCTCCTGCACCTAGCTGACAGGTCTGGTCTTTATGTGACGCAACGTGAGCATTTGCTTGTGCATGTGTTACACATACATTTTATAAGAGCAGTAGATTTACCCATTCACTAGTTGGAGCTGGTTTGTAGAGGGTAAATGTTTCATTCTTTATTGTTAAGTGCAAACATAGAAGTCTCTTTTCACTTGGATAATGAAGCACTTAGGCTTTAGTGAACATTGAGTTTGATTGGTTCTAGCCATAAGACTGTGTTACATTGGGACTCAGTTGAATGACAGCTCGTCAGGGACTCCCAGCGTGACCCTTCCCTGTCTGTCATTGCTGCTGGCTCTACAGTCCTACTGGATCTCCACATTCTTCCATTTCAACTTCTTACGTATCCAGATTTGGCATCACGCCTCAACTGGATGGAACAGCCTGAGCTCTGGAATTTCCTCTGTAAACCTCCTCACCTCTCTGTCGCCCTCCTGAAAATCTGTCCTGTTTCAACAACTCCCCGCATCCTACAAAGTGGCCCAGTGTCAGGATTAGATTCTTTTTACCATCTTACCATACATACAAGGTGGTTCTGGTTTAAGGAGATGCACAGAGAGGAAATTCTACAACAGAAATGCAACTGAGATTTTCTTGTCTCAATGATATTGGGGGAGGAGCAGATTCCATGAGCATAATTTTCCCTTAGTTTCTCCTTGAGCAAAGATTTATTCTTAACAATGCACCAGAAAGAGTATCATTCTGTTCTGCACACATTTCAGGGAAGAAATTACAATCATTACCCCATCATCTTTGAGCTCATACAAAAGATACATTTCCCTGCAAACATCCTGAAATTCACTGAGTACTATTTTTCCACCACTATTACCTGGGAGATGACCTTCATGTTAAGAAGATGAGAATAAAATAACAAAGAAAAGCAAGAGCCTATTCAGCTTTTTAGGTTCGTGTCATCTTTCATCTCCATCTTCCTGCACTATCCCCATATCACTTGGAGAACAGGTCCTTCTGGCCCTTTGAGCCGTACCACCCCAGCAACCCCAGACAAACTCGGCTTAACCCTAACCTAACCACGGGATAATTCACAATGCCCAATTAATCTATCCAATGTGTCTTTTGACTGTGGGAGGAAACTGGAGCACTTGGAGAAAACCCACGCAGTCCATGGGGAGGTTGTACAGAGGACGTCGGAATTGAACTCTGAACTTCGATGCCCCAAGCTGTAATAGCGTCCCGCTAACCGCTACACTACTGTGACGCTTTTTTGATGTTCTTAGTTATAGAATCACACAGAGATACAGTAGAGTAACACACTCTTCAGCTCACTATATTACTGTGCACTCATTAAGCACCCATTTTTACCCTGATTCAACCCTAACCTGTTTAGTATCTAACCAACTATTGATCTCTGTTTTGAATATTCTCAAAAACTGAGCAACAATATGCAGAGGATTGCAAGAATTAGCACCCCAAGCTGAGACTGTGTCCTCCAATCTGTCAGCAGAATTAGACTTGCTGCAGTCACATAAGACCATAAGATATAGGAGCAGAATTAAGCCATTTGGCCCATCAAATCTGCTCCACCATTTCATCATGATTGATCCATTTCCCTCTCAGCCCCAGTCTCCTGTCTTCTCCCTGTATTCCTTCGTGCCCTGACCAATCAAGAATCTATCAACCTCTGTCTTAAATATACTCAACGACTTGGCCTCCACAGCCACCCGCGGCAACGAATTCCACAGATTCCCCACCCTCTGGTTAAAGAAATTCCTCCTCATCTCTGTTCTAAAAGAACACCCCTCTATTCTGTGCCCTCTGGTCTTAGACTCCCCCACCATAGGAAACATCCTCTCTACATCCACTCCATTGAGGTCTTTAAGAATTTTTCATAAGAGCATCCATAATTCACATTAGGATAGATGTGAAGTTGCTGAAGGAGATATGTAGTATGGTTCCAAGGATGAGTGATTCCAGTTTAAAGATTAAGATTGGAGGAGCTCCAGGATTAGATTGGAGATGTACAAGTACATCTTTATGTACTTTATGTACATGGCTTTATGTACTAGCCATGATCTTGTACACCTCCATCAAATCTTGAGAAGTTATTTGATGGAGATATACAAGATCATGGCTAGTTTAGATGGAGTTAATATAGGGAGGCTGTTCCCAGTGAAGGGGCATAGACTTAAAGTTTTGGACATCAGAAACAAGATTAATGTGAGAAGAAACATTTTTATGCAGTAAGTTTATGAATACTCACTGCTTGTGTGGAATGAGAGCCTTTGAAAAGGATGAAAGTCCCAAACTCTGGACTATTAGCAGTGATGGTGAGCTGTCTTGAATCACTGCAATCTTACAACAGAGTGATAGAGCATTGATATTTTGTGCCCCACAGTTCCCTGGGAGATGTTAGATGTAGGAGAGTGAGAGTGAGTTTAGAAGAAGCAAGCAGGGGCAGTAGGCATATTTTATGTGCCACAGTTTCCATGAAGACATTGGATTGCATGTAACTAGGCACTTGACAAGATCCAATAAAAAGAAGTTAGGTTTAAGCAGAGAGGCCATTGTGCAAGTGGCCATAGCGTGAATGGGCCAGTGTTAGAGTGGGGAGTTGAGGCTTTGGCTAATTGAGGCTTTCATGATGAGAGGCGTAGGCTGTAGGTAGGTTTTTCTCGTTATTTATTCTTTCCTTCTTTCTTATTGCACATTTAGAACAGTAGGGA
Source organism: Hypanus sabinus (assembly GCF_030144855.1). Lineage (NCBI taxonomy): Eukaryota > Metazoa > Chordata > Chondrichthyes > Myliobatiformes > Dasyatidae > Hypanus > Hypanus sabinus. Next base: position 12,020,082 of record NC_082739.1, on the reverse strand, counting down.
TGCCAGACAGGATTGTTGAATGCTCCTCTTGCGGTTTGTGGGAAGGGAGGGAGACCTCTAATGTCCCTGACGACTTCACCTGCAAGAAGTGCATTCAGCTGCAGCCTCTAACAGACCACGTTAAGGAGGCGGAGCTAGAGCTGGATGAACTCAGGATCATTTGGGAGGATGAGGGTTTGATTGACAGGACATACAGAGAGATAGTTACACTCAAGGTGCAGGTAACTGGGTGACTGTCATGAGGAGGAAAGGGGATAGGCAGCCAATGTAGAGTACCCCTGTGCCTGTTCCTCTCAACAACAGGTATACCATTTTGGATACTGTTGGAGAGGATGACCTATCAGGGGAAAGCCACAGTGGTCAGGTCTCTAGCACTGAGTCTGACTCTGTGACTTGGTAGGGAATTGGGAAGAAGAGGTGAGCTGAGGTGAAAAGGTACTTGCTGGTTAGGGGAACAGACAGGCGGTTCCGTGGATGAGACCGAGATTCCTGGATGTTACGTTGCCTCCCGGGTGCCAAGGTCCAGGACATCTCAAATCAAGTCCTCAGCATTCTTAAGTGGGAGGGTGAGTAGCCAGAGGTGGTGGTCCACGTAGTTACCAATGACATAGTTTGGAGGGGTGATGAGATCCTGCAAAATGAGTTCAGGGTGCTAGGTGCTTATTTAAGGGTCAGGACCTGCAGGGTTGTGATCTCAGGATCGCTACCCATGTTTTATGCCAGTGAGGTCAGAAATTGGAAGATTGTACAATGTAACATGTAGTCGGACTACAGATTTTTGGATCATTGGGCTTTCTTCCAGGTAAGGTGGGAGCTGTACAGAAAAGACAATTTGCAGCTGAACTGGAAGGAGACTAATATCCTAGTGGGAAGGTTTACTAGTGCTGCATGGGGTTGGTTTAAACTAGAGTTGCAGAGGGATGGGAACCAGAGTGCCAGAACAGGTAGTGGAAAGGTTCTGGGGAAAGACATTGTTTAGCCTACATACAAAGTCAGGAATTGACCTGCTGAGCATGGTGGGATAATGCTCTGAGCTGTGCATATTTCAATGAAAGGAGTATTGTAGGAAAGGCAGATGAGCTCAGAGCATGGATCAACACGTGGAATTATGACATTGTAGTCATCAGTGAGATTTGGTTGCAGGAGGGGCAGGACTGGCAGCTCAATGTTAAATTAAAGGGGGAGAGGTGGCATTATTAGTCAGGGAAAGTGTCATGGCAGTGCTCAGACAGGACAGCACAGCTCATCTAGTGAGGCTTTAGGGGTGGAACTGAGGAATAAGAAAGGTATGACCATGTTAAGGGACCATATTGTAGACCACCAACAGTCTGCAGGATTTAGAGGAGCAAATTTGTAGAGAGATTTGCAGACTGTTGCAAGAAACATAAGGTTGTGATAGTAGGTGTTTTTAACTTTCCCCATATTGACTGGGACTGCCACGTTGTAAAAGGGCTGGATGGGAAATAACTTATCAAATGTGTTTAGGGAAGTTTCCTTAATTAATCAATACATATAAGTTCCAACATGAGAGACTGTGATACAAAGACTCCTATTAGGGAATGGGACAGGGCAGGTGACAAAAGTTAGTGTAGGGGAACACTCTGCATCTTGTGATCGTAATTCTACTAGTTTCGAGGTAATTAGGGAAAAGGATAGGCCTGGTTCTCGGGTTGAAATTCTAAACTGGAAAAAGGTCAATTTTGATGGTATCAGAAAGGATCTGGCAAGTGTGGACTGGGACAGGCTGTTTTCTGGCAAAGATGTACTTGGTAAGAGGGAGGCCTTCGAAAGTGAAATTATGAGAGTACAGAGTTTGTATGTTCCTGTCAGAATAAAAGGTAAAGATAACAGGTTTAAGGAATCTTGGTTTTGAGAGATATTGAGGTAGGTAGGAACAAATGAGGTACTTGAGGAGTATAAGAAATGCAAAGGCAATCAGGAGGGCTAAAAAAGATGTGAGGTTGCACTAGCCAACAACATGAGAAGAATCCAAAGGGCTTCTACGGATATGTTAAGAGCAAAAGGGTTGAAAGGGGCAAAATTAGTCCTCTGGAAGATCAGAGTAGCAATCTATGCATGGAGCTGAAGGAGATGGGGGAGATCGTAAATGGATTTTTGCATCTGTATTTATTCAGGAGACAGCCATGGAGTCTATAGAAGTGAGGCAAAGTAGCAGTGAGGTCATGAACCCTATACAGATTACAGAGGAGGAGGTGTTTGCTGGTTTGAGGCAAATTAGGGTGGATAAATACCCAGGACCTGACTAGACTCTATGGGAGGCTAGTGCAGAAACTGCAGGGGCCCTAGCTGAGATATTTACAACATCTTTAGCCATGGGTGAGATGCCAGAGGATTGGAGGAGAGCTAATGTTGTTCTGTTGTTTAAGAAAGGTGTGAAGAATAGGCCAGTGAGGCTGACATCAGTATTGGAAAATTTATTAGTAGGTATTGTAAGGAATCAGATAAGTATTTGGATAGACAAGAACTGATTAGGTACATTTGTGTGCGGTAGGTCGTGTCTAACTGATCCTATAGAATTTTTCATAAGTTACCAGGAAAGTTGATGAAAGCAAGGTAGTAGATGTTGTCCACATGGATTTTAGCAAGGCATTTGACAAGGTCCTACATGGGAGGTTGGTCAAGAAGGTTCAGTTGCTTGGCTTTCAAGATGAGATAGTAAATTGGATTAGATATTGGCTTTGCAGGAGAAGCTAGTGAGCCGAGAGGACTACTCTCTGCTTCTCCAGCGAAGCCAATATCCAATCCAATTTACTATCTCATCATGAATGTCTCTCTGACTGGAGGCCTGTGACTAGTGGAGTGCCGTAGGAACTGATGCTGGGTCCGTAGTTGTTAGTCATCTATATTGACATTCTGGATTATAATATGGTAAACTGGATAGTCAAATTTGCAAGTGACAGCCAGATTGGATGTGTAGCGGACAGCGAGGAAGTCTATCCAAGCTTGCAGTACGATTTAGACCAGCTAGAAAACTGGGCTGAAAAATGGCAGATGGAATTTAATGTTGGCAAGTGTGAGGTGTTGCAGTTTGGGAGGACTCATCTGGGTAGATCCTATATGGTGAGTGTTAGGGCACTGAGGAGTGTGGCAGAACAGAGGGAAATGGGAATACAGATCCATAATTCCTTGAAAGTGGCATGACAGGTAGACAAAATCATAATGAAAGCTTTCGCACATTAGCTTTAATGAATCTCTGTATTGAGTAGAGGAGTTGGGATGTTATGTTAAAGTTGTATAATACGTTGGTGAGGCCTAATTTGATCTATTGTGTGCAGAGTTGGTCACCTACCTACAGAAAAGAAGTTAATAAGATTGAAAGAGTGCAGAGAAAATTTACAAGGATATTGTCAGGACTTGAGGTCCTAAGTTATAGGGTAAGTTTCAATAGGGTAGGACTTTATTCCTTAGAATGTAGAAGGTAGAGAGGAAATTTGATAGAGGTACACAAAATTATGAGGGGTATAGATAGGGTAAATGCAAACTGGCTTTTTCCACTGAAGTTAGGTGAGACTACAACTCTAAGTCATGGGTGAAGAGTGCAATGTGAAATGTTTAAGGGGAACAGGAGGGGACATTTCTTCACTCAGAGAGTGGCGAGAGTGTGGAATGAGCTAGCAGCACAAGTGGTGGATGCGGGTTCAATTGCAACATTTAAGAGAAGTTTGGATAGGTACATGGATGGGAGGGGTATGGCGGGCTATGGTCCAGATGCAGGCTGATGGGACTAGGCAGATTAACGGTTCAGTATGGACTAGATGGGCCAAAGGGCTTGTGTTTTTGCTGTAATGTTCTAGGACTGTTGGACTCTTGAGCAGTACAGCACAGAAAGAGACCCTTTGACTTATCTATTCTGTGCTGACATGGTCTTCTGCCTAGACCCATCTATCTGGACTTGGGCCATAGCATTCCATATCTCTCATCCATGTACTTATTCAAACTTCGCCTACATGTTATCTTTGAACCCGCATCTACCACTTCTGCTGGCAACTCATTCCACACTCTGAGAGAAGAAGATCCCCCTCAGATTCCCATGAAATATTTCACCTTTCTCCCTCAACTTAAGTCATCTAGTTCTAGTCTGATCCCACATGAGCTATAAAGCAAGCATGCATTCATCTTATCTGTAACCTTCATAACTTTGTATGCCTCTATAAGATCTCCCCTCAGTCTCCTGTGCTTCAGGGAATAAAGTTTTAAGCTATTTAACCTTTCCCTATGACTCGGGTTCTCAAATCCAAACAATATAGTTGTAAATTTTCTCTGTAATCTATCAAGCTTACAACTAGTGATTCAATGAGAAAGGCTCAGTACCACCTTCTCTGCTTGTAATGATGGTGGAATTAGAATTGATCTGATCTTTGGACAAGGATTTGAACAGGCAGGGTTATAGGGAAGGAAGAGAGGAATAGGATGGATATGATGCTTTCCTAGGAATTTCCAATGATTCAATGGGACAAATGGACTCCTACGATTCTGTGATCATTTATTCTATCTTTTATTCATTTACCTGATGTGGGCATTCTTGGTAAGATCATCCCAAATCACCACTGAGAAGTTGGTACAAAGCCTTCTTAATAAATCACTACAATTTTAGAATGATAGTAGTGATTTAAGATGGTTCACCATTATTTCAGTCAGTTCAGAGTTTGGGGCTTTCATCTAGCCAACAGTAAAGGAACAGTGGAATATTTCCAAACCAGGAATGTGTAACTTGAGGAAAACTTGCTGGTGGTAGCAGGGAATGCAAGCCAAATCTAACTAAATTCTCCTTATTTGTCTGTTCCCTCATCCCAAAAATCGTGTACTGAACCCTTTCTGCTCTTATTTCAATTGCAGGTCAGTCCATCCTTAGATAAGGAAAAAGGCTGCTGTTGCTGTCCATGTGTGATTTCACCAAGGGTAATATTTCAATCTCTTTGGAACATTGAGATGTTCTTTATTATCCTAATCTCTAGTTGAACCTAATCTCTACATTAAAAAAAAATGCTCAGTTTTTATTTTTCACCTTGAAGTTCCTCCACAGTATACACATGCACCAATTTATTTCCTACTTACTTCACCAGGCTACATCCCTTGGCAGCTTCCCTATGTCCTCCTCTCAGCTTGCATTCTGATCTAATTTCATACTATGAGCAAACCTGGTTCTTTCCTCTAAGTCATTAACTTGGACTCCTCCCACCCTGGTTTTTCTCTCTTCATCCCTCTCCTGCAAGGCAGAAGATCCAAAAGCCCAAAATCACATGTCACCAGACTCAAAGACTTCTATCCTGCTTTTTCAGACTCTTGAAAAGGCTTCTCAATTGCTACAGTTGAATTCTTGTTCTCCCAATCTACCTTGTCATGGGCTTTAATTATTCATTTACCAACATTGCTCTTGGTATTCTGCATTGTCTTCTTGTCGCTATCCCAAAGTACGGCATGATTTGCCCAGGTGGCACACTGACCCAAAGCTTTTCACTGTACACGTGGCAATAATAAGCCAATAACAAGATTGCGAAGAACTGAGGTTCAATCACTGACTCTTGCCTGCCAACCAGAAAGTGGATTGTCCATTAACCAATCCTCAATATTCGTTGCTGCAGACCTGTGTTAGCTTGTGGCACCTTACTGAACGCTTTGTGAAAGTCCAATTTTATCTATTATTGAGATACAGCACGGAATAGGCCCTTCTGGCCCTACGAGCCACACCCCCAGATTTAACCCTAGCCTCACGAGACAACTTACAATGATCAAGTAACCTACCAACCGGTAGGTCTTTGGACTGTGGGAAGAAACTGGAGCACCTGGAGGAAACCCACATGGTCATGGGGACAATGTTCAAATTGCTTACAGACAGCGGTGGGAATTGAACCTGGGTCCCCTGAACTGTAAAGCATTGTGATGACCATTATGTTACCATGCCGCCTACAAATGTACTACATGCAGTATTTTCCTTTCATCTACTGCCAATCGCAACTCAAAAATTCTAACATATTTGTCAGCTATGATGGCCCAAAGGTTTGCTCTTAAAAAAATGTTTAAGAAGCAGATTTCACCAAGTTTTCTCTCTGTTCTGAAGGCTCTGCAGAATTTCCATCCTAAATATTCAACACTGCTCCCAGCGTGTCCCAGTAGACCTGGATAGGTCCATGTATAGACAATAGGTGCAGAAGTAGACCATTTGGCCCTTCAAGCCTGCACCACCATTCTGAGATCATGGCTGATCATCTACTATCAATACCTGGTTCCTGCCTTGTCCCCATATCCCTTGATTCCCCTATCCATAAGATACCTATCTAGCTCCTTCTTGAAAGCATCCAGAGAATTGGCCTCCACTACCTTCCGAGGCAGTGCATTCCAGACCCCCACAACTCTCTGAGAGAAGAAGTTTTTCCTTAACTCTGTCCTAAATGACCTACCCCTTATTCTTAAACCATGCCCTCTGGTACTGGACTCTCCCAGCATCTGGAACATATTTCCTGCCTCTATCTTGTCCAATCCCTTAATAATCTTATATGTTGCAATCAGATCCCCTCTCATTCTCCTTAATTCCAGCGTGTACAAGCCCAGTCTCTCTAACCTCTCTGCGTAAGACAGTCCGGACATCCCAGGAATTAACCTTGTGAATCTACGCTGCACTTCCTCTGCAGCCAGGATGTCCTTCCTTAACCCTGGAGACCAAAACTGTACACAATACTCCAGGTGTGGTCTCACCAGGGCCCTGTACAAATGCGAAAGGATTTCCTTGCTCTTGTACTCAATTCCCTTTGTAATAAAGGCCAATATTCCATTAGCCTTCTTCACTGCCTGCTGCACTTGCTCATTCACCTTCAGTGACTGATGAACAAGGACTCCGAGATCTCTTTGTATTTCTCCCTTACCCAACTCTACACCGTTCAGATAATAATCTGCCTTCCTGTTCTTACTCCCAAAGTGGATAACCTCACACTTATTCACATTAAATGTCATCTGCCAAGTATCTGCCCACTCACCCAGCCTATCCAAGTCACCCTGAATTCTCCTAACATCCTCATCACATGCCACACTGCTACCCAGCTTAGTATCATCAGCAAATTTGCAGATGTTATTTTTTATGCCTTCATCCAAATCATTAACGTAAATGGTAAACAGCTGTGGTCCCAATACCGAGCCCTGTGGCACCCCACTAGTCACCACCTGCCATTCCGAGAAACACCCATTCAACGCTACCCTTTACTTTCTATCTGCCAACCAGTTTTCTATCCATGTCAATGTCTTCCCCCCGATGCCCTGAGCTTTGATTTTACCCACCAATCTCCTATGTGGGACCTTATCAAATGCTCTTTGTGCTCCAGCCAATTCCAGCCATTGTTCCACCATGTCATTTCTATACCATTCATCATTAGCATATCTCACTGCCTACAATACCTTCTCAATATCCCTAGCACATACCCTGACTGGATGTTTTAAATGTGCACCCCCAAAGCAAGTTCCCACCCACTTTTTGGGAGAAACCAACGGTGAATCACCAAGAAGCTCTGGCACAACTTCTGACAGCCAATCAAGAAAGATGATTTTATCAATGCGGCCCCCTCTACATTGGTGAAATCCATTGTAAATTGGGGGACCACTTTGTCAAGCACCTCTGCACCATCTGCCACAAATGGGACTTCCCGGTGGCCAAATATTTTAATTCCAATTCCCATTCCTGTTCTAACGTGTTGGTCCATGGCCTCCTCTTGTGCCAAGATGAGACCACCCTCAGACACCTTTTATTCTGGCTGGGTAGCATCCAATCTGAAAGCATGAATATCAATTTCTCCTTCTGGTAAACAAATTTCCACCCTCCCCCCCATTCCCCACTCTAGGTTTTTACCTCTTCTCACCTGCCTTTTACTTCCCCCTGGGCCCTTTCTCCCATGGTCCACTCTCTTCTCCTATTAGATTCCCTCCTTTCCAGCCCTTTATCCTTCCCACTCACCTGGCTTCCTCTATCATGTTCCAATTAGCCTGCTTCCCCTCCCCGCACCTTTTTGTTCTGGCATCTTCCCTCTTCCTTCTTAGTCCTGATGAAGGGTCTCGGTCCAAACTGTCAACTATCTATTCATTTCCATAGATGCTGCCTGACCTGCTGAGTTCCTCCAGCATTTTGTGTGAGTTGCTTTGGATTTCCAGCATCTGCAGATGTTCTCATGTTCACAGTTTTCTACCTACCAATTGCCTTGTGCTGAACAGCAGACAAGCTTAATCATGGATAGAGAAGTGGGTGTGGGGAGATTCTTGTTAATGAAATTAACTAATCTTGGGTGATAAGATAACAGCTCTATTTCTATCCTTAATATCTCTATTTTCCCCTTTCAAGGTTCTTTTGAAGACCCTGACCTGGAGTTACACACTGACTTTGGTTCTTTGTGGGAATGGGACCCACTCTCGGGGTCTCACGACTGGCCACTATTTGTTCGATGTACCAAGGACGTGACCTAGAAGACTAGCGCATCTTCAGGGTTCCAGGATTTCGTGGCTCTGGAGGCGGGCAGACTCAAGGTTGGTTCCTCCGCAGGAAACTGGTGTGTTGAGGGAGTACACAGAAGATCGAAAGCAGCGAGCTGGCTGCCGGCTGTGTGCCCAGAGACCCGAGTTCTTTGGGCGTAGAGCTCGGAAGAGGCGACACAACAGACTTTTAACATCGTAAATCAGCCATTTGTTTGTTATGTCTCCCTTCTTGCTGTGAAACGAGGACACCTCTTTGTCCCTTATTAGGGAGAGAGAGAGCCTGTGGTATGTCAAATTACCGGGCATAGTAGTCTTTGGGGTACTGCAAGTCTGTGTCTTTACTGATGCTTTGCTACACGCTTGAGTGCTCGGTGGGGGGGGGGGGTGCCCATGCTTTTTTGCTGGGGGGGGTCATTGCTTTGCTGCTGGTTATGCATGGGAGGTGGGAGTTGGGGGGGAGGCTTTGGGGTTCTAACATTTAACTGTCTTTCATTCTTTGGGGCATTCCTCTGTTTTTGTGGATGGTTGCAAAGAAAAAGAATTTCAGGATGTATATTTTATATGTTTCCCTGACATCAAATGTACCTTTGAAACCTTGAAATCTTTGAAGAATAGGTATTGTTAATTTCTAAGTTTTTGTAACACTGAGTTTGATTCTTAATTTTGTAATAATTTTCTTGCAGTGTATTGGAGACTTGCATCCTGACAATACTCATTCATTGTACAGTCAGGTCAGGCTGGTCTTGGCAATGCTGGTATAGTTATGATAGTGAGTGCTCCCTAGGGCAACAAAATTCACCCAGTCATGAAATGTCTCACCATAACACTACTATCAATAAACCAACCAATCAATATGTGGTTTTAAATAATATCAATGAGATGAGTTGATCTATGAGTCTATTAAACATAGAAACCCTACAGCACAATACAGGCCCTTCAACCCACAAAGTTGTGCCGAACATGTCCCTACCTTAGAAATTACTAGGCTTACCTATAGCCCTCTATTTTTCTAAGCTCTATGTACCTATCCAAAAGTCTCTTAAAAGACCTTTTCATATCCGCCTCCACCACTGTTGCCAGCAGTCTATTCCATGCACTCACCACTCTGAGTAAAAAACTTACCCCTGACACCTCCTCTGTACCTACTCCCCAGCACCTTAAACCTGTGTCCTCTTGTGGCAACCATTTCAGCCCTGGGAAAAAGCCTCTGACTATCCACATGATCAATGCCTCTCATTATCTTATATACCTCTATCAGGTCACCTCTCATCCTCTGTCGCTCCAAGGGGAAAAGGCTGAGTTCACTCAACCTATTCTCATAAGGCATGCTCCCCAATCCAGGCAACATCCTTGTAAGTCTCTTCTGCACCCTTTCTATGGCTTCCACATTCTTTCTGTAGTGAGGCAACCAGAACTGAGCACAGTACTCCAAGTGCAGCCTGACCAGGGTCCTATATAGCTGTAACATTACCTCTCGGCTCCTAAATTCAATTCCACGATTGATGAAGGCCAATATACTGTATGCCTTCTTATCCACAGAGTCACCTGCACAGTAGCTTTGAGCATCCAATGGACTTGGACCCCAAGATCCCTCTGATCCTCCACACTGCCAAGAGTCTTACCATTAATACCATATTCTGCCATCATATTTGAAACTCCAAAGCTTAGAATCAAAAAGTGGAGTTCATACATAAGATCTGATAATGATCTGACCATTGCATCATTCTTGCCTGGAATCTGTTCTTGAGCCAGGTAACAACCACACTATATAGATTTTATGAGACATTTCTTTCCCAGTTAACAGATGAGAAGTCCAAGGTCGTGCAATGTTCAGTTGAGTTCTTAAGATTGGAAGTCTGAGTTTCCCTTTAAAGGTCTACAGATAATATTTTGTAAGTATTTTAAAAAGATAATCTGAAAGTGGCTGAAATTAACATGGACCAGCATTCTATATGTGTTGGCTTTTCACTATTTTGAAATAAAATGGGGAACATTTTGCATGGGCAAGTTAGTTGTTTTCTATGTGTATCTTACTTCCTCACTTGAAGAATGATATCCAACTTAACAACAAAAAAAAAGTCTGTATGCTGGTATCAGTCAGCCATGTTAGCTTTCTCCAACTAACCCATCAGCATACCGTTCTATTCTTCTCTGCATTACTGCTTATTCAATTCAATCCAATCATTACTGCTTATTCAATTCAATCCTATCATCCAATTCACTCTGCATGATGTCTCTCTACTTTTGCACTACTTTGGGTAAAATATTTTTGTCTGAATTCCCTATTGGATTTATTGGTGATTATTTTATGATAGTCATAGAGTGCTGCAACACAGAAACAGGCCCTTCAGCCCATCTAGTCCATGCTGAACTGTTATTTTCCCTCATCCCATTGGCCTGCACCCTGGACCATAGCTCTCCATACCCCTCCAATCCATGTACTTATTTAATCTTCTCATAAAAGTTGCAACTGAACCTGCATCCACCACTTTAGCTGGTACTTCATTCTGCACTCACACCACCCTCTGAGTGAAGATGTTCCCTCTCAGCTTCCTTTTAAACACTTCACCTTTCACCTTTAACCTATGACCTCTATATCATAAAACCATAAGACATAAGAGTAGAATTGGGCCATCTGGCCCATTGATCATGGCTGATCCTTTTTTTCCCTCCTCCTCAACCCCATTTCCCGGCCTTCTCCCTGTAACCTTTGATGCCATGTCCAATCAAGAACCTATCAATCTCTGCCTTAAATACACCCAGCAACCTGGCCTCTGCAGTTGCATGTGGTAACAAATTCCACAAATTCACCACCTTTTGATATAAAGAAATTTCTCCACATCTCTGTTTTGAAAGGGCACCCCTCTATCCTGAGGCTGGGTCCTCTTGTCCTAAACTCTCCCACCATGGGAAACATCCTTTCCACATCTACTCTGCCTAGGCCTTTCAACGTTTGAAAGGTTTCAATGAGATCCCCCCCTCCCCCCCCATCCTTCTGAATTCCAGCGAGTGCAGACCCAGAGCCATCAGACGTTCCTCATATGATAACCCTTTCATTCCTGGAATCATTCTTGTGAACCTCCTCAGGACACTCTTCAATGCCAGCACATCTCTTCTAAGATGAGGAGCCCAAAACTGTTCACAATACTCAAGGTGAGGCCCCACCAATGCCTTTTAAAGCCTCAGCATCACATCCTTGCTCTTGTATTCTAGACCTCTCGAAATGAATGCTAACATGGCATTTGCCTTCCTCACCACCGACTCTACCTGCAATTTAACCTATATATCCAGTTTCACCCAACCTCAGTGGATAAAGACTACTTGTATTCACCCTCTCTCTACCCCTCATAATTTTAAATGACCCTGTCAAATTGCCCTTCATTCTCCTATGCTCCAGGGAATAAAGTCCTAGCTTATTCAACCTTTCCCTATAACTCGGGTCTTCAAGTGCTGGCAACATCCTTGTAAATTTTCTCTGTACTCTTTCAATCTTATTGATATCATTTCTTTAGATAAGTGACCAGAACTGCACACAATACTCCAAATTTGAATTCACCAAAGTCTTATACAACCTCAACATAACTTCTCAACTATGATGACTCATTGTTTGGCCTCTCCCCTCCTTTGGTGAGAAGATTTTCTACATGCCTGCCCTACCAACCACACATTAAAGACCTCAGTCAAATCATTCACAATTCTCCTATTTCCAGAGCAAAGGGACTCAGACTGTTCCAGATTTCCTCATTGTTCCAACTCCTCACTTCTGTTATCATCTATATAAGTAACAATGATGTGATTGAGGTCCATTCATGAGAGGTTTCAGAGACTGAAGGGGTTGCTGTGGTTTTCTAAGGTTTCGCCAAGGTCTCACAATCTCTCCCTGATCCTGCTGTCATTTTGCAGCACGTAATCTCCAGGCTTCTGCGCGCCACTTGATAGTAACCACAGGTAGATCTCCTTGTGGTTCAGGGTATGAGGTATAGTTGGGGCAGGGGCGTTGGAAGCTTCACAGGACTGCCCCATCCAGTGAGGACACGTCAGCAATGTGCTTAAACTCAATGGCATGCATCACTAATGTGTAGAGTAGTGCTGGTGCTACAGCACTCTCAACAACCTCGGGTAGCTTCCCTTCAATGCCAGCCATAACCTCTCTAACCTGGTACATGCTTGACAATGTGGCTGCATCCTGAATTCCCTTTATTTTTGTTATCTCAGTTCCAGAGAGAGAGAGATTGTTTCTAAGATGCTCAGAACTTTAACTGTCCTGTGGTACACTTCTTTAATGTCCTCATCCATTTAAATTTTACCTTTGCTATAATTTTTCTATTTCCTCCACTCCCTGGACTCATCCTAATCTGCCCTTGAAGCGATGCCCAAGAAACTGACATTGGAAGGTTGAGTATAAATAGTCTACATCCATGTTAGTGTATAAAATCTACCGATATCCACAGTGGAGTAAGTCATGCCAAAAGAGAAAAGTGCCTAAGTGCATTGAACTTAAGAGACAACTGTCCTTGTGGAGATGGAAGTCTTCTTTGCCCTCTGCATGAATAAAGCCGTGTGGAACTTTCTGCAACTGCAGTGATATTTTAAAATAGATCTATGCTTATAGTGTGGCAGACTATCACTTTGTTTTAAAATCAAAACTGGTCAATACAATTACAATACAATACAATTATTTAGGCAAATTTGCAATACACAGTTTAAATAATTCTTAGATTCATTCTGTAGCATGCCAAGAGTGCAACTGGTCTGAGCAGCAACCAGTGCAAAATGTTAAAACATTCATTATAAACATACACAAAAAGCACTGGGTGCATAAGGGTGTGAATAATTGGAGCTGGTTGGCGCATAGACTGGAACATGCACTACTAAGTCCGTTAGAGATGGAACCATTTCACTAAGTGCATTGCGTGCAATGGTGACCAGATTACTTTGAGGAACAAAGAGGGGGAAGTGCAGAAGTGTACCTGGAGGTCAAAGGTCTGAGGGAAAGGCCTAAAAAGGCATGCGTTAGCGTAAGTTAGGCTGGATAGTTGCATACTCGACAAGATCTCCGCCAGCGTGAATGGAAGTCCGTGGGCTGGGGTGTGAAGAGGCCAGGGCGGCAGTGTCGAGCTCAGCATATTGGATGTCATAGTCCTTGGCACCAGGAGTCTAGAGTTAAGAGTGACAGGAAATGGGGAGAGAAGGGGAGGGAGAAAGACAGAGAGAGAGAGGGAGAAAGAGAGATCAAGGCAAGAAACAAGAGGGGGAAGAAAGACAGTAATAGAGAAAAAAATTAAAGAATAGAACTGATGCAGAATTTAAAAAGATTTCTGAAACAGCAAACTAAATAATTAGTACAACCAGAACTGGCAGAGGTGCAGGTTAAAAATAGCAAGAGCTGACAGTCACTCCCTCTGTAAAATCTGAAAGGTCGCAAAATCAACGCTGACCATTTGGAAATAGAAAGAACAATTGCCCATGTTGCCTGCTCAGCACATCCTATTCATAGATTGGCTGCTCACAATTTTTGGTTATAATTTAGTGACTAGACAAACTTATGGAAAGAATGGTATTAATTTGGTGCCTTTCTCAATCTCTGATCTTTCCAAAAACTTCCCAGCTCATGAGGCAGTTCAGGGAAATTAGTCACTGTTACATTGGTAATCACGCAGCAAACGCACAGAGGACTAAATCCTCTGTTTGTAAGGCATTCACATTGCGGGGTCATTGGGGGAGAGTGATATAACGATGAGTTTAATTTAATTAAAATTTAATTTAGAGATACAGGCCCTTCTGGCTCAACATGCCCATGTCATCCAATTACATCCATGTGACCAATTAAGCAACTTATCTGTATGTCTTTGAAATGTGGGAGGAAATTGGAGCACCCGGAGGAAACCTATGTGGTCATGAGGAGAACGTACAAACTCCTTACAGACAGCAGCGGGAATTGAACCAGTGGCACTGTAATAGTTGTTAAGAAGGCACTCAGCACATTGGCCTTTTTTGTTAAGGGGTTGCAGTTTAACAATAGACAGATCCTGTTAGAATTATGCAGGTGTTGTGGGGTCACACCTCCAGTACTGTCCATACATTTGATCTACCTGCCTAAACAGAGATATTGTAGCACTGGAGGTAGTTCAAAGCAGCGACAAAGTGCTGGAAGAACAGTCTGTCAGGTGGCATTTGGGGAGGGAAATGGACTGTTAGTATTTCGGGTTGACATCTGGAACATCAATTGACCATTTCCCTCCACTAGGCTAATTCCTGGGATCTCCTGTCAAGAGAGGCTCAACAGTTTTGAATCTATATTCCTCAGTGTTTAGAATAATACAGCATGAGCTTATTCAATCATAGAAGACACTAAGGGGACTTGACAAGGTGTTGAGATGTTTTCACCAGTGGGAGAGGTGAACAAAGTTACAAGATAAGAGACTAGTCATTTAAAACTGAGTTGCATTGAAATTTCTTTCCTCAGAGGGTAGTGAATCTCTGTAACTTTCTGTCCTGCAGGGTTCTGAAGGCCAAGCAATAGTTGTATTTTAGGGTGAAGATTGCTAATTATTTAAAGGATCCTTGAGGGCTATGGGGAACTGGCAGGGAAGAAGGGTTGAGGCCATCGTAGATCAGTTGTGATCATGCTGAATGGTGAGGTAGACTTGGGTGGCCAAGTACCCTACTCTGATTCCTATGATCTTATGTTCTTGATCTTCCAATTGTGCCACCAGATATTTTACTGTACTCAGTGAGAATAAGTATCCATACCAATGCACTCGGCTAAGAGCCAATGTCTGCCATGGCAACCCAGTTGGAATCAATGCCAATGGGACCGTACTTCAATCAGAGTCTGTGTCTATGCCACCATAACCCACTTGAAAGGAGTTCAAACTGTAGCGGAGACTGTATCTTGGAGTGAGTTTAGTAACTTTAGTCATTACAAGGGGAAGCAGATAGAGAGCATAATACCAGAGAAGCAAACATTAATGTCTCACCAGTGATTGGTGCCAAAGGCAGCATTTTCTGTCTTTGGTTTGTTGACTGGTCTATAACACGGTTTATTTGCTTAGAGAGGGGGTACAGAAACAGTCCACGTTTCTGCCACTGATCTTGATGAGTAATGCCAGCTGGAAAGAGTGACCTTTGCTTGCAAAGGGCAAGGATAGAAAGAAGCAGTGAGTTCTGAGAGCTACCAAGGTCAAAGCCAGAGATCCTGTCATGTGGGTAAGTGTAATGAGGAGAGTCAATGACACTCGAGGACATTTTGACTGATTTTGCTGGTTGTGGGAAGGAAATAACCACTTCTGTGTTGGTGCCATCCAACCACTGTGTTAGCTTCAGGTGATTGGCCATTTTAATTTACAGAGTGCATTCCTAGAATGCAAGTTCGACTGCTATGGGAGAAAAGTGAACAGAGTGAGGATTAGGCTCTCTCCATCCAATGTTAAAAACAGGCAATCAAAATCCAGACTGGACAGAAAGAACTAGTGTGAGCTGGTCTCACCACTCCCCCTCTCCCCTCACTGGGATCTGACATTGACCTTTTACTTTTGATTTTCTCCTTGGGATCTGTGAAACTGGGGCTGTTTGATACCTGCAGCTGATCAGTGCATCGTAATGAGGGAAGACGCTTAAAATGGCAGGTTTGGCTGAGAACTACTAATTCTGCCACTGTGTTGGACATCATTTTACAGTGTACAGGAGTGACTGTCCTTTTAAGACTCTAATCTTGATGCTTCTGTTTCTCTTAACATGTTACTGTACATAGTTTTACACCTCTTTCAGCATCCAGTGAGCACTCGGCAACTTAACAATAATCCCATCATCTTCTACTGTACACCCAATAGCTTCAGCTGGCCTGAACTTGTCAATGCATTTTGTCAGCATGTATGAAGCAGCACCAATATATCACAAAATAAGAATTGAATTTATGGAAACAAACACATTGCCCAACATGCTCTTTGTTGATTCACTTCCCTTCTGTTCTCCATAGTCCCACAATCCTTTCCCCTTGGAGCATCCATCGAACTCTCTTTTGAAAGTTGGCATTGAGCCTGTTCCCACGACCCTTGCAGTCCCATCTCTGCCCCTCAATCACTCACTGCATTGAAAGGTTTTACCACGTTTCCCCTCTGGCCCTAAGCTTAAACGAATACAATTCATTTGGAACATGATGGCAGGTTCGGTCAATTGTCAGGAAGTCCGGGTTCAGCTGCGACCATCGAGGTGGGTCAAGTAATGAAAATGGAGTTCAGAACTGTTCCTACACTGCCCCAGCAACACAGCAGTGACCTGTGAAATGAGATGGCACACCCGCTACTGTTAAATATAAGCTGCTTTTTAGTTGGGCTGGGTTTAATCCCAAGAGCAGAAAGGATCAGACATATTTCTGCCATACTTAAGATATTTGTCTGCACCCCACTGAGGTGATCATCATCAGCTCTACCTGGGCACCATGGGAAGCCCAATTACACAGGTAAAGGGATAGGAAAGTAAAACTTAATTATTTCCTGGCACCCCATTAACGATTAGCTTTATTTGTCACATGTTCTTCAAAACACACTGTGAAGTGTGTTGCTTACATCAAATCAAAATCAGCGAGAATTGTGCTGGGCAGCCCGCAAGTGTTACCACTCATCTGGCGCCAACATAGCATGCCCACAACTTATCAATTCTAATCCATATGCCTTTGGAATGTGGGAGGAAACCAGAACACCCAGATGAAACCCACTTACACAGGGAGAACACACAAACTCATTAGAGACAGAGGCAGAAATTGAACCTCAATCAGTGATCGGTGGCGCTGTAATAGTGTTACACTAACCGTTATGATACCATGCCACCCTTCGATTGGAAGAGAGTCCTGACAGTAGCACCCAAGGTGAAAACTTACCCCTGCTCCAAGTACTTTTAACACTTGGTGTAAGCTTTAAGAATCCGTCCACTCTTTTACATTTTTAAAATTGTCCTTTCTGCTTCACTCAAAGATCTCAGTGAAATCTTCCCACTAACAGCCATTAATATCATAGTTTCTAAAAACAGGCTTAACAGCTCAGCAAAGCAAAGTTACAACTAAACAAAATATGGGGTGAAAATGCACAGTAATCTTGAGAACACTTCTAACCTGACACTCCCCTTTTCTCCCACTTTCCCCCACATTACAGTTCAATGAAACTTCCAGTTTTCTCATTGTAATTGGTCTGAGGTGGAAACTTTCTGATTTTATGTAGCGCCTTTCACAGCATCAGTGGGCAGCACGCTCATCTCTGAGCCGAACATTCGTTGAAGCCACATTCCAGAGAAGAGACCACAAAATCCAGGCTGCCACCCAGTGAGGGAGAGCAAGGGTGGCCAAACATGCCTCCCTCTCGAGATAATTGTTCCTGATGTCCTGGCCAAAATCACTGATAAAACAGATGACCTGGTTGTTATCAAGAGGCTATTGTGGGAGTTTGCATTGCTACAGTACATCAGCGAAAATTCTTAAAAGACACTGAGTTGACTGTGATGCACGCTGGCGCATCCTGAGGTGACAGGCACTACATTAGTGCATGCTTGGGGACTAATTGCAATTCATACCCCCTTATCTTCAGTGGGAGCAGCAAAAAACAACAGAAGATTATTTCTTGATAAGAAGGTGATATTTTACAGATCATGAATCACAGTCATTATATACATCAGCTTTATTTGGTAATGAGTGAGAAAATCTTGATACAGATTTTATAGAAATATGCCTAGGCAATAGCTAAAGTACTGAGTCCAGGTTTAATCTCTTTACTTAAGGAAGGATATACCTGTCTTAGAAAGGGTGTAATAAAGATTCAGTGGTTTTCCACCTGAGATTAAAAGGGCTTTTCTATGAGGAGAAGGATGAAAATAGGCTTATTTTCTCCAGACTTTGAAAGAAAGAGAGATGATCTTGTTAAACATTAAGTTCTTTGAGAGCGTGACATGGTAGACCCTGTGTGGTGAACTACATATACCTGTCTGGACACGCCCCTCTGCTGACTGCTCCTGGGGCTCCTCCCACAGACCCCTGTATAAAGGCGATTGGAGGCACTGCTCCCCCCTCAGTCTCCGAGATGCTGTGCTCCGTTTTGCTGCTAATAAAAGCCTATCGTTCACCTCCTGTCTCCGAGAGTTATTGATGGTGCATCACCCTGAGAGACTGCTTCCCTCAGCTCTGAGCCACGGAACAAAAAGTTTCTCAGTGTAAGAGCTTGGCACATCAGCCTAAGAGGAGGAAATATTTCTTTACTTTGTGGAAATTTCAGATGCAGTGAATGATCAAGCAATGAGGAGACCCAAGGATGACAACGTAGAGTCAGGATTTGAAGGATCAAGGCAAATGGGACAGGGAAGGAAAGTAGACTTGAAGAGGAAGTCAGCCTTGACTAACAAATTGTAAGCAGGTTTGAAGGGCTGTATAGTTTTATTTCCATGTAATTTTTTACTAATCTATTTACGTTTTTGCTAGTCTATCCTATGACAGTTTGGTACTTTGTGTAAAAAAAATATTAAACATAGAACAGTATAACATCGAAACAGGCCCTTCAGCTCACAATGTCTGCACCAAGCACTATGCCAAAAAAAAACTTTTCTTCTGTCTGCATGTGATCCCTATCCCTCCTTTCCAGTGTCTGTCTAACAGCCGCTTAAACTGTTCCAGGATTATTGTTTTCTTTAATTAAAAAATTTGCTGGTCTGTAAATAAGACTTTGTTTACATCAAGCCATTTTTCTCAAACCACTGGGAAAGGTTTCAACTCTCTGAAATACATTAAGGAGTAAGATGGAGTGACTATATTGATTACCAGGACTTTGAAACTTGATGACAATTGGATTAGACATGGCACAGATTGCAAAGAACATGGGCTTTCCCTCCAGCTTGTACACAACTGTCTTTGACTCTGTCACTTGTTTTCACGAGTGAGGGAGAGTCACAAACAAGGGGATGTGGCTACAAAATAAAATAAAGGACAAGTCATTTAAAACTGAGCTGCATAGAAATTTTTCCTCTTCGAAGATGGTCAATCTCTGGAGTTCTCTATCATCAATGGTACTGGAAGCCAGATATTCTGTATTTAAGGTGGAGGTGGGCAGATATCTGCAAAACTAAGGAATTGTGGGCAATGAGAAGCTGATATAGAGGAGGAATTAGAGTCAACATAGACCAGCAATAATCATATCGAATGACAGAGCACATTTGAGGGACTGTTAGTATAGTCGTTTAAGAGACTCATAGATAGGTACATGGAGTTTAGAAAAATAGAGGGCTATGCGGTAGGATAATTCTAGGCAGTTTATAGAGTAGGTTACATGGCCAGCACAACACTGTGGGCCAAAGGGCTTGTAATGTGCTGTAGATTTCTATGTTCCTATGGTCATATTTTCTTGTGTTTTTGTGTTCAGTGCTTCAGTGAAGTTCAGAAGAATTAACAACTGAGACTTAGTGATGGAACACAGTGTGTTTCAGGACATGAAAGGAAATGTCATGTAAATTCAGCTGAGATCAGAGTGCCGCCACTTCTCGTTAATAAGCAGTGTGTAAACTTGGCTGAGTGACTGTACAATTAATTAATTGTAGAAACTGATTGCCATAATTCAAGCATGTCAGTGTCCAAGAAACTCCACCTCAGTGATCAATGTCTATGAAGCTGCCTGCTAACTTTTCAATATTGAGAGTCAGCTCCTATGGACGTGTCTCCCTCTCAGTGTTTGTAGAATACTATCTCACTGAGAATTAGCGCCTGTGGAACTGTGATAGATAGTGTGTGATGGACTGCACCCAAATGAGAGTCTGAGACTGTTGAACTGTATCTCAGTGAGAGATGAAGGCTATTAAACTGCATCCTAAGATGGACTTCCTATCACAGATTTGTGAGTGTCACTGGTACTGCCTATTTCTGGCTCTAATATATTGCCTGCTACCATGCACATTCATACCTTTGTTACCTCTAGACCAGAGTATTCCAAAGCTTTGTCTAATCTCCTTCCTTCCACTGCCTGTATTCTAACCATTTTCCTTCTAAATGCCGTTCAGTTCTAACCCTGGTTGAAAATTCACATCCTTGCATTTGACACTCTCTCTAACCCTTCCATTTTGACCTCTATAACCTTCCACACCTTACAACTATTCAATGTATCTACATTCCTCCTTCTCTGGCTTTGTGGTAATACTTGCATGTAGTTGGCTCATATATTCTTTTTTATTCAAAGTCAGAGTAAATTTATTATCAATGTTATCATATACTAACTTGAGGTTAATTTTCTTGCAGGCACTTACAAGACAAATTTTAAAAATACAATAAAATCTATGAAAAACCATACATAAAGAAAGACTGCCAAATATCCACAGTACAAAAGAAGACAAACTATGATAAATTATTATTTTTCTCACCACAAACTGGTAAAAACTGAAGTACA
Organism: Hypanus sabinus; assembly: GCF_030144855.1. Classification (NCBI taxonomy): domain Eukaryota; kingdom Metazoa; phylum Chordata; class Chondrichthyes; order Myliobatiformes; family Dasyatidae; genus Hypanus; species Hypanus sabinus. Next base: position 11,999,200 of record NC_082739.1, on the reverse strand, counting down.
GACATAGCTAAGCATACTCATTTCTCAATTGCTAGGAACTTTTGGACTATTCTAGTGGTGTTTAGTATTGTGGAGATTTGCATAGATATTACTGTGTAGGCCTAATTGTTTAATGCTATTTTGTAGTGACTTTGGGATGGCACCAGTTGTAGACATTACTATTGGGACAATGTAAACCCTCTTCATGTTCCATAGTCTTTCAATTTCCTCTTTATATTCAGCATATTTCTGATATTTTTCACTTATTGATTTCTGTAAGTTTTGTGTGTTTGGAATGGTTATATTTATTAAGTAAATTGTTCTCGCTTGTTTATCCTGTAATATTATATCTGGACCATTATAATGGATCAGCCATAATATAATTTGTAGGACTCTGACTTTAAAACTGGATCAGGCTTGAATTGATAGTAAGGTCTGGTGTCTTTTATGAGTTTGTATTTTAAAACAAGATTTTGGTGAATGATGTTTGCCATTTGATTGTGTCTGTGTTAGTAATCAGATTGAGTTAAACTGCTGCAGGATCCTGTAATGTGCTGGATTGTTTCTGGTTTCTCTGGACTTTCTGTATTTATCGTCTTGAATCTGTTGGTCTTTTAGTATGTATTTTCAATAATTTTTTTGTGTTAAACCCCTGGTCCTGTATTGCCACAAGGAACCCATCTGTTTCTAGGAAGAGGTTTCCAACTCTGAGCCAGGCGTTCGACGCTTCCTTGTCAATATCTAGTTGGTTCAGATCATGGGGATGTCTTCCATGGAGGGTTATTCTCTTCCATTGGTTAACCTTTTCTTCTGTAGTGATAATGTCTTCATTTTTCTGGGTTGTGCGTTCATTTAAGTTCAGTGGTGGGTACTTCTTATCAGAAATGCATAAACTTGTGTGGAGAGCTGAATCCTGCTTTTGTTGATGAAAATATATCCTTAGAAGTTTTATCTGACTGTTGCGTAAATTTTTGTCTGTTGTTCTTCTTCCTCCTCCTATCCTAGGTAGTGTTAATATGAGTGTGTTTGAGTGTACATCGTGTTTTCTAAAATTTGTCATTTCAGTTCTTAAATTACTTTGTAAATTTTTCAGATGGGTTTTCAGACCAAGATATTATGCCAAAACAATACATTAATAAGGGTATAATGAAAGTGTTTATTGCCTTTTTATATTTTTACTATTGAGCTCTGTTTGGCAGTTTTTCTTAAGCCTTGAAGTAAATTCTGTTAGAAGTTTTCCCTTTATCGCACTATATTCAATTTTCTTTGCTTGTTGATATTCCAGATACTTATAGGTGTATATCCATCCATCGATTGTGTTGTACCCTGCTGCTCAGTTTTGTGTTCTATTAGCTCTATCGCACCTTTCTTTATGTTTAATGGTCTATATTTATCCAGTCCAAAGTTCATGTTTATATCTTTTGAAAACAGTTCTACTATTTGAATTAATTGCTTTAGCTTTACTGTTGAAGGAACATATAATTTCAAGTCATCCATGTATAGAAGGTGTGACAAGGTATGCTTAGTTTGGATGTCTCTGATCTGATATCCTATTTTTGTCTGATTCATTAAATGCGACAGTAGGGTTAAAGCTAGGCAAAATCATAGCGGGCTTAGAGTCACCCTGGAAAATGCCTCGGTTTATTTTGATAATGGTGGTTGATCATAGATAGGGTGGTTATAGGATGCTATTATTAGTAGTAGTGGTAGTATTAGTATTATTAAAAAGATGACTTGTTATTGTGCAGCTTAGTGCAAGAATTAACAGAGGTTGTGATGAGCTTTAGCTGGGTGCTAGTAATGAAATATGAATTTATGGCAAAAAAAAACTTCAAAATGTCTTGTTAACTGCAGCCTGGGCAGATCAGGGTAGGCTGTGCTTGCAGCAGAGATATGTAAACAATAATTAGTGCTTGGGATCAAGACATCTTAAGGCTCTGAAGATTTGCTTCAGAGAGACCTTGTTCACATCTAAGTTGCTGGTTTGCTTCTCATTTGCAGAACTGCAAAGAGATTAGCAAGTATGAGAGAAAGTGAGTGATGACAAACAGTCCCACAGAAAGAATGCAACAGAGAGACTACTGAGGGAGAAAGCAACAGGGGGATAATGAATAACAAAGATGGAGAGAGAGTTAGACAGAAACAGAAGTAAGTCATTAAGTAGCAAGAGGTACAGGGAACAACAGAGAGGAAGGAAAAGACAAAATGGAGAGAGAGAGACAGAGGGAGGGAGAAAGAGATGGGAGGAGAGAGAGAACATTCAACAGTAAAAAGATAGGACAAAGAATGAGAGAATGAGTGAAAGAAAAAGCTAAACAAATGATTTGCAGTCTGACAATGAAACAAAGTCACAGCTTGTTATGAATTTATCAGTAAATCTGATCAATGGTTTGGCAGGAACCATGCGAGTTTGGATATGATTGATAGGATTTGCAGTCATCTGGTGTTGAAGTGAATGTGAGTGATTACTCTCGCCAGGTACGGTCAGGAAGCAATGTAAGTCTTCCAGAAGTAGCAATAATCACATGATAGACTTTAGTCAAGCTAGGGGTACTGGAGAAGGTGGGAATTTTCTCAAAGTAAGAAATGCTGAGAGGAGAAGTGATCAAGGTGTTCAAAATCATGAACAAAGTAAGAGAAAACTTTGTGGCATAAGGGTCAGTAAATGAAGGTCCAGGTTTCACATAGAATCATACAGCATGGAAGCTGGCTCTTTGGCCCAACTGCTCCATGGCAACCGCAGCATCCTCCCTGCTAGTTCCAGTTGCCCATGTTCAGCAAGAGAGGGTTGGCACAAGGAACTAATGTTTAAGATGAATTATGTTGAATGAGAAGATGATGAGAAAGAAACAGGACAAGCATGCAATTGATATGTTTGTAGGAATGTGAGTATAGGGTAGGGCAGTGCAACAATTAATCAGCTCAATTAAATAGATCTGACGGGCCAAATGGGCCTTTCTGTTCACTGGAATATACTTGTGGCTCTAACTGCACAATGAAGGGTTCCAACCCAACCTGTACCGGGCTGGGAAGTGGAAAATGATTGACATTAGTGAGGAGTCTCACCGATTTCTCTGAGTAGGGAGATTCTGGAGCAGCCATGTCGTAATACTGGGTCTGCAGAGGCATCTTCTGTACATCCTCCTTCTCCTTAGTGCTGTCCAGATGCACCACCTGCAGATAATGAGTGCCACATTAAGAAGGAGGGGGGAGAGAGAAAGAGAGCGAGAGAGAGAGAGCGAGAAAGAGAGAAAAAAAAACTAACTGCAGTAAGGGAATGGGGCAACCCCTCAGTGTTATGATGAAAACATACACACAATGGCACTTGTCCCCAACACTACCTACTGTACAGGATGGAATTGTTACAATACGATAGGGTCTTTTAAGAGACTCCTGCACAGGTACGTGGAGCTTAGAAAAATAGAGGGCTATGGGTAACCCTAGGTTATTTCTAAAATAAGTACATGTTTGGCACAGCATTGTGGGCCGAAGAGCCTGTATTGTGCTGTAGGTTTTCTGTGTTTCTATGTTATACACGCCCCTCTCCCAATGAGAATCTACGTGCTTGTCTGGGCTCCCAGTGGATGTGTGAATTTCTGCAGCAGGGAGACTTTGTGTAACAATGATTTCATATGCCAGGGGGGTGAAGTTTGTGTTTATGTATATCTGTGTGCTTGCCCTTGTGCCTGTGTGAATAAGGTATATGTATAAGGATCAACTGAGGGGGAGTGCTTGGGTACATTTTTGAAATCAATTTATGTGCAAGGGTACGAGTTTGTGGGTTTTGTGAGAGTCAGCATGAGTGTGTCTGTGTGTGAAATGTGTGTACAAAGCATTACTTTTACATGTGTCTCCCTTGTGTCTCGGCCTGAAATGTCAACTGCTTATTCCCTTCCACTAATGCTGCCTGACTTGCTGAGTTCCTCCAGTACTTTGCTCAAGATTTCCAGCATCTGCAGGATCGCTTGTGTTTATATTTATGCATTGGTGGTTATACTGATCTCAGTGGCCTAGTAGAGACTCCCTGAGGTAAAAATGGCTCCCATTCCCCCCATCTCTCATTCCCTGATGTGTTCCGATCTCTCAGCACCTGCTGCCAGGCTTTGTGTTTCCAGGCACGGCGAGATCAGGAAGAAGGATGAGCAAGGGCAGGCATTAGACATGTGACTGCTTCCCTCACAGTGAAACCTGCGTTCAGACCAAAGGCCTATTAAACAAGGATCTGAGCACTGAGTGTCTCCACCTCTCTTTCAGAACCTTAATGAATCTGGATATCCCTTTGCCTGAAAAGTTTTATATTTTTTTGGCAATAAGATGTACCCCATGTGGTTTCAGTAACTGAAGTTTTCATAAAATGATGGAATCCAATCCAGCAAATTAAGCAATGCAACCAAAAGTGTTATCAAACTGCAAGGAAGCAGAATAACAGGTTGCACCAGACATGATTGTTAGTAATAATGAGCCAAAAAAGGTAATGAAATTGATTAAGTTAAGAGAAGTATGGATCGGTATATGGACGAGAGGGTTTGGAGGGATCTGGTCCAACTGTGGGTAGATGGGACTAGGTAGAAAAACAGGTTGGCACAGATTGGATGGGCTGAAGGAGCCTGTTTCTGTGCTGTAACGCTCTACGACTATGAAAGTATTGGCAAAAGAGATGCAGATCTTAAGAGAATGACTCTCAGGAGGTTTAGGGGGGATAGTCCAGAGCAAGGAACATGGGTGGTCGCAGGGAATTCTGTCAGTGGTAGAGTAAAGGAAGGGAATATTAAAAAAAAAGGTTGGAAGAATCTGGAATTTGGCAAGAGTGTAGACTAGGGACTGTAGTTCAGATAGAAGGAATTGTAGAGGGGGAAGAACTATAGATCAGCATTGTTGGGATAAAAAGTAAGACAGCAAGAATTGGGGCTATCAGAGCAAATCCTGTAGGATGTGGGAATGGGAATCATGCATGAATTTAAAGGTTATAGTTGGTATGTTTGACTGTTTGTGTTGGGAGCTGTATTCAGTTCAGTTTGCAACTGGAGGAAACTGCTTCATCCATGTCTGAATGTTGGGACAAACAGTTTGACAACACCGTGTTGGTGAAAGGTGAAGCGATAGAACGGTCATTAGCATGTGTGAGGCAGGAAGCAGATCTTATGTTCTGAAGGTAATGCTGCTAAGAGACAACATGAGATGTGGTGGGTTGGGTGACATATCAAAGACAGCTCCTTGGTGGAGTTGAAGAAAACTCTTGGCTATCACAGTTTGAAAGATCTATCACTGCAAATTCTCTGGTTATAATTGATTAACTAAGAGGGGAACTAGGAGTTGGATTTAGATGGAGAATGTTGTGCCCAAGAACAAAGGCTGCAGAAAGGGTGGTGCAAGTAAATCCTGGGTATAATCTCAGAGGGTGTTACTGGGTCTGTGATAAATATGGCTTCAGTACTCAGCAGCAACAAAAATCTTGTTGAAGAAGAATTTAAATGAAGGGTAACAACAACATTTATAAGGACTTTGAAGGGAAGGAGATTGGAGACAGATTAGTAGCTAGTGTGGGGTTAAGGGTGTTTTAAGAGAATGATAATGGAGGTAGATGAAGGAGGAGACATGATTTGAAGAAGTCAAGAAGAATGAGTTTGAAAAATGTTTGAGGCAGTGCAGTTCAGAGAGCTAAGCAGGCCCAACACTCTGGCACTGCACTGTGCCAAAGGTTCATTAAGTGCAGTCCACCAGTAAGTGTTTTAAATCAGCTTTAAATCCCAAAATTTTGATAAGCTTTGGCAAATTGGCCAGAAACTCCCACATTCAATAAAGATTTTGTCTTCTTATTCATGAATCAGGAATAAAAGAAAACAGGGGCAGGAGTAGGCCATGCTCCACCATTCAATATGATCATGGCAGATCTCCCCCAGGCCTCAACCCCTCTTCTGTCCCAGTTCCCCCTAATACTCAATTCCTTGAACTACGGAGTATTTATCTATCCCCAATTTAACTAACAATCTGGTCTCCTCAAGTATTAGGAGCAGAGAATTTCAGAGATTGACTACTCTCAGCTGGTAAATCCACACTTGGCAACTCACTGGATTCATCCATTGTTAAAAATCACACTATGAAAAAATTCCATCACCTGCAAGAGAGATAAATTTTCAGATAGTCAAAGGATGCCTCAGGTTACCTATGAGAGAAACTGTGTCCTAACATTCTTGAGAATCTGAGCATAACCCGGAAATTAATTATCTACTTCTTTAATCAATCAGTGGATCTAAAAATGACTACAGAGATGGTCACCTAGAGAATTAAATTATGCCACTTGGTTCTTGAAGTAACAAACTGGGTTAAGACTTTAATATAATCAGTAGCCATTTAATACAACAGGTAACATCATTACAAAATGCTCAAACATTCCCGTTATTATACCACCAACACAATCACTCAGAACAACATGAAGAGCTCAACAACAGGAAGTATTACACCACTACACATGTAGACCTATTACAGAATCACATCTGAATTACAGCATTCAGTAATCAGTTGGAACGAACTACATTGATATCTATTACAGAGCTGACTACTCACAGAACCTCACCTGCATTTAGCTATATGGCTCTCAGCACTGAATGTACCAGTACATCGTTACCCAACTGTTACAGTACAGCCAGTAGTCTACATCACAAACTGCATTAGAGTAGTTGTCCACTGGTGATAGCGTAAATGGATCTAGTAACGCTGCTTGCACTGTTAGGTGACCATGGATTGGAAGCCTGTGACAGGGATCGGTGCTGGGACCCTTGCCGTTTGTGGCACACATTAACAACTTGGATGTGAATATCGAGGTTTGATTGGTACGTTTATGAATAGCCACTGTCTGTACGGAGGTTGTACAAAGACACACCCAAGGGTAGCAGCACAGGTAGATAGGGTGCCAAAGAAGGCATAATAGGATGTTTGTTTTCATTAGCCAGGGAATAGAATATAAAAGCACAGAGGTCTTGGTACACTGATTAGTCCACACTGGAATATTGTGTGTCGTTCTGGTTGCCACACTATAAGGATGTGAATGTGCTAGGCAGGGTGCAGAGGAGATTCGCCAGGATGGAATATTTCAACAGAGACTGGAAAGGCTGGACTTGTTGTCCTTCGAGCAGAGGAGGGATCTGATAGGCATATACAAATTATGAGAAGAAGAGATAGGACAGATAGTAAGAAATTCTACTCCATGGTGGAGTTGTCGAACACTGAAAGGCATAGGTTTAAGGTGAGGAGGCTTATCGTGGATCTGAGGAAGAATATTCCCATCCAGGTTGCAATCTGGAAAACATTGCCTGATGAGGTGATAGATGTTGGAACTGTCACAATGTTTGAGAAGAATTTGGACGAGCTTTGAAATTACTGAGGTGTAAATGGCAATGGACTAAGTGCTGGTAAGTGGGTAGGACTGATGGCATGTTGGGTTAAAGAATCTCTTGCTGTGCTGTAGGAATTTATAGAATGAATGGATTGTCGTTAATAACAAACTGTCCTTCAGGTAGAAAACACAATGTCCCTTTGCAATTTGGTCTACATTATACAACTGCCATCTAAATCCCTATGTCATCGAGGGTGAGACAATAAATGAAATGTTCCAGTACCACTTAAATTCCTAGCAAAAATAAGGAACGTATTGACATAATTACACTGGACAACAAAAATTTTGCTTCTTGAATATTTTTGAGTGTATCTTATCGATTTTGGGCTGCTAATCATAAAAATCACTATGAAATTCCCTATCACACCATTTTTTAGAAAAATCACCTGTATTTGTTATTTTCAATTCATAATTCAAGTCAGAATAACTGATGCCAAGATTAAGGAAAGTATTTTTGTTGATCCACAAATCAAACAGGCAATTCAAAGACCTTCTAGTGGGACTGGAGAAAATCGCATGGAAGGTATTGAAGGATGCTGAAAATTTTCTTGGCAACGACAGAGCACCAAATGACGTGCAGCTGGTTGACAACATGCTTCAAGCACACAAAACCATGAAGTGCAACATGTCACTAAAGATTCATTTTCTGCATTCCCATTTAGACTTCCCTGCAGATCGAGCAAATACAATATCACAGGGGCAGCGTCCCATCAGCAGGTACCTTTAATAATATCACATCAGGGTTCTGTGCAGAGAGCAGCCACTCAGTCCCTCCTGACTTTACTGGTATTTTTAAGTAATGATTCAATTTAGTCCCTGTGCCTGATTCTTCACCGTAATCTAGCAAATTGGTTCTCATCAGATTTATTCTCCATTTGCCTTTTAAAATTTCCTGTTGATCTGATCGCGCCATAGATAATAAAAGCCCTTTTGTTGAAATTCTGTTTATTGACTGCTGACTATCAAAAATTATTTTCAATATTAATGTTTCTGTTACATATTGTAACTTCAAAACAGAAAACTGACTGAAAGGAAAAACAAGGGAGCCCGAGAAAAGCATGTAAACTTCGTTTTTACTTTAAGCAAGGTGTGCAAATATGGTGCATTTTTACGTATGACCTGTAGCTCATTACTTAAACAAAGAATGCCTAACAAAAATATATAACTCAACTATTACTGAAACATTAAATATACAACACCCTTCCCTACTCAGCTATAAACTCCAACTCAATATAGAATGCATCTCAACTTATATACATATTATATAACTACTCTATAGACATCCACTGCAGAGTAAATTTTAAATTGTCTCATTTAGGCCTAAAGATTTAATCGCTGTGGAGGAGTTCTTGCTTTTGTGGGATAATGTCGTTCCTGAATAGAGGGATGACTCTGCTTGGCAAGAGAAACTTGTGGCTGTGAAACAGTTTCAGTTTCTGAGACCTCCTCCGTGAAGGATTTAACCCTGGGACTGCAGGAAGTGTCCCTGGCAGCTCTGAATACCGTTTTTTCTGAGCATGTTGGCATCCCGAACAGTGCATGGCAAGCTGCTTGATCTGCTGATCTATCCCAGGCCACAAGACAAAGTTTCAAGCCAATGATTTCATTTTGACTACGCCTAGATGACCGGCGTGTAGCTCGTCCAATACTTTAGCCTTCCGCTTGGATGGTACAATAATTCTCAATCCCCACATAAGGCAACCTCTGTCAAGCACAATCTCACCCTGGCACTGGTAAAAATGGGGGATCCTGGTATATCTGCTACACATCATTCCATCCATTTTGGGTTGCCAGATAGACCTGAGGCAGTGTGGGGTCTTTTCTGGTTTCCCTTTGGATCATCTCTGCTTTTGATTTACGTTAGAGAGAATACGTCAAGAGGAGTGTCCTGTATTGTAAATTTTTCAGGTATTTCCTTTCCCAAGGATAAACAGGAAAATCCATCAGCATCTCCATGATTAGTTGCCCTCTTGAATTTGATCTTTAATTGTGTCCTCCAAGAAACAGAGCCCATCTCATCCATCCTTCTGTGGATGAAAAATGGACACCAGTGATTGATGATCGGTAATGAGGGTAAACTCTCTCCCATACGAGTACTAGTTGAAACGTTTCACACCCCAAACCCGACTCAAGGCCTCTCTGTCAAACTGTGCATAATTTTTCTCTGCAGCGGTAAGGGAATGTGATGCAAAGTCCATGGGATGTTCACTTCCATCACCCGTAACATGTGACATGACAGCACCTATACCATAAGGCATGGTGTTAGAGGCAAGTTTCACAGGACGTTGTGAATCACAATGTGTGAGTACAGAGTTTGACGTCAGTGTTTCCTTTGCCCTTTGGAAAGCCACCTCACACTGAGACCATAATCTTCTCAACTTTTTAACGCTGTCTTGAGAATTGGGAGATGTTCCTTGTTATTCTCACCAGTAAAAAAGACGCCATCCAGGAATATGTCAAGAGGAGTGTCCTGTATTGTAAATTTTTCAGGTATTTCCTTTCCCAAGGATAAATGGGACAATCCATCAGTATCTCCATGATTAGTTGTCCTCTTGAACTCAATCTTGTAATTGTGTCCTCCAAGAAACAGAGCCCATCTCCGCATTCATGCTGTTGCTGTTATTGGAACACCCCTCTGTAGACTGAAAATGGACTCTAGTGATTGATGATTGGTAATGAGGGTAAAGTCTCTCCCATACAAGTACTAGTTGAAACGTTTCACACCCGAAACCCGACTCAAGGCCTCTCTGTCAAACTGTGCATAATTTTTCTCTGCAGCGGTAAGGGAATGTGATGCAAAGTCCATGGGATGTTCACTTCCATCACCCGTAACATGTGACATGACAGCACCTATACCATAAGGCATGGTGTTAGAGGCAAGTTTCACAGGACGTTGTGAATCACAATGTGTGAGTACAGAGTTTGACGTCAGTGTTTCCTTTGCCCTTTGGAAAGCCACCTCACACTGAGACCATAATCTTCTCAACTTTTTAACGCTGTCTTGAGAATTGGGAGATGTTCCTTGTTATTCTCACCAGTAAAAAAGACGCCATCCAGGAATATGTCAAGAGGAGTGTCCTGTATTGTAAATTTTTCAGGTATTTCCTTTCCCAAGGATAAATGGGACAATCCATCAGTATCTCCATGATTAGTTGTCCTCTTGAACTCAATCTTGTAATTGTGTCCTCCAAGAAACAGAGCCCATCTCCGCATTCATGCTGTTGCTGTTATTGGAACACCCCTCTGTAGACTGAAAATGGACTCTAGTGATTGATGATTGGTAATGAGGGTAAAGTCTCTCCCATACAAGTACTAGTTGAAACGTTTCACACCCGAAACCCGACTCAAGGCCTCTCTGTCAAACTGTGCATAATTTTTCTCTGCAGCGGTAAGGGAATGTGATGCAAAGTCCATGGGATGTTCACTTCCATCACTCGTAACATGTGACATGACAGCACCTATACCATAAGGCATGGTGTTAGAGGCAAGTTTCACAGGACGTTGTGAATCACAATGTGTGAGTACAGAGTTTGACGTCAGTGTTTCCTTTGCCCTTTGGAAAGCCACCTCACACTGAGACCATAATCTTCTCAACTTTTTAACGCTGTCTTGAGAATTGGGAGATGTTCCTTGTTATTCTCACCAGTAAAAAAGACGCCATCCAGGAATATGTCAAGAGGAGTGTCCTGTATTGTAAATTTTTCAGGTATTTCCTTTCCCAAGGATAAATGGGACAATCCATCAGTATCTCCATGATTAGTTGTCCTCTTGAACTCAATCTTGTAATTGTGTCCTCCAAGAAACAGAGCCCATCTCCACATTCATGCTGTTGCTGTTATTGGAACACCCCTCTGTAGACTGAAAATGGACTCTAGTGATTGATGATTGGTAATGAGGGTAAAGTCTCTCCCATACAAGTACTAGTTGAAACGTTTCACACCCGAAACCCGACTCAAGGCCTCTCTGTCAAACTGTGCATAATTTTTCTCTGCAGCGGTAAGGGAATGTGATGCAAAGTCCATGGGATGTTCACTTCCATCACTCGTAACATGTGACATGACAGCACCTATACCATAAGGCATGGTGTTAGAGGCAAGTTTCACAGGACGTTGTGAATCACAATGTGTGAGTACAGAGTTTGACGTCAGTGTTTCCTTTGCCCTTTGGAAAGCCACCTCACACTGAGACCATAATCTTCTCAACTTTTTAACGCTGTCTTGAGAATTGGGAGATGTTCCTTGTTATTCTCACCAGTAAAAAAGACGCCATCCAGGAATATGTCAAGAGGAGTGTCCTGTATTGTAAATTTTTCAGGTATTTCCTTTCCCAAGGATAAATGGGACAATCCATCAGTATCTCCATGATTAGTTGTCCTCTTGAACTCAATCTTGTAATTGTGTCCTCCAAGAAACAGAGCCCATCTCCACATTCATGCTGTTGCTGTTATTGGAACACCCCTCTGTAGACTGAAAATGGACTCTAGTGATTGATGATTGGTAATGAGGGTAAAGTCTCTCCCATACAAGTACTAGTTGAAACGTTTCACACCCGAAACCCGACTCAAGGCCTCTCTGTCAAACTGTGCATAATTTTTCTCTGCAGCGGTAAGGGAATGTGATGCAAAGTCCATGGGATGTTCACTTCCATCACTCGTAACATGTGACATGACAGCACCTATACCATAAGGCATGGTGTTAGAGGCAAGTTTCACAGGACGTTGTGAATCACAATGTGTGAGTACAGAGTTTGACGTCAGTGTTTCCTTTGCCCTTTGGAAAGCCACCTCACACTGAGACCATAATCTTCTCAACTTTTTAACGCTGTCTTGAGAATTGGGAGATGTTCCTTGTTATTCTCACCAGTAAAAAAGACGCCATCCAGGAATATGTCAAGAGGAGTGTCCTGTATTGTAAATTTTTCAGGTATTTCCTTTCCCAAGGATAAATGGGACAATCCATCAGTATCTCCATGATTAGTTGTCCTCTTGAACTCAATCTTGTAATTGTGTCCTCCAAGAAACAGAGCCCATCTCCACATTCATGCTGTTGCTGTTATTGGAACACCCCTCTGTAGACTGAAAATGGACTCTAGTGATTGATGATTGGTAATGAGGGTAAAGTCTCTCCCATACAAGTACTAGTTGAAACGTTTCACACCCGAAACCCGACTCAAGGCCTCTCTGTCAATCTGTGCATAATTTTTCTCTGCAGCGGTAAGGGAATGTGATGCAAAGACAATGAGGTGTGAACTTCCATCACTTATAACATGTGACATCACTGCACCTGTATCATAAGGCAAGGCATCACAGGCAAGCTTCACTAGATCTTAATGTGTGAGTACAGTGTCTGACATCACCATTTCCTTTCTCTTTTTGAAAGCCATCTCACACTGCTTTGTCCATTGCCATTTCTTCCCAGTCTGTGGTAATGAGTTCAAGGGGTGGAGTGCAGTAGCCAGGTCTAGCAGGAACATGTTATTTTAATTGACACATCCTTTGATTTGACCTCAGGGCATCCACCACTGCTTGAATTTTCTCAGCACAATTGTGTAAACCTTGTGCGTCAGTGGTGTGACCACAATAAGTGATGCTTGTTCTAAAGAATTCATGTTTTGTCTGGCAATGTCAGGACCCCAAGTGCAGAGGAAAGACAGACTCTGATGCAGAGATGGTGATGAGAGCTCATTCATAAGAATTCCAAAAGAACATTGGTGGCTCAGCTGAGCAACACCACGAGAATTAACATTCTCAAAAATAAGACCCCGCGGTTAGCACTAACTGGGTGTCTGTTTAAATAATACAAGAAACATGGAATCCCATCAAAATAAACAACAAGTTTAAAAAGAAGACACCAGGACACCACATTACAAAGAACGAATCGCTCGAGAAAAACACAAGGAACTCAAAATGATTAACTATGTTTGTTAAACAACAATGGACTAATTCAGGTGCTCTAAAAACCTTGGAACCCAACACTCTCCAGAGCCCTGTACAGGCCCAAAGAGTTCAGTACAGTACACCACTCCCTACGGTGGCAGCTGATGGCCCAAGGAGACCTAAAAACTCGAGATTCAGGGACAACTCAAGAGACCTGGGGAACTCAAGAGGCTGAGAGACCTGAGGAAACTTGAGAGGCAGAAAGACACAGGGAACCTCGACAGAGACCTGGGAACCTTGAGATTGACTTAGGAGTCCTCAAGATGGGGAGAACATTGACAAAACCTTGGAAACCTTGAAAAATCCTTGAAAGCCTTGAAGTCATGGGAAACCTGGAAGGCCATGGGAAACCTATAGAACCTTGACGGCCTTGAGAACCTTGAACAGGGATGCTGAGTCCCAGGAAAAGCCTTGAGACCTGGAAACTTGAATCCTTGAAAGCATGAAACTCAGATCCTAGGGAAGGATCTTGCTCACAGTTTTTTAACCGTTCACTATTTTTCCAGAGGCAATTAGGATAAAGAAGGCTGTACTCTCAATTTTACAGTTTGAGACAGCCGTAGACAGGTTCTTCTTATCACTGAGAGCTCTCTGTAGGTCTGTTTCATTTGTGACATGAAAGTTCAGTTTTCGCAGTCTGTACCATGATTTTCAACCAGAGGTTAAATACAAGGTAGCTTACTCTTGATAGGGTTACTTTATTTGTGTGTTTGCACACTCCAGCCAGGGATCAGCTTTTGGAGCAGGGCTCTTCAGAGTTACCATCTCAAACTACTGTTTCAGGACACAGCTGTACATTGGAAAATTTGTTACCATTAGCATCACTCATGAAAACACACAGACAGGAATTATGCACTGTAAAAAAATTAGTCCATCCCACTGCAGTTGTTGGCATATAAGCTTACTTCAATATTCCTGATAGTGTCCTTTGGAACATTGATTTGACATTAACAAAGATGTATTATTAGTTGCAAGGAATAACATCAAGAAAGGGCAAGTTCTTACAAAATTTACACTATTGACTTGAATGTTGATTTGTTGAATCAAACGAACGTTATTGATAAGCTTGCCTGAAGCACTCAATTGTAAGTCACAGGACCCCAATGCTGGGAACCTGAGTACTTACAACCTGAAAAGCTTTGAACAAAAACCAGAGAAACTCAGAATGTAGACTAGAGAAGCTCAGAACGTGGACTCGAGACACTTGGAATGTAAGCGTGAGAAACTCAGAATGTGCATTGTAAAGAACAGCAGTGGCTCGACCAAGTGACGCCGTGAGAAGTAATGTTCTCAAAACTAGGACCCCGCGAATAGCAGTAATTGGGCATCTGCTTAAATAATACAAATAACACGAAATCCCAAAGCCTATCAAAATAAACGTAACAAGCTTAAGCAGAGAGCACCAGGAGACCGCATTACAAAGAGTGAGTCGCTAGAGAGAAACACAAGGAACTCGAAACAATTAGTGACTCTCATTAATCAACAATTAACCCATTCAGGTGCTCCACAGTCCTCAGAACCCAATGCTGTCCGGAGTCCAGCACAGGCCCGAAGAGCTCATGGCACACTAGTTATGTTGTGCTGTGAGCCCATAGTCTTGAAATCTTTTTAACACTGTCTTGAGATTTTGGAGATGTTCCTTGTTATCCTTACCAGTAACAATTACATCATCCAGGTAGCATTGAGTGCCTGGGTAGCCTTGTAGCACCTGGTTGAAAGCTTTCTGCAAGAGTGCAAGTGCAGATGTTACTCTCAAAATAAGCCTGTTGTAGTGATAAAGTCCTTTGTGAGTGTTTATGGTGAGAAACACTTTGGACTCGTTTCCCAGCTTCAGCTGTAGGTAGGCCTCAGCTAAGTCCACTTAGTTGTTACTACATACAAGCTCAATGTGGCTTGTTGGTTGCTGTATTTCACTGTTACAATGTCATTCCCACAGGATTTACCTTTGCTCCAGTATAAGCCGGCCGGATATCTGCTGGCCTCAGTTCATTATCTTTGATGCTGTTCGAACTCATTTTGTGGAATGTCTGAAACAGCCAAGCCAGTGTCCAATTCCATTTTAATTAATTTACCATTCAATTCTGAATATTGCTTGGCTCCTGTTAGCTTTCACATTGTAAATCTCAAGGCTACACAGTCCTGTGTTACTCTCATCATTATCAGATTTTTCATCAACAGCATGCAGATTAGTGGAACTGCAACTTCTGGAACTGCAATTTGGCTTTTTACCTTTTCCTCTTCCCTGCGCATTCCATTTACTTTTGTCTGCCCGGCAAGCTCTTTGTGTGTATCCTACTTTGTTGCATTTTCTGCAAGTTTCACCTTTAAATCTGCTTTTAAATGTGAGTTGTGCTTCAGCTATGATGCATTTTTGAATGCTTTCTTGTAGGATTCCACAAACTAAATGATCTCTCAAATATCATCACTGAACTGACAATGCTCGAACAATTACTTCAATTCAGCCATGTCAGCTGAAGTGGACTCTCATTACTTTTGAATTCACATATGGAACCTCAAGTGTTCTGCAATCAACAATGGTTTTGGTTCTAAGTGTTTCTGCATTACTTTCATGATATCAGCAAAGCTCATTTTGACTGGTTTGGTTGGAGCTTTTTCGGCTGAAACGTCGACTGTACTCTTTTCCATAGATGCTGCCTGGCCTGTTGAGTTCCTCCAGCATTTTTTATGTGTTGCTTTAAAGTACTGCTCAATTCTCTCTGTCTACAACATCCAATTATTTCTTGTGCAATCAAATGTGGCTACCTTTCTGTATGTAACCAGCCATTTCTGCTTTTTTTAAAAAAAAAATTATGATTATTGTCACCTGGTACTCATTCTTTATGAACTCATGAATTCATCTGTTTTCTGCCATTTTTTAAAACTCAACCGTCTTTCTCTTCCCCTTGTGAAGAAACAAAAATGTTACACTTCTCAAAAAATTTGAATGTCTACCTGTGCTCTTTTTTTAACTTGAAAGTATCGTAGCCTTTTGCTTCCCCCTACTGTTTTTTGCTGCACTTTAAAAAAATTTGAGTATCTTACTGCACTTCAACATGTCGGTAGTCATCTCAGGTTCATTTAAAACTTCCTTGTCACCACGGTTATGTTTTGTAAATCTAAAACATAAAACTAACTGCAAGGAAAATCATGGGAACTTGAGACATGCGTGTTAACTTCGTTTTTACTTTAAGCGAGGCACACACACATGATGTGGTGGTGTAATGACATATGCTATTCACGTACTTTTACATATAACCTGTAATAAGTTATTTAAACAAACAACGAATGCTTAGCCAAACAATATATTTACAATATTACTCAAATATTACTGAAATATTAACTACACAGCAGTTTCAGTTAAGAGGAGAGACTGGATAGTTTGAATTGGTTTTCCTTGGAACAGAGAAACTGGGAATGGGCATGACAGAGGTATAAATAATCATGAAGGCCATAGACAGGGTGGATAGTGAGAGATTTGTTCCCCTTGGCAAATATGTCTAAAACCACAGGGCCTGGAATTATTGTAAAGAGTAAGAGGTTTAGAGGAGATTAGAGGAAAAATTCTTTCACTCGGAGATTATCTGCAGAGTGGAATGCACTGCCTAAGAAAGTAGTGGAGAGGGGTACTCTTACAACATTTCAAAGCATTTGGATGAGTGCTTGAATCGTCAAGTTACACAAGGCTACGGAGCAATGGGATGAGCTCGTTACTGGGGCTGGAGTAGATGGGACCTTGATGGTCAACATGGATATGGTACGCCAAAGAGTCTGTTACAGTGCCATATGACTCTATTAATTGGTCTCTCTTTGATTTTCTCTCCTACAAAGAGAATATTTCAGGTCCTCATAACTGGCATTCCTCATCTCTGAAAAATCTTGGTAAACCTCTTCTGTTTCTTTTTTATCTTCTGTGGTTTGCATAAGTGTACACAGTAATCCAGCGAAGGTTTAACTGTCTGGCTCACTTTATGTGCATTAGTGATTGGTTATTACCTTTGATATACTCAGTGTAATGACAAAAGAAACTTGAGCTCACATTTCCAACTTTGCTCGTCATCCTGTGCATCTGGAAGAAACACCTACCTCCAGCCACAACTATTCTAATTCTTTCCTGACAAACCCTTGTCTTCTAAGCTCACTAAACCCAAGGTCAAACTTAATAATGTTTGTATCCTACCCAGACCATCCTATTTAATCACCACTAGCTCCCAACACAGCAACAGTAATATGAGAACTTTTAATCCATAATCTCATCTATTCTCTCTCTAGGCTTCCAGCAGCATTATAACTCCCAAGGATTCTGCACTCCTCTTGAGCATACTACCTTTAAATGTTTTACCATGCCTTCGGTCTCTAAGGTCTTAAGCTTGAGAATTCCCTTCGTAAACTACTCCAGCTCTCTGACTTCCTCTTTAAGATGGTTTTCTACCCCACTTTTTCCTCTTTCCTCTACAATGGAGAAACCGAACAGCATTGGATGAGAACTTTGTGGAGCACCTGCATTCAGTGTTCACAATGTGATCTCCTCTACATTGGAGAAACCAAATTCAGCTTGGGTGACCACATTTTGGAGAACCTGTGTTCAACCAATAATGGCACCCTAAGCTTCGCACCGCCTGCCACTTTAATTTTCCATCTCTCCCACTCCGACTTCTAAAAGTTTGTGTCCTACTGCAGGGGTACCAACCTTTTTTGCACCGCGGACCGGTTTAATATTGACAATATTCTTGCCGATCGGCTGATGGAAGGGGGGGTGTTAATCGCGACTGGAATACAATGATACTTGAAGGGGGTTCCCTATGTCTAGTCTATTCTGCAATTTAGTTTTTGTGGCTCTCAGCACTTATTTCTATCCCGCTTGCTCACTTTTTTTCTGCTCAAAAAACTCAACGGGTATGTCTTTAAGTGCAGGGTGCTTGGACTCAAGGTACTGAAGCAGTTTTGAGGGCTTCATTGCCTCATTAGACAGTCTCCGGGCCCGAACTCCAGCCTCCTGCCCGCCCAACACCTTGGCTAGATGCGGCTGGTCATGGGTGGGGTGAGGGGACGAGGTAAGGGCCGGAGGTCCCCAAACCGGGGCTGTGGCGGTTGCAGTCCGGAGAGAGTGAGGATGAGTGCGACAGGGCGTGCGCCCGCCCCCCCTTGTAGGTAGGTAGGATCTATTGGCCAACAAAAGTTTGGCTTGAGGGATGACTTTCAGTAGATCGCAGCGAGGTAGCTGCTCTGCTACTTACGAAACCCTGAGCCCAAATTAGGTCATCTGCGAATATTTTAGCACCAGGTTCCCCACAAACATTCGGTGTGCTAAACAGGTTTAGAGGCGGCGCCCACCTGTCCGTGTTCCAGGCCAGTAGCGACGGCACTTCTCGCCGGCTGGTTACCCGAGGCTAACCAGTGATCCCTGGCGCGAGGGTATCACTGCGTTTAGGCGACTGATGACCCCGAGTGCGTTCAAGTTCAACAGTGTGTGTGACAGGGAATGAGGAAAGGTGCGGCTGACTCACATCGGTTCCTTGCGGCCCGGTGGTCGGGGACCACTGTCCTACTGTATTACAGTGAGGTCCAATGTAAGCTCAAATAATCGCATCTCAGTTTCTGTCTGAGCATGTGGCAGCCTTCTGGACCCAATGTTGAATCCTACAATGTCAGGTAACTTTCCAACATTACAACATCTATATATATTTTTTGTTCCCTCCTCCTTAAAATGGTTGTGTCAAATTTTGTTCGATATTGTTCCTTTGATGCATCAGTGATGTCTTCGGTGTTCAGAGACAACATGTGGGTGTTGCCACTTGGCCTGAATGTCCTCCCAAAGGGCTATAAATTCCCACAATATTATTTGACAAGGCATAACCTATAAAACAGAAGAGGAAGGGAGCAACACAGAAGATGCTGGAGGAACTCAGGGGGTCAGGCAGCATCCAATAGAGGGAAATAGACTGTTGATGTTTCAGGTCGAGGCCCTTCAGCTGATCTACTGAGTTACTCAGGCATCTGCAGCCTCCTGTGTCTCCAGAAGAATATGGGAACCTTTGATGTAAGTATGATAATTGTGGTTTGGCCCCAAGTGATTGAATCATTGATTTCATCCCAATAAATCTAATCAGCAGCTATTCTAATTCCCCACCTCTATTTTAAATGAGATGCTTATTAGCAATTTGCTTCAATTGTGGCCAGTAATTTAATTAAGTACTGAGCAGAAATTAAATGTCATAGTGATAGTTTCATCATGAGACTTCCTGCCTGGAGTTTTTCTCTAACCTATATCAATCTATCTTTCCATCTTTCTATCTTTCCCTCTGTCTCTCTGGCCACTGTAAGCAGTTCTTCCCCGAGGCTCTTTACAGAAAACTGATGCAGCTCGTACATTTGACTTTGGCCTTCCCTGAGAGTGCCTCATGCTGTCATACTGAGCACTGCTGGGACCAGTAAAACCTGTTCTCAATAATATGAATAATCCACTGTCCTGAATGTGAGGAAACCCATTAACTTCTTCAAGTGTATCACTTAAAAAGTGGAGAGAGGAACGGGCCCGGTTTTGCTGCTGAACATGGTGAGCATGCTATGTTGGTGCCAGGATGTGTGACGACCCTTACTGGCTGACCCCAGCACATCCTTAGGTTGTGTTGGTTGTTAACACAAACAATGCATTTCACTGTACATTTTGATGCACCTATGATAAATTAATGAATCGGAATCTAAAAATAAATGATTGCTGATTCATCTCAGGAAGTCTGTATTTTGACAGGGGACGTGATGTATCTGCTGATGTTAATGTATCATTTCGTAATTCCAAGAACTGTACATTCCACTGAGAAAAGTCCATGGTAAAAGTGATCCATTAGTGGGTATCTAATGAAGTTAAGGAAGGTATTAGATTAAAAGAAGAAATTGATCATTAACAGTTGACTGTCTTTTTGGAAAATACTGAGTTTCCCGAGGTTTCATTGGCTAAATCTATTCAATCACAAAGGGTATCAAGGTACACAGAGCAGAAGATACCCAACTCCATGTGGTTCTGGTGAGAACAAAGTTTCACGTCTCACTAGGATTCTTAGCGTTGTGGATGGTGGGGAGGATCAATTACCAGCTCTGGTAATAATGAACAGACTGACGAACACTGCTCAGGAGGCAATGCCACTGGTATCATTCACAGCCACAACAGGAAGAGTGAAGCACTTCCAGAGCTACACCAGATGCACTGGTGATAGTGAACGAAATCGGAGTCACTGCTGATGGTGAAAAGGGATTTAGAGTCACTAGTAATAGTGAGTGGGGCTCTCTGCCACACTGGCGAAGTCAGGATCCGAGACACAATGAGAATAGTGAGGCCTAACCCTCGTAAGGAGCCAGATCGAATGCAGTGGCTGCCATTGAGAAGCATTATTGACACTGCGGTGAAGCATGCACCCTAAAAGATTCTTCAGTCTAGCTCTGTGATTTCCAACTACACGCTTTTCAGTAAAGTAACAAGTCATTTTATTCCATAAAAGAAGCACAGTTTGTCCTTGTCAGACTTTGCATTTGAGATACACAGACTGCAAATGAACTTGCTCAAACGGAGCATGCTTCCCTATTTATAACCCTTTCTGTAGCTAATCAATTTTCCTGACAAAGGAGTAAAATATTTTGCCTGAACCTTCCAGAGCAGGTTCCCCATGTTTATCATTTCTAGCGCACCAGGTACCTCCTGCTGAGGAAGATTGAACATTAGAACCCACTCCGGTGTCTGTTCTGGGCAGTTGCTGGTGGCCTCCACTCAGAATGACTATAGCTTTGTTCGTGAGTCCTTGGAGGAGATATCCAGGGACGTGGTCAAATTAGCGGTGGTCACTCTTTTGTTCCCTGGGAACCAGTCAGTAAGAGGGGGAAAACTTAAAGGGGTTTTTGCAGAGCAAATTTGTTATACGGGGTGTGGAGGCCGCTTGGAGCATACTGTCAAGGGTGGTGGTGGAAGCAGATATGATGGAGGTGTTTAGGAGGTTTTAGATAGATATGTAAATATCAGGTAAAGGAGAGTAATGGTTCATGTGGAGGCAGGAGCAGTTGGTTTAATTTGGCATTGAGTTTGGCATAGATGTCTTGGGTCATGGGGCCTGCTCCTACGCTCTTTTAAGTCCTGGGGGTGCTAAAATACAGGGTTAGTGGCCAGATATTGAGATATTGGGCCGGGCTCAGACATTGGCGTTCTGATCAGACAGCAGGCTGCACGTATGTGCCGGGACAAAGTGGAGAGCCCACACATTGACAGAACTCGCAGATTCTGAGAGACTGCCCAGAGGCTGGCAGACTCCCAGACACCAGGGTTGTGCCCAGGTACGGCGAGACCGGCCCTTAAAACAGCACCAGGTAATGGGAAAGTGCCTCTAGTCACAGGCCTAAATGATCTGATAATGGGAGAAAGAAAAGGATGCCCTGGTACAGGAAGAATGCCCAACATTATGGGTGTCACTGGGCACAAACTGCAGGCAGCAGTGTCCCGAATACAAGGGCACTGAGATCTCGGACGTGCTCGGAGAATGACAGGAGTCAGGGTGAGCTGGCAGACACTGGGGGAGTGCCCAGACGTCAGCAGACTGTCTGGAACCCAGTGGAGCGTCCGAATACCGGGGGTATACCCGATCCACAGCAGAAAGCACTCAGAGCAGGTGTCCAGCTCAACGTGACAGCTGGTGCAGGTGAGTGCAAAGGAGCTGAGAGGGTCTCTCCACTTCAGGTAGGGTGATATCTATCTAGCTCTACCTTTCCCAGCCTTTGCATCCACTTTGACCGGCTCTGTGGCTGGGCCCTGTGTATCATAGCACCATCTCAAGCTTGTGAAAGGAAACTAAAAACTCTCAACACGTCTGCCAACAGCTGACTGCATTCAAATATTGCCATTAACAATCCAGGATACTCCAAGGAGTTTTGTGCACCGAGTTTTAAATTTACTTCAGAGACACAGCGTGATAACAGGCCCTTCCAGCCTAATGAGCCCACGCCGCCCAATTACACGCATGTGACCAATTAGCCTACTAACCTGTACGTCTTTGGAATGGGGGTGGGATCCACAGCACCCAGTGGAAACCCATGCGGTCACGGGGAGAATGTACAAACTCTTTACAGACAGAGGCGGACTTGAGCCTGAGTCACGGGTGCTGTAGTAGGGTTAGACTAACCAGTGTAGGAAATGCAGGCAGAAACTTGTGTTTAGCAAACCCCTGCACAGAGCAGGGTGAAGGTGATCATCTCCTGTGCAGTGGGTTGAGGATTCCAATTTGATCCAGTTTAACATGAGAACGCTACAAGCATGGGAAAGGTAGCTTTTCCAAAAGCCGCAGTGAGACACTCAGAAGGTATGTCTGGAGTCTGTGTGAACCAATGCATTGGCACTTTAACCCAAGGCCTTAACTGCGAAGAAGATGGTATAAAGGTAGGAAAATCTTGCTACAACTGTATAGAGTGTTGCTGCGATCATACAAGGAAAACAGCAAAAAATTTTTAGTCTTTTTGATAAGGAAAGCACCTTTGCACTGGACATAATCCAAATAAGGATTATGAGCTAAAATTCCTTGAATGAAGTGGTTGGCACAGTAACGTAGCGCTTAGCATAAATGCTATTACAGCGGCAGTGACCAGCAACTGTGGTTCAATTCCCACCACAGTCTTTAAGGAATTTGTGTTTCTCCCCATGACCATAAGGCCATAAGATATAGGAGCAGAATTAGGCCTTATGGCCCATCGATTCTGCTCTGTGATTCCATCATGGCTGATCCTTTTCCCTTCACAGCCCCAATCTCCTACCTTCTCCCTGTATCCCTTCATGCCCCGACTAATCAAGAACTTATCAGTCTCTGCCTTAAATATACCCTTCACAGCTGCCTGTGGCAAAGAATTCCCCAGAATCACCACTTACTGGCTAAAGAAATTCCTCCTCATCTCTATTCTAAAAGGACACCCCTCTATTCTGAGGCTGCATCCTCTGGTCTTAGACTCTCCCACCATAGGCAACATCCTCTCCACATCCACTCCATCAAAGCCTTTCAACATTCGATGGGTTTCAATGAGCTCCCCCCTCGTTTATCTGAAATCCAATGAGTACAGGCCCAGAGCCATCAAACACTCTTCATACGATAAGCCTTTCAATCCTGGAATTATTTTTGTGAACCTCCTTTGAACCCTCTCCAGTGCCATCTCTTTAGATAATGGGCCCAGATCTGCTCCCAAGTGAGGCCTCCCCAGTGCCTTATGAAGCCTCAGCATTACATCCTTGCTTTAATATTCTAGTCTCACGGGTTTCCTTTGGGATGCTCCAGGTTTCAAGATGTATGGGTTAGGGTTAGTGAGTTGTGGGCATGCTATGTTGGTGCCGGAAGCATGGCGACACTTGCGGGCTGCCCCCCTGGCTCATATATGGACTGTGTTGGTCGTTAATGCAAACATATGTTTCACCGTATGTTTTGATGTACACATGACAAATAAAGCTAACCTTTCATCTTTAATCTTGAACCTTTAATCTTAATTCTTTACAAAGGTGGCACAGCGGAGCAGTCAGTAGCGCTTCTACCTTACACCTTCAGGGCTCAAGGTTAAAACCTGACTTTGGGTGCTGTCTGTGTGGAATCTGTCCATTTTCCCTTTACCTGTGTTCCGGGTTCCTCCAGTGTCCCAAAGATGCCCAAGATGGTCAGTTAATTAGCCACTGTGAATTGCACCCACTGATTGGTAGAAACTGGAGGTGCATTGGGGGTGGTGGGAGAATAAAATGACATTTGGAAAATGGATGCTTCATGATTGCTGCAGTCTCAGTTGGCCAAAGGGTCTGTTTTTGTGCCACTGATCACATTTACACGGCGCACTGTCGCAGGAAAGCAGTATCCATCACCACACACTATTACTGTTAGTGGTTATGGAACTGTAGCCTAGATACCCTCACCACCTCACTACCCAGTCCATGCTCCCTTCTCACTACTGCCATTGGGAAGGAGGTCCAAGAGCCTCAGGACTCACAGCACAAGGTTCAGGAACAGTTATTAACCCTCAGCCATCAGGCACTTGAACCAAAGGAGATAACTTCACTTGCTCCATTGCTGAACAGATTCTACAACCTATGGACTCACTTTTAAGGACTCTACAATTTTCATTCTTGATATTTATTGCTTATTTATTATTATCATTATTATTTTTTTTCTAAGGTCAAGCTGGTCAAACCTGAGGTGTGGGCATAGCCTAGCTGTGGAGATTAAATCATTGGGTATATTTAATGCAGAGGTTAATACATTCTTGATTAGTAATGGTATCAAAGGATACAGAGAGAAGGCAGGAGAATGGGATTGAGAGGAATGATAAATCAGCTGTGATGGAATGGAGGAGCAGACTTGATGGGCTGAATGGCCTAATTTTGCTCCTATATCTTATGGTCTCAGGGAATGTACTGGATATTCTGTTCCTGCTCCTGTGTACTTACATAATTCAAAAGGCGAGACTAATACCTGCTGAATCACAGGCAAGGCCTGAAAAAACTGTGTCAGTAATCTTTTCTTCTTAGAAAGCTGAATGGGCAAAACCTGTGCTTTATTGGAAATCTGGATGGAAAATTCAAGTTTTATCTATGGAGGGAGATAAGAAACTGTTTGGAAGCTGGAAGTGCCTCCAGAAGAAGATGTCTACCTGTGACAACAATGTTCTTTTATCCTGTAAATGTTGCATTCAGTGCGACTGGCTCCATTCTGTGGGATTGATCCTTTATTTAACAGAATGTAGTGCTTTCTATTTGAAGAAATGTTCGTTGCCATGATATATTTTGTTATTTTATTGCTCATTAGCAATCTCCCTTATCTGTTTCTTTTACAGTTCAGCTGATCAACCCTTGATCATCTTGCACTCATCTTGCTCCAGCAGGGAAGCAGTCAGTGGGAAGCCAGTTCCCTGTGGCTGAGAGAAGCTGTCTCAGTTGTTGGAGAGAGGATACTGGATCACTGAGCTGCCTTAGCCATCAGGGAACATGAGGAAGACAGCAAAAACTGCCAGTGGTCACAGCTGAGTGGTATATTAAAAAGTGCTAGTTCCAAGTGCTTGGAGAATGGGCCAGATCTTTTTGAACAAGCCATCAGGATCAAAGTGAGCAAGTAGAATTGGCCGAGGCTCTGTAGCGCACACCCCTTAGAGTGCAAGTTCAAGTGCCACTCAGCACAAACATCCAGTCCGCCATTCCAGTGTCGTATTGAGACTGTGCCGCATTCAGTAATCCAGTCTGGAGGCAGGCCCTTTGGCCCAATTCATCCATGCCATCCCAAATGCCTATCTATACTCACCCCATTTGCCTGCATTTGGCCCGTATCCCTCTCAGCCACTCTTCTCTTTGCATTGCTGGCAGTGCCATCTTCTGGATCAAAACCAAACTCTCCATCAGCCCTCACAGCAGGTACAAGAGATCCCAAGGCACTATTCAGAAGAAGGGCTGGAGTACAGAGCCAGAGTTTGGAGTCATTATTTATCCCCCAACAAACAACAGTAAAACCAGCTGACTGCTTGGAGTCAATGAAAATCATTGCCTTTGAACAGTGTCTTAGTGAGAGTCAATGCCAGTGGAACCATACCCAACTCACGTTGTACTGTACTACAATGAAAGTCAGTGTTCATAGAAATGGACCTCTGTAAGAGTGGTGCCAGTGACAGTCAGTGTTTGGGGAAATGAACTGAATTGACTTTATTTCTTACATCCCTCATGTGCATGAGGAGAAAAAATCTTTACATTATGTCTCCGTCTAAATGTGCAATGTGCGATCATAGTAATTTATAATAAATAGAGCAGCCAATGTAAAATAGAGTACACTGAAATCAGCGTGAGTTCATCAGTCTGATGGCCTGGTGGAAGAAGCTGTCCCGGACCCTTTTGGTCCTGGTTTTTATGCTGCGGTACCGTTTCCCGGATTGTGGTTGGGGTGACTTGGGTCCCCAATGATCTTACAGGCCCTTTTTACACACCTGTCCCTGTAAATGCCCTGAATCATGGGAAGTTCACAACTGCAGATGTGCTGGGCTGTCCGCACCACTCTCTGCAGAGTCCTGCGATTAAGGGAGGTACAGTTCCCATACCAGGCAGTGATGCAGCTAGTCAGGATGCTCTCAATTGTGCCCCGGTAGAAAGTTCTTAGGATTTGGGGGCCCGTACCAAACTGTACTCCAGAGAGCGAGCACCAGTTAAAATGTATCCCAGCAACAGTCCATGCCCGTAGATCTGGACCTCAGTGATAGTCAGTACTGAGGAATAATTCCACTGTCCCAATCAATGGCGATGAGCTTGTACACCATTTCAGTTAGTAGTTATGAGACTCTAGTAGTGCGATCACTCATGTCGAGTATGATATGTTGTCTACTGGAGGGTCTTCAGGTGGCTGCAGAGCTGATCTGGGTGCCACAGGACTTATTCTGGGACATTAGGGTGGATTCCCTTAATGAAGAATGCCTGTGGGAAACGTGGGGAGGCTGATGCATGAGCAGCCGCCACACAGTCTTTGACAGATCAGGGTCAAGATCCCGTGGCATGGAGTGCAAGATGACTGGGGACCCTTCACTGCTGCAGCCTTCCTCCACCTTCACTGCCATCGTGATGTGTCATCATCCTCCATCAGCTCCACCGCTGAGGTCTTAGTCTTTGAGGTCGCTCTTTGTCTGGAACGTCCCCCTTGACCCTCCCCCTTCCACCATTTGTGACCCGACCAGGAGCTAACTGCCAGATGGCTAAACTCTAAACGGGACTGCTCTCACGCTCTCAAGCCCCTTCGCCACTAGGTGACGATCCTCAGAGAAGTATGGAATTGGACACTCAAGACAGTCACCATGGCCACGTCCCCTACAGGGAGTCAGTTAGCATGAAACTGCACCACTATTACTGTTAGTGGTTATGGAACTGTAGCCTAGAGAGAATCAGTACTGCAGAGAGTCTGGCTGAGGTGAGGTAAAGTTCAGCAAAGACCAATTTTCTTTTCCTACTAATTGTACTCATGCATTTTGGATGCAGTAGTTGTACTGGTAACAGATTATTTACACTTAGCAAATTGATTATACAGTATATAATAAGTGCACCTTAAATAACTGAGTGTAATATATTGTTGTACCAGTAATGCTGTTTAATCAGTTCTATACTGTGCTCTACCTCTGTGAATTGCAGCGACACAAAGAGCCAACTGACACTACAGACAGAAGTCCAGAAATCGTGTGCATATCTTACAAACCAGGAAACAGTGGTTTATTAAATATTTACAAGCATTTGATGAGCTAGTTCCCTGGGTAACACAGCCTGTAACCCAATAGTGCTGGGGACAGGTTGGAAAATATGGTCACATCCACCCTCTGGAATCAAAACAAACATGACATCTGAATACTGCAACTGAAAGGGAAGGGCATGTGGTGAAATCAGAGAAAGAAGGAAACCAGATGATGGACAGTGAAGTGCATGCGGGGGGAATCTGCACATCCAAAGTGCCTCCCCCACCTCAGGATGTGCCAAAGCCTCTCACAGGTACTTAAGTTCAGCCCTTGATGATTAGCGGCCACTGCAATGTTGAGAAATGCAACAGTGAATCAACATCAAGATCCTACAAACCGTAAAGGACTACTTTTGGTGATGGAGACACTGGGTATTGGGGACGCTGCCATGTCTCTGCAAGATCTTTGACTGCCGCCTTTTGTCTAATTTCTCATTTTAATCAGCAAGTTAGGAAGTACTACGCTTGCAAGGGTACAGTCTAATTAAAGAGTTTTGCCCATTGAATCAAGACACTCAGACTTTCTCATTTAACCATGGCTGTATGAAGACCGGTTTCAACTTAAGCTGTATACATAGCTGAGCTGGTGCTTTATATTATATGGGCAAAGGGCAAGAACAAGGGAGCCCTCTAGGTTGACCAAACCACTGAATGACAATTAAATAGTAACGTATCGTTTCCCTTTCAATCGCTGATTTATTGCATGCTTCGTTCTCCTTTTGTTGGGTGGGATTAGGAACGAAGGGTGGAACTACCATGCAGAAGAGCCATGCTAATTGAACGACAGAGCTGAACGTTAACATTGCACACACTTCCCTTCAAAATCTGTTGCCTGTGCTGCCACAATCCGGGCCTATCCACTGGCAAAACCCCAGGGTTCTCTTCCTCCTCTTCTTCCTCACTTCATGGATGGAAATGAATCAGACTGATACGTGCACACATATATGGATACAACACTGTATTAGGTTATTCAACGCATAGTGCCATGCTGGCTCTCTGCCAAAGATACCCAATTCATTCCTGCCTTTTCTTCATTGACCTGCAAGATTCTCTTTTTGAAATATTCATCTAATGAATGTTTAAAAGTTACTATTAAATCTGCTTCCAACACTGCTTCAAGGAATGAATTCCAGCTCAAAACAACTTACTCATTAAAGTCTTCATTTCACCTGAGGATTTTTGCCAGTTATTTCACTGCTGTGCCCTCTCATCTGATCATGAGCCTTAAACTAATGGAAACCGTTTCACCTGATATTTTCAACAGTTTTCTTTAACTTGCTCCAGGAAGATAAGTCCTGCAAACTAAAATCCCTCATCTACGACAAAGTCTCTGCTGCATCTTATCAAAGTTCTGATTTCCTCTTAGAGTGAGGTTCCAGAGTTATGTACGATACCTGTGCCCAGGACTATAGGTGAATTGGTGGTGCGGTGCCAAAGCTGAGGTTGCACAATGAACCCACCCAAGAAAGCTCCTGTTCCTCTGAGTGGCCTGCATAGCCTCCTACATTTTGGGGTATGTCAGCACAGCGTTTACCCATTTGCCCCACATGCTAACGGTTACCTTACTCAACGGTGGTAGTTAGCAGTTGCATGCCATTGTTACCTGGATATCATCCGCTGTCAGGTCTTTCATCTCAGTCTTCTTTTCAGGAGGTGGAGGTTTATGGGACGGTGGCAAATCAATCCTGTTTGTGGCAGAAAGATAAACATTTCAGTTCAGGAGCTGCAACCATTGTGGAGACTTCTGCTCAACGCTGGAATGTGAATCAATTTCACCTTTTTTAAAAATTGATTTTATTACCAGAGTGCCATCCAAATGACCCTCACTCCAGCCAGAGTACAAACCATTAGTATAACAGCAGTCCCTACTATGTCCTATTCACACCCTGGAGACAAACCTGGGATATTTCATAAACCTGCATTAATTTCTGTTAATTCGGAGTCACTGCTGTTTGGCCTAAATCAAATGCTCTAATTGCCAATAAATGTTGAGTGACAGCTAGGATCACAAGTTAAAGCTCATACACCCACTGAGATAACAAGACAATATTACAGGCTAACACTTCTCTATTTCAGTGACCCAAGCTGTATGCCCAGAGACAGATGAGGGATTGTAATGAAATTAACACGCCGTCTCTCAGATAGTGCCTAATAACAATCTATGTGCATGAGTGCCTCTGGGCAAAGTATAACTGACCGCAGAATTATAGAGAAATGAAGGACCGCTCTCTGAAACAGAGGGAAAAAGATCAAGGCAACACACACAAAATGCTGGAGGAACTCAGCAGGTCAAACAGCGTCCATGGAGAAGAATAAACAGTCAATGTGTTGGGCCAAGACCCTTCATAAAGATATAAAGAAGGCAAGAAAGCGACTACATTTCATTAGGAGTTTGAGGAGTTTGGAATGTCACCTGAAACACTTAAACATTTCTACAGATGTACCGTGGAGAGCACTCCGATTGGCTGCATCACTGTCTGGTATTGGGGGAGGGTGGGGGGGCAACTGCACAGGATTGAAGCAAGCTGCAGAGAGTTGTAAAATTGGTCAGTTCCGTAATGGGTATTAGCCTTCCTAGTATCCAGGACACCTTTGAGGAGTGGTGCCTCAAAAAGTGATCGTCCATCATTAAGGACCCTGACCACCCAGGGCATGCCCTTTTCTCACTGTTACCATCAGGAAGGAGGTACAGAAGCCTCAGTAATTACACACTCAGTAATTCAGGAACAGCTTCTTCCCATCTGCAATCCAATTTTTGAATGGATAAAGAAACCATAAACACTACCTCACTACTTTTTAAATTTATGTTTTTGCACTACTTATTTAATTTAACTATTGATATACATATGCTGCAAGTCACAGTTTTTTCCTATAAGGTCATGTATTGCATTGTACTGCTGCTGTAAAGTGAACAAATCTCACAACAGAAGTTGGTAATAATCAACCTGATTCTGATTTTGATTCTGATCAGGTCCTGATGAAGGGACTCGGCCCAAAACATCAACTGTTTATTCCTCTCTGTGGATGCTGCCTGACCTGCTAAATTCCTCCAGCATTTTATAAGTGTTACTCTGAATTTCCAGCATCCACAAAATCTCTTATGTTGAGAAATATCAATGCATTTGTTTAGGAGCTGGCACCAGATGTATGTGAGATGATGAGAAAACTCCACAGTTAACTTCACTTCAGAAACAGGAATAATTCTGCTATTGTCTGTCAACAACTAGTGGAGCATTTAAGACACAGAAAAGACTTGGGTATCTGCAAAGAGAGTGAAGCCAGACCACTTTATAAGCAATCATGGGTTCCAATGGAATTTCCACGTGGAAAGCCCAGAGAGAAAATGAAAAAGACAAGGAATTAGAGACATCAATGAAACCAATTCATCTGGGTAAACAGTACCTACCTCTCAAGGTGGAGAGTGTGGAAGGATGATGAAGTACTGATTTGAGGTGGAGGGTGAGGAGATGCACAGGAGGGTTGGGGTGGAGGAAGAGATAAAGGGTGTACATGGGATAAGAGGTCTGGAGGTGAGAAGAGGCTGCAGGAGAGTGAGGGAGTGGGGGTACACAGTAAGAGGGATGGTGTGCAGGAGAATAAAAAATGAGGGGGTGAAGACTGACATATGGAAAGGCGATGATGGATGGATGTATGGATGTGAGGAAGGGCACATAATGGGCTGAGGATTTTTAGAGTATTGGGTAAGGAGAGCAGGCGTATGGTATGAGGGAGGGTTGATGTTGAGGAATAGACAAGCAATTAATAATTCCCTCTCCCACTATTAGACTTTAATTAATGCCTCCACATATAATTTATCAACCTTCCTTTTCCTATTGTACAGATGACATGATCAGTCAACTTGGAGAATCTGGCCACAAAATCCAACTTAAATTACAAAACACTGTTCCCCAAGTGCGTGGGATTGTGACAGGTTGAGATGGCGACAGAAGAACATAATCAACGGAGGAACCAATTGACTCAAATATCTCCCTGATCCTGCCCTGCCATTCAATAAGATCACTGCTGATCTACCCCAGCTCCACTTTCCTGCTCCATTCTCCTGCCTTCTGATTGTCATTGTGGCTAAAACTCTACTGATCCCAACAATGAATGTACTCAGATTCAGGGAAGATTCACAGTCCCCTGAATGCACTGCTGGACAGCAGGTAGAGCTGCTTCCTCACGTTCTCATGACCCAGGATCAATCCTGGTCTTCAGTTCTGTTGGTGTGCAGTCTGGGCATCTCCCTGTGACACAGACCAGAGATTGTGGGCTGGTATTTAAGTGGCCATTGTAATTTCTCTCTGTTACTCAGCTGAGTGATTCATCTTTCAACAATGAAGATTTTTGAGTCAGAGTACAGAAAGGAAGTGGAGCAACAACCTAAGTCTGAATGTGGAGAAGACCAAGGAAATGATTTTGTGGACTTTTGGAAGGTGTGGGTGAACCATGCCCCTCCGTGCAGGCATGGCCTCTCCATACAGAGAGTTAAGTGCACCCAGTTCCTGGGAGTTCACATCACGGATAACCTCGCCTGGTCCCTTATTATCACCTCCCTGAACAAAAAGGCACACCAGCACCTCCACTTCCTAAGAAGACTGAGGCGAGCAAAACTGCCCCCACTCAACCTTAACTGCGCTTTACAGAGCACCTTTGAGGGCGTCCTGACGAGTTGCATCTCCATCTGGTATGGGAGCAGCCGAGCATCGGACCAGAAGCCCCTGCAAAGATCTGTGAGAACGGCTGAGAGGACGATAGGAGTCTCCCTACCATCCATCGGGGACATTTATCAGAGTACTGTGCACACAGGGCCCTTAGTCCCACCCGCCCATCCAGCATCCTCTTTGACTTTCTGCCATCAGATAGGAGACTCCGATGCAAAAAGACAAGAGCGGTCGGGACGGGAAACAGTTTCTTCCCTCAGGCCATTAGGCTTCTGAAGTCCCTCCCTCACCCCATTCGAAGTGTCACCAGATAATTTATACTGTACCCTACAAAATTTAATATATGCACTTTAGTTTATTTATGTGTAATGGATTTGTAGATTTTATTCTTACTCTCCCAAGTTATTGTGTGTTGTGGTTACTACTGTGCTTTACACCTTGGTCTGTGGAAACGTTGTCTCGTTTGACGGTGTACATGTATGCAGTTAAATGACAGCAAACTTGACTTGTGTGTAGTGGTAGGAGAAGCATCTGAGGCAAGTTGAAGGGAATGTGGGGAGAATCAAATAGGATTAGTGTAAATGGGTGACTGATGGTTAATGTGAACTCAGTGGGTCAAAGAGTCTGTTTCTGTGCGGTATGTCTCTATTACTCAGTCCTGTGTGTGTCACCCCATATTCTGAAACGATAAGGTCCCATTTCTCAACTGCTCAGCTAGAGGAATACAGTTCTGCTGCACTCATCAAAAATTAAATTGGCTTCAGTGAGATAACTTCTCTTTCGTCTTATCTACAGAAAATATAAACCCAATCTACCCAATCTTTGCTGCAGGACATTCCATCTGGTGGTACCAACCTCTGCTCAGTTTGTGCTATTATACACAGCCTCAGTTGTTCATGGGGATTAACGAATATCAATGCAGAGTTACTAATTGTGTGTCTGTCTCAGTGTAAAATATTCACTTTTCAGAACTGAACCGTATAACTGCAAGATTCATGAGAGTAAAAACAGAAAATCCTGTTTCTGCTCTCAAAACCTTTCTTAATATTGATTTATCCTTGTTGAGAAGTAGGTTCTTCAGATTCACACTGCATAGGGACAAACATCCATCAGTGCTGTTTATCAATACTACAATAACATTAACTTGCATTTTCAAACCAGTTTTCCTAGGCACTTCATGGATGGTATTATTAAATACAATTTAACTCTGAGGTGTGTAAGGAGACATGAAGTCCATTGGCCAGCAGCCTGGACAGGAGGACAGGCTTTAAGAAGATTGTGAGGTGAGAAAGGGCAAGAGAGACAGAGGGGGTTAGACTGAATGCCAGGGATAGGTTTGAGGCTAGTGAAGGCACATCAGCCAATGTTGGTGTGATCAAAATGAAAGATGAGCAAGAGGTTAGAAAAGAAAGAGCACAGACATCTGGGTAGATATTCATTTGGAGGAAGAGTCAGGAATTATGACAATTAACTCATGATGACCGTTCAGTGGGGCAGCTTGAGGAGCTTCTGCCTCACAGCTTCAATGACTCACCTATTGTGCTATTTCTGTGAAGTTTGCATGTCCTCCCAGTGATGTGTGGATTTCCACTGGGTGCTCCAGTCCTCTCCCCCATTTCGAAGACACACGGACAGGTTAATTGGCTAAAGTAAATTGCCTCTACTGTAGGCGGGTAGCAGGAGAATCAGAGGCCGCTGGTGCATGCGTGAAATAGAATGGATTGCAGGAAGATAGGTGGGGAAGTGAGATTGATGGGGTTTACAGATACTGGCCTTGACTCAATGTGCTGATCAACCCCTTTCAATGACATTGAAAAAAATGGGAATATGAGAACTTATTCTCTTCTAGAGGCTTCAGGTAATTCAGGGACAGCTTCTTCCCTTTACCATCAAACTTCTGAATGGTCAATGAACCTATAAACACCACATCATTATTTTCCTCTCTTTTTGCACTATTTATTTATACATATATATAATTCTTATTTTAACTTATAGTAAATTATTATGCACTGCACTGTATGGCTGCCACAAAACAACAACTTTTATGACAAACACGAGGAAATCTGCAGATGCTGGAAATTCAAACAACACGCACAAAATGCTGGTGAAACACAGCAGGCCAGGCAGCATCTATAGGGAGAAGCGCTGTCGATGTTTCGGGCTGAGACCCTTCGTCAGGACATGACATGTTTATGACGTGTCAGTTACAATAAATCTAATTCTGATTCAAAGTAAATTTATTATCAGTGTGGATACCGGTGTCCTGTCATTGCTATAGATGTTGATGCCTCGCTATTGAATCATAGAATCAGCCAACAGAGAAACAGACCCTTTCAGCCCTCTTTGTTTACAATGACCATGGTGCCTATCCATCCTTGTCCAATTTGCCCACATTAGGCCTATATCCATCTGTGCTTTTGCTATCCAGGTAACTGTCCAAATGTTTTTTTCCCAAAGTTGTAATCTCATCTATTTCTAACAGCTCTCTGCGATTTCGTTTGGGATAACCACTACTCTGTATGAAAATCTTATTCCTCAGATCTCCATTAAGTTTCTTCCCTCTTACCTTAAAACTTTGCACTGAATTTCTAGCCCCCCCCCCCCTTGTCCTGGGACAACGATTCAGACAATCCATCCTATCTATGCCCCTCATAATTTTATAGACGTCTATAAGGCCACCCCTCAGCCTCCTCTGTTCCAATGAAAGTAAACCCAGCTTATCCAATCTCTCCTTCTAACTACACCCTCCATTCCAGGTGACATCCTGGTGAATTTCTTCTGCACTCTCGTTATTGCTACCACATCCTACTGAACCATATCGATCGAATGCAAGAATGTGGCAGGTGTGTGTGCAGCTGATTGATCGTGCAGTGATTCAATTGGGCCTCCTTTGCGCGGAAGGCTCTCTCTTTTTGCATGGACTTTTGAGTGCACGCGTTTTTACCTTGGCAGACCCTGTTGATCGCCCAGTGTGTACCGTGGCTAACATAACTCAGTAAAAATGTTTAATCCTACTACTCTGTTGTCAGTCTTGCTCCTTGCATATATAACACCCTCCTGAAGTATGTCGACCAGGAATGTACAGAATAAGTGTGGTCTAACCAACATTTTGTAACACTGAAGTAACATTCTGCTCAATTTCAAATGTTATTAGATGTCTTGGAGTCTACACTGTGCTTCCAGAGAGAACAGCCACTTTCCTGACTCAATAATTTCATAAATTTTCCAATTTATCACCAGAAAGAGGCAGATTCTCAGTTGAAGACTCTGTGAAACTTTGTGAAATTTAGTTAGTAGTCACTCTCCTTGTCAAACAGATAGTGTCTCGCTCACAGCCCCAGGACCAAGTCCTATCCCAGCTCCACGTTGGAAGGGCGATATATCAAGGTGATGGTAAATCTGATTCCTTTCAGATTACCAGCTTCCCTGCACCAATAGAGATACAAGTAACAACATCAGCAATTTATCAAGAGCAAGGAGCATGAAATTGAGTCTTAACTTCTAATAAGTCAGCTTTTATTTGAAACTGTACCAGCAAAAAGTTACAAGTAGTCCCCTCTAAGCTGTCTGTGGAAAGTGTAAAAAATCAGAGTGGTCTGCATTAATTCTTGCTGTCTAGCCACTCAGGTCAGTGAAAGATGAGCAGGCTAGAAATCATTGGGACAGAGACTTTCCTAAAGGCACTCAATTAAATAAAGCAACACAGAATTGAATGGTTATTACTGGGAAGCAATGATTGGGTACCTGCATTGTACGGCAGGCATTAGTTTTGGTTTCAGAACACCTTGAGATTCTGTGGGGTATGACAGTGATCAGAAAGCCCAACTTCTCTTTGGCAAACCTATGAATATCGAGAAGACAGCTGTTGGAAACTGGAGTCATCAAAGACTCCAACAAACTTCTACAGGAGGACTGTGGATTGCATCACCGTCTGGTATGGAAACTCCAATGTGCAGGATCAAAAGAGGATACAGACCCGATACAGCACGATCCTCTCCAACACTGAGGACACCTTCAAAAGACAGTGCCTGAAGAAGGTGGCATCCAACGATCAAGGAACCTCACCATCTGGAACACGCCCTCTTCTCATAGCTGCCATCGGCGAGGTAGTGCAGGAGCACGAAGATCCACACTCAATGTTTTAAGAACAGCTTCTTCTCCTCTGCCATCAGATTTCTGAATGGTCCAATAACCCATGAACACTATTCCTCTATTGCACTATTCATTTATTTGTCTTTTTGTAACTTAGTTATTTTTATGTCTTGCATGGTACTGCTGCCACAAAGCAACACGTTTCACAACATATGTCAGTGATAACAAAAATGGTTCTAATTCTGATTTTGGACACTGGAAGGAAATGGACAATCGATGTTTTGGGTCGAGACCCTAAACATCGAGACTGTCTGTTTCCCTCCACAGGTGAGTTTCTCAGACAGCTTGTTTATTTTTGCTATGAAATTATTTTGGTTAGATCAAAGACAGCATCACTTGCCTGAATATACCCCACTGGATGCAGAGCCCCAGAAAGGCCTAATTCTGCTCCTTTATCTTATGGTCTTATGAACCAATTTTTCAATCACACCATTTCAGAGATCAAGGCAGCAGATGAGTTTATTTGTGATTGTGTATATGTTAATTGGCACTGAACTTATCTATACTTACCTCCGTTACTATTGACATGGGCACTTTTCTTATGCATTGTTTGAGATCTGGACAGCACTGTTAAAACCAGCATTTATTGTCTATTCCCAATTATCCTTCAGAAAGTGGTGGTGAGCCACCTTCCTGAACCACTGTGGTCCTATAAAGGTATTTCCACAGCGTTTTAGAAAGGGAATTCCAAGACTTTATCTTCTCACTATGAAGATACCAGTATTATATTTCAAATTCAGGATGGTGATTTGCAAGGTGATCTGTAGGTGGCGGTGTTCTCATGCAACAGCTATTCTTGTTGGGTAAAGTTATGGCTTTGGGAGGGTGTTATTCAGTTACCCTTTGCCTGTATTTTAGCACATTTTGTCATTGATACACACTGCATAGTCTGTGCACAACTGTTGGAGGGAATAAGCATTTGAGATGGGAATGAGATACCTGTCACTTGGGCTGATGAGCTTGAGAGTTGTTGGAACCTTACTCATCCATGTGAGTAGCTAATATTCTGTCTTGCCCCTAAGCTGTGCCCTGAAGGTGGTTGAAAGGCTTTCGAGTGTCAGGATGCAAGTCATTTGCCACCTCTGATCCACTCTTACAGCTCCACGCAGCATTTATTCAGCTGGCTTAATGGAGTCTCTGGTCATTAGAAACATTCCAGAGTGTTCATGCCAGGTATCTTGGCAACAGTAATATCACTAAGTGTTAAGGATAGGTGGCCAGAATCTCTTGAGGATGGCCACTATTGGTGAAGTAAACATTCAGCCCATCAGCTGCTTCATTTGCTAAGAGCTTATGAATGGAATTGAACACTGTGCAATTATGAGTGAACATCCCCACTTCTGATGGTATCCATCAGAAGGTCTTGGAGGAAGCTGTCCTGAGGAACTCCTGCAATTATGTCTCGCACCTCCAGTTGCACAACTAACTTCCTATGTATGAGGTATGACTCAAGGCGGTACTTTTCCCCAGATACGGGGTGCCATGGTGGTGTAGTGGTTAGCGCGACACTATTACAGCTTGAGGTGCCAGGGTTCAGAGTTCATTTCTGGCGCTCTCTGTAAGAAGCTTGTATGTCCCTCCCATCAGCATGTGCTGTATCTCTAAATAAAATAAAATAAAATACCTATTGACTTGGGAAGGATGTAGAAGCTGCAGAGGAGGTTTACCAGGATGCTGCCTCAATTAGAGAGCATGTCTTATGAAGATAGATTGAGCGAGCTGGGGCTTTTCTCTTTGGAGCAAAAGAGAATGAGAGGTGACTTGATAAGAGTTGTACAAGATGATAAGAGGCATAGATCAAATGGACAGCCAGAGACCTTCTCCCAGATGAATGTTTTTTACTCAGCGATTTGTAATTGTGTGAAGCACCCTGCCAGGTTTGGTGGTAGAAACAGATACATCAGGGGCATTTAAGAAACTCGTAGTTAGGCACATGGATGATAGAAAAATGGAAGACCATGTAGAAAAGAAGGGTTATATTGATCTTAGAGTAGGTTAAAAGGTTGGCACAACATCATGGATCCAAGGAATGTAGTGTTCTATATTCTACGTTCTATGACTTCAGTATTACCAGGGAGCCTTGGTATCATACTTGGTGAAATTCTGTCTAGATGTCACGGGCACTCACTCTTACCTTAACTCTGAAATTTAGCTCACAAGTACGTGTTTTGATCAATGCCTGATGAGGTCTCGAGCCAAGTGATCCGGCTGAAACCCAAAGTGGGCATTGTAAACCGATTACAGCATTGTTTCCGACACTTCCCATTCCTTTGATGATGATTGAGAGTAGCCTAATGAGGAAGCAATTAGCCAGAATTGATAATCTGTTCATCAGTTTCACTGTTTCCAGTGCCTGTGTTAATTTGTATATTAGTCTATTTGCCTGTGTTAATTTGTACCAGTGTTTCTGCCATGGTTTGTATCTGTCTCTGTTTAACCGTCTGCATTTACCCAGTCTTTTGTCCACCTATGCTTGTGTTTAGCTGCAAATATGCTTGTGTGTGCCTGTACTTCGTGGCATCTGCATATGTGTGTGCTCGTGTTCTGCCTTTCCTCATATGCATTTCTCTGTGCCTGAAATTTCGCTTCTGTAAGGAAAGA
The DNA here is from genome assembly GCF_030144855.1 of Hypanus sabinus. NCBI lineage: Eukaryota > Metazoa > Chordata > Chondrichthyes > Myliobatiformes > Dasyatidae > Hypanus > Hypanus sabinus. The sequence goes on along the minus strand of NC_082739.1, from coordinate 11,960,227 downwards.
GTTAAAGTTGATTCATTCTTGGTATATGCATAAATATATAACACAAAATGGAAGCTTGTAAAACAAAATGGTGTCAGTTTGGAATGTGCTAATGGACTGAAGATGTGCACATTGTCAGGATTAGAATCCTTTGTTCCTTGCAGACTCGCTCTCTCTGCTTTGAAGTTATGTGCCCAAGGTCACGGGAGATAAGAAGGTACAGGCTGGTACCATGAGGGGAGTGAATGGGGTGAAATTTGTGTCAGATTTTTGAAAGGCACAAAAAAGGGACACTTTCTTGGTGCAAATGGGATTCTTTACTTGGCCTGGGTCGCAATTAAGTGCTGCGAGCAAGAGTTAGAGACAAAGATATTAAGAGAGGGAGAGAGAGGGCAGGGGAAGAGAGAAGGGGGGGAGAGGGAGAGGGAGTGATCAGATAGTTCCCTCTGGTGGTATATTGTGTAGCTCATCTTAGTAATTGGTTAATAAGTATTATTTTGTCTTTTTTACTACTTCATTAACCATTTAATTTTTAAATAAATTTACTCTAATAACTTATTGTAACCTTGACTACATGTACAGTGTCACCTTTGTTTGTCAATAGCTTTTGCTGCTAAATCAGAAAAGAACAAGGAATGAATTTAATAATATTTTCGTTACAGCCTCTCTGGGTCAACACTAGTAATAAACAAATAAGTGAACAGAGAGACTGGTTTTGGAATTTGCTGACAGTCACCCAAGTTATACACAGGAAAGATGAAGTGTTTGGTTTCAGGCTGTCTACTCACACTGGATGCTGTGCAACATTTCTCCACAGCACCCTGCCTGACTAATCTTTATGTTTCTATAATTAAAAATAGCTCGTAAAGACAATTGTCACTGAAGAGATTAGTGTATGTAAGTAATTAATTACAGAATTCTACAAGCAATGATCTTACCCCATCCTATGGTCCACCATCCCTCATCAATCCTTTTGATTCAGCACCACACTGTTAACCCTTTCATCTTAGAAACACATTTATTACACCTGCATCCTCTTATATCTTACTTTCTCCAGTAAGATGGTGCTGTCTACAATGCAGCGGCCTCTCAGGAGCCAACCAAAGGTGTTTTCTTTGTGAAATGTGTTTTTTTACGATCCAAAGACAATTCTACTCCAAGAAAATCGGGTACTGCAGGGCTATTCCATCAGGGAGCAGTTTGTTGATCAGAATAGTTGGACAGGCATCAATGGTAGAGCCGGTCGAGGTGTCAAAGGGCTCGGCCAAAGTGTCTAAGGGGCTGGTAGGGATATCGGGGGAATATCAGAGAAGCTGTCAGTGTATCAGAGGAGCTGGTTTGGGTACGGAGGAGGTGACCTGGCTGTAGACCGTGTCGCTGCCCGCTACTTGGTCATTGAAGTTGGTTCAGTATAACTGTGGGAGATTGTCTCAGACATTTCACTTGTGATCGCAAGACTCTGTTGAAGAGAGATAATGTAAGCTGCCACAGGCAACTGATGGAGGGATAGTTGACATGGGAGCTGTGTAACCTCAGTTGTGGTGAGAACTAGGCCTCAAGCCTCAGACTTGTTTGCTGCTGCGGACCAGGAGAGAGATGCGGAAGCGCTACAGTGTGGCTGAGCTCAGCTGGGGGCTGGCCTCTCCCGACAGTGCTGCTCTCCTGTGTTCGAGTGATAGAATGACAGGTTGCTTGCGTCTGTACACTGCCGGGACACTGTACCGTCGATTGCTGGACATTGTCGCTCAGGGCCTTGGACTATTTTTTTTGAGTGAATATGCTTCTTTGCCCAGTATTTTGAATTATGTAACTTGCTATTTTTGAATGTTTGCTTGCTATTTTGAGTGTTTTGCACCTTGGGCCCAGAGGAATGCTGTTTTGTTCAGCTGTATCTATGTATGGTTTCAATGATAATTAAACTTGATTTGATTTTGATTTTTGATTTGATTTTACACGTACATCCTGTTGAGTGATAAGATGGACTCTTCATCTCTCAGTCTACCTACCTTGCCAAGGCCTTGCACCTTATGTATTGCTCTACACTGCACTTCCTCTGCAACTTTAACACGATCTTCTGCACTGTTATTGCTTTTCCCTTGTACTATCTCGATGTACTGATGTGATTCGATTCAATGATTCAATGAATTGCATGCAAAACAAATTTTTTTCCCACGTGACAATAATAAATCAGTTTACAAGTTTAGCAATTTTTATACACTACTGGCCTTTTTTTATTGTGGTCTAGCTCAGGATAGAAGTTCAGGGAGGGAATACTATATATATCAGGAAAATCTCCTGACAGTCCCGTGCCATTTGGGACTCCCTGGTAGAAAGGAGGCGAGCAGGGATTGGTGGGGAGGTAGAGAGAAGGGGATGGTGATAAAGCTGGATGTACTACTCTCCTTAATGCCTTTGGGCCCCATATCTAAGAAATGACGTGCTGGCACTGGAGAGAGTCCTGAAGTTTACGGGAGTAATCACGGGAACAAAAGGGTTAACATTTTTGGAGTGCCGCACTTTGATGGCTCTGGGCCCGTACTCACTGGATTTTAGAAGAATAATGGGGGGGGGGGGGGTTTCATTGAATCCTACCAACGTGCCGAGTGGCACAGTAGCATAGCAGTTATCGTAACGATTTACAGCACCAGCGTTCAGGGTTTTATTCCTGCCGTTGTTCGTGTGTTCTCCTCGCGATCGCGTGTGTTTCCTCTGTGTGCTCCGATTTTCTCCCACATTCCAAATGAGTAAAGGTTACTAAGTTGAGGGCATGCTACGATGGCGTCAGAAGCATGGTGACATTTGTGGGTCGTGACCAGCACATCCTCAGACTGGATTGGTTGTTCACATCTGTATGTTTTGATGTACACATGACAAATAAAGCTAATCTTTATCTTTAAATATACCGGTGGGGATGACGGCAGAGCAGAGATGGCTGAAGTTTCTGGGAATAGTTCACAAGGCGCAAAATAGCTATATCCCACAGAGGAAGAAGTTCTCAAATGGCAGGGGTAGCAACCGTGACCGACAAGGGAAGTTAAGAACTGCATAAAAACCAAGGAAAGGGCATATAAGGTAGCAAAAGTAAGTGGGAAGTTGGATGATTGGGAAGCTTTTAAAATCCAACAAAAGGCAACTCAAAAGTTATAAAAAAGAAAATGCTGAAATATGAGGGCAGACTAGCCAATCGTGTAAAGCAGGATACCAAAAGTTTTTTAGTTATATAAAGAGTAAAAGGGAAGCGAGAGTTAATATTGGAAATGATTGGAAATATTGGAAATACTGGAAAATGATGCTGGTGAGGTAGTAATGGGGGACAAAGAAATGAAAGCTGAACTTAATGGGTACTTTGCATCTGTCTTCACTGTGGAAGATACAAGCTGTATGCCAGAGGTCTGTGAGTGTCAGGGAGCAGGATTGAGTGTCTTTGCTATTACAAAGGAAGAATTGCTTGGCAAACTCAAAGGTCTTAAGGTGGATAAGTCACCTGGAGCAGATGAACTACATCCCAGAGTCCTGAGAGAGGTTGCTGAAGAGATAGCAGATGTACTGGTCATGATCTTTTCAAGAATCACTTGATTGTGGCATGGTCCCGGAGGACTGTAAGATTGCAAATGTCACTTCACTCTTTAAGAAGGGAGGAAGGCAAAAGAGAGGAAATTATAGGTCAGTTAGCCAAACCTCGGTGGTTGGGAAAGTGGTGGAGTCTATTATTAAGGATGAGGTTTCAAGGTACTTGGAGACTAATGATAAAATAAGTCAAAGTCAGCATGGTTTCTGTAAAGGGAAATCTTACCTGACAAATCTGTTACAGTTCTTTGAAGAAGTAACAATCAGGGTGGACAAAGGAGAGGCAATGGATGTCATTTACTTGGATTTTCAGAAGGTGTTAGATAAGGGGCCACAGATGAGGCTGCCTAACAAGATTAACATCCTATGGCGTTACAGGAAAGATCCCGGCATGGATAGAGGAATGGCTGACAGGCAGGAGACAGCGAGTGGGAGTAAAGGGGGCCTTTTCTGATTGGCTGCCAGTGACTAGTAGTGTTCCTCAGGGGTCAGTATTGGGACCACTACTTTTCACATTGTTTGTCAATGATTTAGAAAGTGGTATTGATGGCTTTGTGGCAAAGTTTGTGGATGATACGAGATAGGTGGAGGAGTAGGTAGTGCTGAGGAAGCAATGCAATTTCAGCAGGACTTAGACAAATTGGAAGAATGGGCAAAAAAGTGGCAGATGGAATACAGTGTTGGGAAATGTATGATAATGCATTTTGGTAGAAGGAACAATAGTGTGGACTATTATCTAAATGGGAGAAGATTCAAACATCAGAGGTGCTGAGAGACTTAGGAGTCCTTGTGCAAGACTCCTAGAAGGTTAGTTTACAGGTTGAGTCTGTGGTAAAGAAGGAGAATGCAATGTTGGCATTTATTTCAAGGGAAATAGAATATAAAAAGATAACACTGAGCCTTTTTTAGACACGAGTCAGCCTGCACCTGGAGTATTATCAACAGTTTTGGGCCCCATATCTCAGAAAGGATGTGTTGTCATTGGAGACAGTCCAGAGGAGGTTCACGAGGATGATTCCAGGAATGAAGGGGTTAACATATGAAGAACGTTTTGCAGCTTTAGGTCTGTACTCACTGGAATTTAGAAAAATGTGGGGGGATCTCATTGAAACCTACCGGAAGCTGAAAGGACTAGATAAGGTGGATGTGGAGAGGATGTTTCCTGTGGTGGGGGGGGGGGGGTATCGAAAACTAGAGGGCACAGCCTCAAAATTGAGGGGCAACCTTTTAGAACAGAGGTATATAACCATATAACAATCACAGCACGGAAACAGGCCATCTTGGCCCTCCTAGTCTGTGCCGAACCCTTAATCTCACCTAGTCCCACCTACCCGCACTCAGCCCATAACCCTCCACTCCTTTCCTGTCCATATACCTATCCAATTTTACTTAAATGACACAACTGAACTGGCCTCTACTACTTCTACAGGAAGCTCATTCCACACAGCTATCACTCTTTGAGTAAAGAAATACCCCCTCGTGTTTCCCTTAAACTTCTGCCCCCTAACTCTCAAATCATGTCCTCTAGTTTGAATCTCCCCTACTCTCAATGGAAACAGCCTGTTCACGTCAACTCTATCTATCCCTCTCAAAATTTTAAATACCTCGATCAAATCCCCCCTCAACCTTCTACGCTCCAATGAATAGAGACCTAACTTGTTCAACCTTTCTCTGTAACTTAATTGCTGAAACCCAGGTAACATCCTAGTAAGTCGTCTCTGCACTCTCTCTAATTTATTGATATCTTTCCTATAATTCGGTGACCAGAACTGCACACAATATTCCAAATTTGGCCTTATCAATGCCTTGTACAACTTTAGCATTACATCCCAACTTCTGTACTCAATGCTTTGATTTATAAAGGCCAGCGTTCCAAAAGCCCTCTTCACCACCCAATCTACATGAGACTCCACTTTCAGGGAACTATGCACAGTTATTCCTAGATCTCTCTGTTCCTCTGCATTCCTCAATGCCCTACCATTTACTCTGTATGTTCTATTTGGATTATTCCTGCCAAAATGTAGAACCTCACACTTCTCAGCATTAAACTCCATCTGCCAACATTCAGCCCATTTTTCTAACCGGCATAAATCTCCCTGCAAGCTTTGAAAATCCACCTCATTATCCACAACACCTCCTACCTTAGTATCATCGGCATACTTACTAATCCAATTTACCACCCCATCATCCAGATCATTTATGTATATTACAAATAACATTGGGCCCAAAACAGATCCCTGAGGCACCCCGCTAGTCACCGGCCTCCATCCCGATAAATAATTATCCACCACTACTCTCTGGCATCTCCCATCTAGCCACTGTTGAATCCATTTTATTACTCCAGCATTAATACCTAACGACTGAACCTTCTTAACTAACCTTCCATGTGGAACTTTGTCAAAGGCTTTGCTGAAGTCCATTTAGACTACATCCACTGCCTTACCCTCGTCAACATTCCTCGTAACTTCTTCAAAAAATTCAATAAGGTTTGTCAAACATGACCTTCCACGCACAAATCCATGCTGGCTACTTCTAATCAGATCCCGTCTATCCAGATAATTATAAATACTATCTCTAAGAATACTTTCCATTAATTTACCCACCACTGATGTCGAACTGATAGGTCTATAATTGCTAGGCTTCCTTCTAGAACCCTTCTAGAAACAATGGAACCACATGAGCAATACGCCAATCCTCCGGCACAATCCCCGTTTCTAATGACATATTAAAGATCTCCGTCAGAGCTCCTGCTATTTCTACACAAACTTCCCTCAAGGTCCTGGGGAAGATCCTGTCAGGACCCGGAGATTTATCCACTTTTAAATTTCTTAAAAGCGCCAGTACCTCCACCTCTTTAATTGTCATAGGTTCCATAACTTCCTTACTTGTTTCCCACACCTTAGACAATTTAATATCCTTCTCCTTAGTGAATACCGAAGAGAAGAAATCATTTAAAATCTCTCCCATCTCCTTCGGTTCCACACATAGCTGACCACTCTGATTCTCTAAGGGGCCAATTTTATCCCTCACTATCCTCTTGCTTTTAATATAACTGTAGAAACCTTTCGGATTTACTTTCACCTTATTTGCCAAACCAACCTCGTATCTTCTTTTAGCTTTTCTAATCTCTTTCTTAAGATTCCTTTTACATTCTTTATATTCCTCGAGCAATTCCTTTACTCCATGCTGCCTATATCTATTGTAGACATCCCTCTTTTTCTGAACCAAATTTCTAATATCCCTTGAAAACCATGGTGCTCTCAAACCTTTAACCTTTCCTTTCACCCTAACAGGAACATAAAGATTCTGTACCCTCATAATTTCACCCTTAAATGACCTCCATTTCTCTATTACATCCTTCCCATAAAACAACTTGACCCAATCCACTCTCTCTAAATCCCTTCTCATCCCCTCAAAGTTAGCCTTTTTCCAATCAAAAATCTCAACTCTAGGTCCAGTCCTGTCCTTCTCCATAATTATATTGAAGCTAATGCTATTGTGATCACTGGACCTGAAGTGCTCCCCAACACATACATCTGTCAGCTGACCTATCGCATTCTCTAACAGGAGATCCAACACTGCCCCATCTCTAGTCGGTACTTCTATGTATTGTTGCAAAAAACTATCCTGCACACATTTCACAAACTCTAAACCATCCAGCCCTTTTACAGAATGAGCTTCCCAGTCTACGTGTGGAAAATTAAAATCTCCCACAATCACCACCTTGTGTTTACTACAAATATCTGCTATCTCCTTACACATTTGCTCTTCCAACTCACGCGCCCCATTAGGTGGCCTATAATACACTCCTATCAGTGTTACTGCACCTTTCCCATTCTTCAATTCCACCCAAATGGCCTCCCTAGAGGTAAGGAGGAATTTTTTTAAAACCCGAGTGTAGTGAATTCGTGGAATGCTCTGCCACAGACTGTGGTGAAGGCCAAGTCTGTGGGTATATTTAAGGAGGAAGTTGATGGTTTCCTATTGGTCAAAGGATATGGCAAGAAGGCAGGTGAATGGGGTTGAGTGGGATCTGGGATCAGCCATGATGGAATGGCGGAACAGACCTAATGGGCTGAATGGCCTAATTTTGCTCCCAAGCCTTATGGTCTAAATCTTTAAAAGTATATTGAATGGCCCAGATAGAGTAGACTTGGAGAGGATGTTTCCAATATTGGGAGAATCTAGGACCAGAGGGCACAGCTTCAGAATAGAAAGACATCCCTCTAGAACGAAGATGAAGAATTTCTTTAGCCAAAGGGTAATTCATTGCCACAGTTGGCTGTGGAGGCCAAGTTATTGGTTATATTTAAAGCAAAGGTTTATAGGTCCTTGATTAGTAAGAATATCCAAGGCCATGGTGAGAAGGCAGGATCATGGGTTGTGAGGGATAATAAATCAGCCATGATGGAATGGAGCAGACTCGAATGGCCCACTGGCCTAATTCTGCTCCTATGTCTTATGGTGGTGGTACTGATTCATTATGCATGACATTGTTACCATGGAGTTTCATCATCCACAGCTCAGAAACAGATGATTCAGCCAAACTGCTTCATGGTATATTTTATGGTCTTCACAAGCTACTTCCCACAATCTCTGCATATTCTTCTATCATGTTCTCTCTTATTCACTTACCCACTTTTCCTTCAAATATACCGATGCCACTAGCCTAAACTACTCCTTGTTAAGGGAAGTTCCATATTGTAGCCACGCTCCAATAAGTTCTATTTGAATTCCTTATTGGATTTCAAGATGAATAACTTAATAAAAGTGGAAAACTGCAGACACTGCACATGTGAAATAAAATCAAAAAATGCTCAACATAGTTGCTGAGTCAGGTAGCATGAGGGAGAAAGAAAGTGCCACCCTTTCATTGAAATGTCAACTTTAAGTGTTATCTTAATACTGTACAGATGCGCCTGTTTTCCCCATATTTTTTCTGCATATACCATGTTGCAGTTCATAACTTTCTTCAGACATTTAGAAGCTTAGGTCATAAGATGTCCATTAAGATAATCCTTAACCTTTTTCTTTCTAGAAAAAAAGAGCCCCAGACTGCTGAAATTTCTGATGGTTGTAATATGTCAGCTCTTAAGGCATAGTTTCAGTTTAAAGCAGCCTTTAAATAAATCCAAGCTGTCTGGAGGCTTGTGTTTCTGGCATCTGAGTTGGGGTGATGGACTTTCTTTCATCTTGTCGGTAGGTATAAGTAACTGGATCACAGACTCAAGCAATTCTAATAAGATCACATACACCTCATCATCGTTAATGCCATAATTCCTGCTGATGCCAATTGCTTTGTGGTATCACATCTAAATCAGGCAAAGCACATGTACCATACTATATATCAAGACTGGTCCAATGAATCTGGATAAATCAACCATTCCATTACCAAGACAGAGGAATAAAAAAATCCAAATTTTGGAAAAGTACAGAGAAAGTTCCTTGAGGATGAGAGGAACTGACTCTACAGCAAGGTTAAATTCTTACAGTAGATCCCTCCCAAGCTGCATCTTGAGATCATTTTTAAAAGTTCAAAGTAAATTTATTATCAAAGTATGTGTGTGTCACCATATACAACCCTGAGACTCATTTTCTTGTGGGCATAATCAATAAATCTAAAGAATAATAACCATAACAGAATCAATGAAAGACCTCCCAACCTGGGCGTTCAACCAGCATGCAGAAAACAACAAACTGAGCAAAATATAAAAAGAAAAAAAAATAAGCAATAAATATCAAGAACATGAGATGAAGAGTCCTTGAGAGTGATTCCATAGGTTGTGGGAACATTTCAATGATGGGGCGAGTGAAGTTATCCCCTTTGGTTCAAGAATCCAATGGTTGAGGGGTAATAACTGTTCCTGAACCTGGTGGTGGGAGTTACTCCATCAAAGCTGCAATTTGTGGTTGCATCTTACCATGATGTGCTGCACTGTGTTGGAGGCCCTATATTATTATACTTTAAAGGATGTTACATTCCTGCTGATGGAGTTTAATATTTTTGCAGAAGGTAGTGTAAATACAAAGCAGGTGTGTCTGGCTCAACAAACGCATACAGTGTTAGAGTGTTTTTTGGGGTTAGCACATACAGCAATTTACTTCAGCCACCAATCTTCAGATCTGAATATAGACTGTAGGTTAAATATAAAATGCAGCTCTGAACAATAGGTTCCTAAGAACCATGAACCACAGTTACTTGGAAGACTAGAGAATGCAGATTTCAATTTATTATTTGTAGTCATTTGGGTGACTATAGTGAGGGTGCAAAGAGGGAGTTCTAAAGGTTGTGTGTAGTTCAAAGGAAGCATTGTGATTGCATCATAAATATGAAATTGTCCTGAATTGTCCTTTGATCTTTAGCATATAAAATATTGTGTTGTGTTCGGTCAAGCAGGCCTTCTTCCTCTGAAAGGTTCTCCATATAATTTTATTGAATAAAGAGGCAGCTTCATATCTATAAGTACTTCTCTCCGGTGACTTTGATCACGCAACAACATACAGGACCGCATTCACTTAATGAATCACATTGATGTGTAACTCGATGAAATATCAAACTTACAAAGCAGTTAATAAAAAAACTTTCACCTGTGAAAATTCAGCTAAGTAAGAAGATAGGCAAAGGGACTCAGGGATATTTTAATAAGATTTTAACAGTTCTAATTTAATGTGCTAACTTCATCATAAAGAGCCTCTGGCATGAACTAATGAAGACTGCCTTTACTGAGTAAGTTGAAGCAACAGAGAAAGAGACATAAGTTGGGAGTGCTAGAGATTGAGACAGAGATATTTTAAAGGCAGATTGAGAAAGATGGATATATGAACTGATGGATTAAAAGATATAAGGAAATGGAGGTAAGGAAAGAAAGATTACAATTGAAAGAGATGGATATTTAAAGACAGAAAACTTGACAGGGAGATAGATAGGATAAATAACAGATATTAAAAGATAAAAAAGTGAGAGCTCATTAACTTTGTATACACTGAGCCTTTCAGAATCATAACATTTTTCATGTTGATATCAAGACCAAAGTAGGTTCTTCTGAGTGAGGGACCCCTTGATACCACTGGCACTACTCGACACTGCCAGTCCCTCTCACTCCCACTCCACCTCTGTCACTCTCTCCCTCTCTTTCTGTCTATGTGTTGAGGCAGCTGGTGTTGGTGTCCTAGGGAGACACATCAGGGAAACAAGTATATGGGCCCTCTAAGTCCATGCACACTGTTGGTCACCCATTTAAACTTATTTTACACATTTATCCTACGCTATTCCCATTTTGTTTATTCTCCCACTTCCTTATCAACTCATCCTGGATTTTCACTGGCACATAGAGACAATTCACGGTGGCCAGTTAACCTATCATCCTGCACGTCTTTGGGATGTGGGAGGAAACCGAGGTGGTCATGAGGAGAACATGAAAACTCTACACAGATGCCCCTCAGGCGCTGTGAGGTGGGGTGTCTCACCAAGAGTGCCAGTGTAGTGTATTTCAGAGTCAGAGAGTCATTGTGTATGGGACAGGTGGTGAGACATTTTACAGTGACATTTCAGGCTAAAATATTGCTTAGTGGACTTCCATTGCTGAATCTCCAATTTTTGTGAAATTACAATATAAGCAGAAACTAGTCGGTGTTCAATCCTACATCAGCAGTTAAGCATTTTGTCGTGATTCAGTGAGTACTTGGTCAGTTCTTAATCAGTACTCAATCCTTGGCTGTATTTGGTCAGTGCTCAGTTAGTACTCAGTTAATATCAAGCATGCAGTCAGTAGGTGGTCAGTACTTGGTCAGAAGTTGCTTGGATCTTGGCCAGTACTCACAGGTCATTGTCTGCGTCTGCTCGATTCTTATGCTGGCGTCGGTAAATAAAGAAGATTGTCACTATGGCGCTGATGATGATAACAGCAGCGATAATTCCACCCAGAATTCCTATTACACTTCCAGGGGCTCCCTGGGGTAGTGGCTTATCTGTAAACAGAGAGCAAACATAATTTTTTAAATTACTTTATTCTGAACTTCAATGAACAACTAGAAATTGAGATTTATAACTCCTTGAGGACCACTGTTAAGCAAGCGTGAGCAAAATAAATAGAAGAACTTGCTAAAACAGGTAATCTGAAATAGGAGATGCAGTAAATTCCTCGAGTTAAATGACCTCTGGGCTATTGATTACTCTCTGGAACTTTGGTTCCTCTTTGTAATGTTACTCTTTGGAACTTTGGTCTCCTAATTACCAATGGATAGTCTAGAGATGTCTGTAATTGTGCCTCTCTCTTACCATTTCTCCCTTTTATCTCCTCCTCTCCTTGTGTAGATACTTTGTTAGAATTTCAGACATGATGGTCGATCACTCCCTTGTGGCCGGGCAATGAATGACAGCCAGCCATTTGATTAAAGACATCAAAGCAAGAGCAATTCTTCGTGTTCATCACACGCACACACGCACACACGCACACACACACACACACACAAAACCAGTGAGGGTCACTAGATCTGGATCAAACACTGAAATCAAAGCTGTGTTCGTAGTTCAGTGACGCTGAGACCAATGACTAGTCAAGTTATTAATGGGTTGCATTGTAGTACAACAATTAGCACCATACCACAGCACCAGTGATCACTGATCGGGATTCAATTCGTGTCATTGTCTGTGAGGAGTTTGTACGTTCTCCCCTTGACCTCATGAGTTTCGTCAGGAGGCTCCTGTTTCCTGCCTCATTACAAACACGTACAGTTAGGGTTAGTAAGCTGTGGGCATCTACATTGGTGATGGAAGCTTGGCGACTCTTGTGGGCAGCCCCCAGCACAATCCTCAGACTGATGGTCGTTGACACAAAATGATGCATTTCACTGCATGTTTTGATGTATGTTTGACAAGTAAAGCTAATCTTTGTGTTCTCAAAGTTATCTTTATCTCTAACTATAGTCCCTACTCCCGTTGTCGGTTAATCCAGGTACTGGACCTCTTGGTCTCTCCAGCTTCATTTACTTGAGGACAATAGACAGTAGGTGCAGGAGTAGGCCATTCGGCCCTTCAAGCCAGCACTGCCATTCACTGTGATTATGGCTGATCATCCGCAATCAGTACCCCGTTCCTGCCTTCTCCCCGTATCTATTGACTCCGCTATCTTTAAGAGCTCTTTCTTGAAAGCATCCAGAGAATTGGCCTCCACTGCCTTCTGAGGCAGAGCATTCCACAGATCCACAACTCTCTGGGTGAAAAAGTTTTTCCTCAATTCTGTTCTAAATGGCCTACCCCTTATTCTTAAACTGTGGCCTCTGGTTCTGGTCTCCCCCATCAGCGGGAACATGTTTCCTGCCTCCAGTGCGTCCAATCCCTTAACAATCTTATATGTTTCAATCAGATCCCCTCTCATCCTTCTAAATTCCAGTGTATACAAGCACAGTCGCTCCAATCTTTCAACATATGACAGTCCGACCATTCCGGGAATTAACCTCGTGAACCTATGCTGCACTCCCTCAATAGCAAGAATGTCCTTCCTCAAATTTGGAGACCAAAGCTGAGCACAATACTCCAGGTGTGGTCTCACCAGAGCCCTGTACAACTGCAGAAGGACCTCTTTGCTCCTATACCCAACTCCCCTTGTTATGAAGGCCAACATGCCATTAGCTTTCTTCACTGCCTGCTTACTTTCAGTGACTGATGTACAAGAACACCTAGATCTCCTTGTACTTCCCCTTTTCCTAACTTGACACCATTCAGATAGTAATCTGCCTTCCTGTTCTTGCCACAGGAGACCAAGGTGTGTGACCTAGCACAGTATGGGACAGTGATGTAGCTTATTGGCTTGTAATCCTGTTTCTAAATATATCTATATCTTTATATGTTGATTTTTTTCCCCTCTGTACCTATCTTAGCATGAACATCTGTGAACTGATAGATCTGTTCGGATATGTCCACAAGTCATCGTTTACCTTTATGTCGCTGTGTGTTATGGATTCACAGACAAAAAGGCAGAGGCTGAGTCTCATCCTTCAAGGAGTTCATTTTAGCCGAGCCCAGTGAGGGCACATGTCTACAGATGCCACTTTGGTTGGCTACTGTATTGACTTCCCAGTGGCATCTATCAATGATTATGATTGAGACACCAATGAAGACCTCAAAAGCATTGAAAAGCTGAGACCAAGTACAGTATAGAGATTCAACTTTATATACAGTGGCATGCAAAAGTTTGGGCACCCCTCTGTAGCTAAGCGAGTAAAAGATGACCTGATTTCCAAAAGGCATAAAGTTAAAGATGACACGTTTCTTTAATATTTTAAGCAAGATTACTTTTTCATTTCCATCTTTTACAGTTTCAAAATAACAAAAAAGGAAAAGGGCCTGAAGCAAAGGTTTGGCACCCTGCATGGTCAGTACTTAGTAACATCCCCTTTGGCAAGTATCACAGCTTGTAAACACTTTCTGTAGCCAGCTCAGAGACTTTCAATTCTTGTTTGGGGGATTTTCACCCATTCTTCCTTGCAAAAGGCTTCTAGTTCTGAGAGATTCTTGGGCTGTCTTGAATGCACTGCTTTTTTGAATCCACAGATTTTTGATGATGGTTGGGTTGGGGGACTGTGAGGGCCATGGCAAAACCTTCAGCTTGTGCCTCTTGAGGTAGTCCATTGTGGGTTTTGAGGTGTGTTTAGGATCATTATCCTGTTGTAGAAGCCATCCTCTTTTCATCTTCAGCTTTTTTACAGACGGTATGATGTTTGCTTCCAGAATTTGCTGGTATTTAATTGATTCATTCTTCCCTCTACCAGTGAAATGTTCCCTGTGCCACTGGCTGCAACACAAGCTCAAAGCATGATCGATCCACCCCCGTGCTTAACAGTTGGACAGGCATTCTTCTCATGAAATTCTGCACCCTTTTTTCTCCAAACATACCTTTGCTCATTGTGACCAAAAAATTCTATTTTAACTTCATCAGTCTACAGGACTTGTTTCCAAAATGCATCAGGCTTGTTTAGATGTTCCTTTGCAAACTTCTGACGCTGAATTTTGTGGTGTCAGAAGGGCTTTCTTCTGATGACTCTTCCATGAAGGTCATATTTGTGCAGGTGTCACTGCACAGTAGAACAGTGCACCACCACTCCAGAGTCTGCCAAATCTTCCTGAAGGTCTTTTGCAGTCAAACGGGGGTTTTGATTTGCCTTTCTAGCAATCCTACGAGCAGTTCTCTTGGAAGGTTTTCTTGGTTTTCCAGACCTCAACTTGACCTCCACTGTTCCTGTTAAATGCCATTTCTTAATTATATTACAAACTGAGGAAACTGCTACCTGAAAACGCTTTCTTATCTTCTTATAGCCTTCTCCTGCTTTGTGGGCATCATTTATTTTAATTTTCAGAGTGCTAGGCAGCTGCTTAGAGGAGCCCATGCCTGCTGATTGTTGGGACAAGGTTTGAAATTTGCATCACCTGGCCTTTCCTAACAATGACTATGAACAGGCCATAGCTCTAACAAGCTAATTAAGGCCTGAAAGTTTGGTAAAAGTTATCGGAGAGCTCAAATCTCTTGGGGTACCCAAACTTTTGCATGGTGCTCCTTTCCTTTTTTTCACTCTAAAATTGTACAAAACAAAAATAATACACTAATCTTGCTTAAAATGTTGAAAAGAATGTTTCATCTCTAACTTTATGACTTTTGGAGATCAGTTCATCTTCGACTCACTTAACTATTCACAGTAACAGAAATTTTGACCAGGGATGCCCAAACTTTTGCATGCCA
This sequence comes from Hypanus sabinus, assembly GCF_030144855.1. Taxonomy (NCBI): domain Eukaryota; kingdom Metazoa; phylum Chordata; class Chondrichthyes; order Myliobatiformes; family Dasyatidae; genus Hypanus; species Hypanus sabinus. The sequence goes on along the minus strand of NC_082739.1, from coordinate 11,944,946 downwards.
CTGTATACTACATAAATTATATTTGTTACTACATTCCCTTCTGCCTCAACCAATCCAAAATTACTTAACAAATTTCACTGGATATCTCTCCCCGTTAAGGCATCTAAATTCCATGAGGATTTTTGCTTTGCACTGTCTGATAGTCCACCACCGACATCTGATCCTTCATCAGCACCCATTCCCAGAACCGGAAGATGACTGAGAGCATCTGCCTTTCCATGGTACTTCCCAGTTTTGAGCGCAAAGGTATATCCATATGCTTTCAAGGTCAAAGACCATCTTTGAACTCCCAGGGAAGCTTTCTAAAGCTTGGCTTCATTTCATAGATTAGGAAAATCAAGGTTTGCTGATTTATGTAAATATACTTTTGGAACTGCTGCGCTCTGTACTTTCAGCACATGACAGCTAAACCTTCTCTAGTCAGCTGACAGTATGTGCTTGCTGCTTCTGTCAGTCTTCTGGACATAAACTCTACTGGCTTCTGAGAACCATTCTGCATCGAAGGGACAGCACAGCACCAACACCATATGGTGATGTATCACATGATAAGATTAACTCTCTGGTGACTGGTGCACCAGCACATCAACAGACCATGCTAAAAAAGCCCTTCTCGTCTGACTACCTCCCACTCCCTTCATTTTGTTTTGCTCGTCTCACTGTTGCCATCAGGAAGAAGGCACAGGAACCTTAAGACCCAACACCACCAGGTTCAGGAACAGTTATTACCCCTCAACCACCAGGCTCTTGAACCAAAAGCGGTAACTTCACACACTTGCCCCATCACTGCACTGTTACCACAACCTATGGACTCACTTTGAAGGCCCCCTCATCTCATTTTCTCGATATTTATTGTTTATTTATTTTTTCTTTTTGTATTTGTACAGTCTGTTGTCTTTTGCACATGGGTTGTTTGTCTTGTGTGTGGGTTTTCAATGATTCTATTCTGTTTCTTTGTAATTACTGTGAATGCCTGCAAGAAAATAAATCTCAGGGTAGTACATGGTGACATATATGTACTTTGTTAACAGATTTACTTTGAACTTTGAATAGACGGAGCTAAGTGCATTGCTAGAATTGGCAAGGACTTGATTATAATGTTCTAGCAGCCTGAGGTTTGACTTTCAGCTCGATTATGTCAATTGGAACAAGAGCACTGATAATGTTTAACTGGGTTTTGTGATCATGCATTATTTTGAGAACTGTACATTGTTCAATAAAGTACACTTCGTTCTCCTTACATTAAAACCCTGCCCTTGCTGGTCGACTCAAATCTTTCCCCAGCTTCAGCAGAGGTTCATTTTGTATGACTATTGTACCCGGGATATTGTCCACATGTACAGCAACAATGGGAATACTCTGCAACAACCCCTTCCATGGCTCTCTGATAACACTCTGGAGGGTAGTTACTTACAGTATATATGAACAAGCCCAAGTGTGTTGACAGTCCCGCCGTTGCCTGTAAGGAGCTTGTACGTTCTCCCGTGACCACGTAGGTTTTCCCTGGGGGCTCCGGTTTCCTCACTTAGTCCAAAGACGTGCCAGGAAGTAGCTTAATTTTTTCAATGAAGGTCCTCCATCTCTTAATGCCCATACTGTCGCACACAGATGTAGAAGGATTCTTCATTGTTGTTTCTGTAACAATTTTGTTTGTCCAGTCAGGGTTGTTAGCCCTGAGCTGAACCCTGAACCTGGAGGACCAGTGGACCACTCTTGGTCTGGCCTCTACCCTTTGACCTGTTCGGCATGGGTGACCCTACCAAGAGCCAAAGCATGAAGCGCTGACTCCAGCCAACATAGCTCTCCGGGTCATTGAGGCACACAAACCTCCAAACCCTACGACAAGGTTGTGGTCCTCTTGGAGGAGTAGGCTAAATGGTCATTGTAAATTGTCCTGTGATTAGGCTGGGGTTAAATTGGGGGTTGCTGGGTGACACTGCTCAAAGGGCTGGAAAGGCCAGTCTGTGCTGCATCTCAATAAATAAATAATTAAAATACTTCTGAAGTGAATCCCTTAATACGGCTGTGCATCTGCCGAACTGCTGCCATGCAGACTAAACTGTAACCACATTGTCTGCTCCAGGAAAAGGATACTGCTCCGGGGGTGAGACTTGATTAACAGTCAGCTTGTAATCTCCACAAATCATGCTTTAACACCAGCATAGTTGGTCCTGCCCATTTTGAGGATTTAACAGGTTCAATTATTTTCCCACAAAGAAGCCTGTCAATTTCTGCCTTTGATGTTGGATTCATTGCATAAGCTGCTAGCTTGAAGAATCCTGGTGGAACATCAGAAACAACATGAATCTTGGCTTGAATACCCCTCAATATGCCTATCTCCTCTTTGAAGGCCACTTTATGGCTCCTCAGCATGTTCTGTAATGTTCCAAGATTCAAGGTTGTTTCATATCATTTCCTGTACACAAATGTAATAGGAGAATTAAATAATTGTTATTCTGCATCCAATGCAGCACAATAAAGAATGCAATAAAAATAAAAAATCTATAAATATAAATACATATAGCCTATATCCATAAAGTGATGCTACTAGGCACAGGAGTGTCTGTACATAAGGTGCCTATTGATCAGTCTTACTCTTTGGGGAAAGTAACTGTTTTTGAGTCTGGTGGTCCTAGTCTGGATGCTACGTAACCTCCAGTGGGAGTGGGACAAAGAGTCCATGAGCACAGTGGGTAGGATCCTTCATGATACTGCTGGCCTTTTTCCCACACCTTTCTGTATCTACGTACGTCCTGCTGCTGGTGATGTACTGGACAATTTTGACTGCTCACTATGCCTTCCTGTCCTCTGCAGTTTCCATACTATACAGTGGTGCAGCATGTTAGGAAGCTCCCTATCGTGTGTCTGCAGAGGGACGTGAGTATAGATGTGCATAGTCCAGCTCTCTTCAGCCTCATCAGCATTGGTGAGCTTTGTTAATTGTGTAGTGTTCTGGGACCATACCTGTCAGTAGATTCTGCTGGAATGTTTCCCATATCCAGGTGAATGTCCTTCAGGCAGTCTCTTCCCAATAGGTTTGGCTTGCAGCAACTACATCTAGAATATTTTAACCTGTCTTTGGTATTTCAGTTGCACCAGCAATTCCACTGATTAAGTGCTTTCACCTGTAACACTTCCTTGTTCATCTGTGCCTTTTAAAAGTCTGGTATATCTTTTTCTAGCCACTCAGTTGGATATTCCACGTAACACAGCATTTGGTGTCACATCTCTTTAATTCATGACACTGATCAGCCGTTCTACTTTTGTTGAGTCATGGAATCGTTTGCTTTGAAGGAGGCTCTTTGGCCCACCGAATCTGCACTGACCACTTTCACCAATCTGAAGCTAATCCTTTTTCTATTCATCACATTCAGAATCAGGTTTAATATCACCTGCATATGTCGTAAAATTAATTGTCTTTGCAGCAGTACAATACAATCCATGATAATAGAGAAAAAACTGCGAATTCCAGTACGTGTATTATCTTGAGTCCGGGGAGCTCAGAATAAAGTGATTCTGCAGACTGCAACATTGAGCAGTGAGCTGTTGGCCTCCCCTCTCATTAGTGAGAGAGAGAGGTTGTGGGATGTGGAACTGTTGGGGTGAGCAGTGGTTTTCGATGGACTCTAGATGATAATTCCATTGGGGGCCTTGCTATTGCTTGCATGGGGGTGGGGGGGGCTGATGCTTTCTGCTGGAACAAGTGGGGGGAGGGTTGATGCTTTGCTGCTACTTATGCGTTGGAAGGGGAGGGGGTCTTTGGGGTTCTAATGTTTTTCTGTCATTCATTCATTAGGGTTTTGCTTCTGTTTCGTGGATCTCTGTGAAGAGTAAGAATTTCAGGTTGTATATTGTATACATTCTCTGATATTAAATGGACCCATGGAATCAGTGAACCACTTTATTGCACTACTTATTTACGTGCTGTATATATGTGCTGTAATTCACAGTTTTTCTCTAATATTATGGAACAACAAATTTCACAGCATATGCTAGTGATAGTAAACCTACTTCTGAATCCGATCTGCTGAGGGGAAACAAAAATACCCCAGGGAGATCTACAGAGTCACATAGAGAGCATGCAAGCCCCACGCAGAGAGAAATGGAGGTCATTGGAACTGCCAAGTTAGGACTGAACTGGGATCACTGGAACTGTGGTCAGGACTGAACTAGGGTCAATGGAAGTGTGAGATCAGGACTGAACCAGGGTCACTGGAAGTGTGAAGTCAGGACTGAACCAGGGTCACTGGAAGTGTGAAGTCAGGACTGAACCAGGGTCACTGGAAGTGTGGTCAGAACTGAACCAGGGTTACCGGAAGTGGCAGATCAGGACTGAACCAGTGTCACTGGAAGTGTGGTCAGGACTGAACCAGGGTCACTGAAACTGTGAGATCAGGACTGAAACAGGGTCAATGGAAGTGTGAAGTCAGGTCTGAAACAGGGTCACTGGAGGCGTGAGCTCAGGACTGAACCTGGGTCACTGGAAGTGTGAGATCAGGACTGAACCAGCGTCACTGGAAGTGTGAGATCAGGACCGAAAGGGGTCACTGGAAGTGTGAGATCAGGACAGAACTGGGATCACTGGAAGTGTGAGATCAGGACTGAACCAGGGTCACTGGAAGTGTGAGATCAGGACGGAACTGGGATCACTGGAAGTGTGAGATCAGGACTGAACTGGGATCACTGCCAGTGTGAGATCAGGACTGAAAGGGGTCACTGGAAGTGTGAGATCAGGACAGAACTGGGATCACTGGAAGTGTGAGATCAGGACTGAATCAGGGTCACTGAAACTGTGAGATCAGGACTGAAACAGGGTCAATGGAATGGTGAAGTCAGGTCTGAACCAGGGTCACTGGAGGTGTGAGATCAGGACTGAACCTGGGTCACTGGAAGTGTGAGATCAGGACTGAACTGGGATCACTGCCAGTGTGAGATCAGGACTGAAAGGGGTCACTGGAAGTGTGAGATCAGGACTGAACTGGGATCAGTGGAAGTGTGAGCTCAGGACTGAACTGGGATCACTGCCAGTGTGAGATCAGGACTGAAAGGGGTCACTGGAAGTGTGAGATCAGGACTGAACCAGGGTCACGGGAAGTGTGATCAGGACTGAACTGGGATCACTGGAAGTGTGAGCTCAGGACGGAACCAGGGTCACTGGAAGGGTGGTCAGGACTGAACCAGGGTCACTGGAACTGTGAGATCAGGAGTGAACCAGGGTCACTGGAAGTGTGAGATCAGGACCGAACCAGGGTCACTGGAAGTGTGAGCTCAGGACTGAACTGAGATCACTGGAATTGGGAGATCAGGACTGAACCAGGGTCACTGGAAGTGTGAAGTCAGGACTGAACCAGGGTCAATGGAAGTGTGAGATCAGGACTGAACTGGGATCACTGGAAGTGTGAGCTCAGGACTGAACCAGAGTCACTGGAAGTGTGGTCAGGACTGAACCAGGGTCACTGGAAGTGTGAGCTCAGGACTAAACCAGGGTCACTGGAAGTGTGAGATAAGGACTGAAACGGTATCACTGGAAGTGCGAGCTCAGGACTGAACCAGGGACACTGGAAGTGTGAGATAAGGACTGAACTGGGATCACTGGAAGTGTGATCTCAGGACGGAACCAGGGTCACTGGAAGTGTGGTCAGGACTGAACCAGGGTCACTGGAACTGTGAGATCAGGACTGAACCAGGGTCACTGGAAGTGGCAGATCAGGACCGAACCAGGGTCACTGGAAGTGTGAGCTCAGGACTGAACTGGGATCACTGCCAGTGTGAGATCAGGACTGAAAGGGGTCACTGGAAGTGTGAGATCAGGACTGAAAGGGGTCACTGGAAGTGTGAGATCAGGACTGAACTGGGATCAGTGGAAGTGTGAGCTCAGGACTGAGCTAGGGTAACTGGAAGTGTGAAGTCAGGACTGACCCAGGGTAACTGGAAGTGTGAAGTCAGGACTGACCCAGGGTCACTGGAAGTGTGAGATCAGGACTGAACTGGGATCAGTGGAAGAGTGAGCTCAGGACTGAACCAGGGTCACTGGAAGTGTGAGCTCAGGACTGAACCAGGGTCACTGGAAGTGTGAGCTCAGGACTGAACCAGGGTCACTGGAAGTGTGGTCAGGACTGAACCAGGGTTACCGGAAGTGTGAAGTCAGGACTGAACCAGGGTCAATGCAACTGTGAGATCAGGACTGAACTGGCATCTGTGGAAGTGTGAGCTCAGGAATGAACCAGCGTCATTGGAAGTGTGAGCTCAGGACTGAACCAGGGTCACTGGAAGTGTGAGCTCAGGACTGAACTGGGATCACTGCCAGTGTGAGATCAGGACTGAACTGGGATCAGTGGAAGTGTGAGCTCAGGACTGAGCCAGGGTAACTGGAAGTGTGAAGTCAGGACTGACCCAGGGTAACTGGAAGTGTGAAGTCAGGACTGACCCAGGGTCACTGGAAGTGTGAGATCAGGACTGAACTGGGATCAGTGGAAGAGTGAGCTCAGGACTGAACCAGGGTCACTGGAAGTGTGAGCTCAGGACTGAACCAGGGTCACTGGAAGTGTGAGCTCAGGACTGAACCAGGGTCACTGGAAGTGTGGTCAGGACTGAACCAGGGTTACCGGAAGTGTGAAGTCAGGACTGAACCAGGGTCAATGCAACTGTGAGATCAGGACTGAACTGGCATCTGTGGAAGTGTGAGCTCAGGAATGAACCAGCGTCATTGGAAGTGTGAGCTCAGGACTGAACCAGGGTCACTGGAAGTGTGGTCAGGACTGAACCAGGGTTACCGGAAGTGGCAGATCAGGACTGAACCAGTGTCACTGGAAGTGTGGTCAGGACTGAACCAGGGTCACTGAAACTGTGAGATCAGGACTGAAACAGGGTCAATGGAAGTGGGAAGTCAGGTCTGAAATAGGGTCACTGGAGGTGTGAGCTCAGGACTGAACCTGGGTCACTGGAAGTGTGAGCTCAGGACTGAGCCAGGGTAACTGGAAGTGTGAAGTCAGGACTGACCCAGGGTAACTGGAAGTGTGAAGTCAGGACTGACCCAGGGTCACTGGAAGTGTGAGATCAGGACTGAACTGGGATCAGTGGAAGAGTGAGCTCAGGACTGAACCAGGGTCACTGGAAGTGTGAGCTCAGGACTGAACCAGGGTCACTGGAAGTGTGAGCTCAGGACTGAACCAGGGTCACTGGAAGTGTGGTCAGGACTGAACCAGGGTTACCGGAAGTGTGAAGTCAGGACTGAACCAGGGTCAATGCAACTGTGAGATCAGGACTGAACTGGCATCTGTGGAAGTGTGAGCTCAGGAATTAACCAGCGTCATTGGAAGTGTGAGCTCAGGACTGAACCAGGGTCACTGAAACTGTGAGATCAGGACTGAAACAGGGTCAATGGAAGTGGGAAGTCAGGTCTGAAATAGGGTCACTGGAGGTGTGAGCTCAGGACTGAACCTGGGTCACTGGAAGTGTGAGATCAGGACTGAACCAGCGTCAGTGGAAGTGTGAGATCAGGACTGAACTGGGGTCACTGGAAGTCTGAGATCAGGACTGAACTGGGATCACTGCCAGTGTGAGATCAGGACTGAAAGGGGTCACTGGAAGTGTGAGATCAGGACTGAACCAGCGTCACTGGAAGTGTGGTCAGGACTGAACCAGGGTCAATGAAACTGTGAGATCAGGACTGAAACAGGGTCAATGGAATTGTGAAGTCAGGTCTGAACCAGGGTCACTGGAGGTGTGAGCTCAGGACTGAACCTGGGTCACTGGAAGTGTGAGATCAGGACTGAACCAGCGTCACTGGAAGTGTGGTCAGGACTGAACCAGGGTCACTGAAACTGTGAGATCAGGACTGAAACAGGGTCAATGGAAGTGTGAAGTCAGGACTGAACCAGGGTCACTGGAGGTGTGAGCTCAGGACTGAACCTGGGTCACTGGAAGTGTGAGATCTGGACTGAACCAGCGTCACTGGAAGTGTCAGATCAGAACTGAAATGGGATCACTGCCAGTGTGATATCAGGACTGAAACGGGATCACTGGAAGTGTGAGCTCAGGACTGAACCAGGGTCAATGAAACAGTGAGATCAGGACTGAACCAGGGTCACTGAAACTGTGAGATCAGGACTGAAACAGGGTCAATGGAATTGTGAAGTCAGGTCTGAACCAGGGTCACTGGAGGTGTGAGCTCAGGACTGAACCTGGGTCACTGGAAGTGTGAGATCAGGACTGAACCAGCGTCACTGGAAGTGTGGTCAGGACTGAACCAGGGTCACTGAAACTGTGAGATCAGGACTGAAACAGGGTCAATGGAAGTGTGAAGTCAGGTCTGAACCAGGGTCACTGGAAGTGTGAGATCAGGACTGAAACAGGGTCAATGGAATTGTGAAGTCAGGTCTGAACCAGAGTCACTGGAGGTGTGAGCTCAGGACTGAACCTGGGTCACTGGAAGTGTGAGATCAGGACTGAACCAGCGTCAGTGGAAGTGTGAGATCAGGACTGAACCAGCGTCAGTGGAAGTGTGAGATCAGGACTGTACTGGGATCACTGCCAGTGTGAGATCAGGACTGAAAGGGGTCACTGGAAGTGTGAGATCAGGACTGAACCAGCGTCACTGGAAGTGTGGTCAGGACTGAACCAGGGTCAATGAAACTGTGAGATCAGGACTGAACCAGGGTCACTGAAACTGTGAGATCAGGACTGAAACAGGGTCAATGGAATTGTGAAGTCAGGTCTGAACCAGGGTCACTGGAGGTGTGAGCTCAGGACTGAACCTGGGTCACTGGAAGTGTGAGATCAGGACTGAACCAGCGTCACTGGAAGTGTGGTCAGGACTGAACCAGGGTCACTGAAACTGTGAGATCAGGACTGAAACAGGGTCAATGGAAGTGTGAAGTCAGGTCTGAACCAGGGTCACTGGAAGTGTGAGCTCAGGACTGAACCAGGGTCACTGGAAGTATGGTCAGGACAGAACCAGGGTCAATGGAATTGTGAAGTCAGGTCTGAACCAGGGTCACTGGAGGTGTGAGCTCAGGACTGAACCTGGGTCACTGGAAGTGTGAGATCAGGACTGAACCAGCGTCACTGAAACTGTGAGATCAGGACTGAAACAGGGTCAATGGAAGTGTGAAGTCAGGTCTGAACCAGGGTCACTGGAAGTGTGAGCTCAGGACTGAACCAGGGTCACTGGAAGTATGGTCAGGACAGAACCAGGGTCACTGGAAGTGTGGTCAGGACTGAACCAGAGTTACCGGAAGTGTGAAGTCAGGACTGAACCAGGGTCAATGCAACTGTGAGATCAGGACTGAACTGGCATCTGTGGAAGTGTGAGATCAGGACTGAACTGGGATCACTGGAAGTGTGAGATCAGGACTGAACTGGGATCACTGCCAGTGTGAGATCAGGACTGAAAGGGGTCACTGGAAGTGTGAGATCAGGACTGAACCAGCGTCACTGGAAGTGTGGTCAGGACTGAACCAGGGTCAATGAAACTGTGAGATCAGGACTGAACCAGGGTCACTGAAACTGTGAGATCAGGACTGAAACAGGGTCAATGGAATTGTGAAGTCAGGTCTGAACCAGGGTCACTGGAGGTGTGAGCTCAGGACTGAACCTGGGTCACTGGAAGTGTGAGATCAGGACTGAAACGGGATCACTGGAAGTGTGAGCTCAGGACTGAACCAGGGTCTCTGGAAGTATGGTCAGGACAGAACCAGGGTCACTGGAAGTATGGTCAGGACAGAACAAGGGTCACTGGAAGTGTGAAGTCAGGACTGAACCAGGGCCACTGGAAGTGTGGTCAGGACTGAACCAGGGTTACCGGAAGTGTGAAGTCAGGACTGAACCAGGGTCACTGGAGGTGAAAGCTCAGTACTGAACCAGGGTCAGTGGAAGAGTGAGATCAGGACTGAACCAGGGTCAATGCAACTGTGAGATCAGGACCGAACCAGGGTCACGGGAAGTGTGATCAGGACTGAACTGGGATCACTGGAAGTGTGAGCTCAGGACGGAACCAGGGTCACTGGAAGGGTGGTCAGGACTGAACCAGGGTCACTGGAACTGTGAGATCAGGAGTGAACCAGGGTCACTGGAAGTGTGAGATCAGGACCGAACCAGGGTCACTGGAAGTGTGAGCTCAGGACTGAACTGAGATCACTGGAATTGGGAGATCAGGACTGAACCAGGGTCACTGGAAGTGTGAAGTCAGGACTGAACCAGGGTCAATGGAAGTGTGAGATCAGGACTGAACTGGGATCACTGGAAGTGTGAGCTCAGGACTGAACCAGAGTCACTGGAAGTGTGGTCAGGACTGAACCAGGGTCACTGGAAGTGTGAGCTCAGGACTAAACCAGGGTCACTGGAAGTGTGAGATGAGGACTGAAACGGGATCACTGGAAGTGTGAGCTCAGGACTGAACCAGGGTCTCTGGAAGTATGGTCAGGACAGAACCAGGGTCACTGGAAGTATGGTCAGGACAGAACAAGGGTCACTGGAAGTGTGAAGTCAGGACTGAACCAGGGTCACTGGAAGTGTGAGCTCAGGACTGAACCAGGGTCACTGGAAGTGTGGTCAGGACTGAACCAGGGTTACCGGAAGTGTAAAGTCAGGACTGAACCAGGGTCAATGCAACTGTGAGATCAGGACTGAACTGGCATCTGTGGAAGTGTGAGCTCAGGAATGAACCAGGGTCATTGCAAGTGTGTGCTCAGGACTGAACCAGGGTCACTGGAAGTGTGGTCAGGACTGAACCAGGGTTACCGGAAGTGGCAGATCAGGACTGAACCAGTGTCACTGGAAGTGTGGTCAGGACTGAACCAGGGTCACTGAAACTGTGAGATCAGGACTGAAACAGGGTCAATGGAAGTGGGAAGTCAGGTCTGAAATAGGGTCACTGGAGGTGTGAGCTCAGGACTGAACCTGGGTCACTGGAAGTGTGAGATCAGGACTGAACCAGCGTCAGTGGAAGTGTGAGATCAGGACTGAACTGGGGTCACTGGAAGTGTGATCTCAGGACGGAACCAGGGTCACTGGAAGTGTGGTCAGGACTGAACCAGGGTCACTGGAACTGTGAGATCAGGACTGAACCAGGGTCACTGGAAGTGGCAGATCAGGACCGAACCAGGGTCACTGGAAGTGTGAGCTCAGGACTGAACTGGGATCACTGCCAGTGTGAGATCAGGACTGAAAGGGGTCACTGGAAGTGTGAGATCAGGACTGAAAGGGGTCACTGGAAGTGTGAGATCAGGACTGAACTGGGATCAGTGGAAGTGTGAGCTCAGGACTGAGCCAGGGTAACTGGAAGTGTGAAGTCAGGATTGACCCAGGGTAACTGGAAGTGTGAAGTCAGGACTGACCCAGGGTCACTGGAAGTGTGAGATCAGGACTGAACTGGGATCAGTGGAAGAGTGAGCTCAGGACTGAACCAGGGTCAATGCAACTGTGAGCTCAGGACTGAACCAGGGTCATTGGAAGTGTGAGCTCAGGACTGAACCAGGGTCACTGGAAGTGTGGTCAGGACTGAACCAGGGTTACCGGAAGTGTGAAGTCAGGACTGAACCAGGGTCAATGCAACTGTGAGATCAGGACTGAACTGGCATCTGTGGAAGTGTGAGCTCAGGAATGAACCAGCGTCATTGGAAGTGTGAGCTCAGGACTGAACCAGGGTCACTGGAAGTGTGAGCTCAGGACTGAACTGGGATCACTGCCAGTGTGAGATCAGGACTGAAAGGGGTCACTGGAAGTGTGAGATCAGGACTGAAAGGGGTCACTGGAAGTGTGAGATTAGGACTGAACTGGGATCAGTGGAAGTGTGAGCTCAGGACTGAGCCAGGGTAACTGGAAGTGTGAAGTCAGGACTGACCCAGGGTAACTGGAAGTGTGAAGTCAGGACTGACCCAGGGTCACTGGAAGTGTGAGATCAGGACTGAACTGGGATCAGTGGAAGAGTGAGCTCAGGACTGAACCAGGGTCACTGGAAGTGTGAGCTCAGGACTGAACCAGTGTCACTGGAAGTGTGGTCAGGACTGAACCAGGGTTACCGGAAGTGTGAAGTCAGGACTGAACCAGGGTCAATGCAACTGTGAGATCAGGACTGAACTGGCATCTGTGGAAGTGTGAGCTCAGGACTGAACCAGGGTCACTGGAAGTGTGGTCAGGACTGAACCAGGGTTACCGGAAGTGGCAGATCAGGACTGAACCAGTGTCACTGGAAGTGTGGTCAGGACTGAACCAGGGTCACTGAAACTGTGAGATCAGGACTGAAACAGGGTCAATGGAATTGTGAAGTCAGGTCTGAACCAGGGTCACTGGAGGTGTGAGCTCAGGACTGAACCTGGGTCACTGGAAGTGTGAGATCAGGACTGAAACGGGATCACTGGAAGTGTGAGCTCAGGACTGAACCAGGGTCTCTGGAAGTATGGTCAGGACAGAACCAGGGTCACTGGAAGTATGGTCAGGACAGAACAAGGGTCACTGGAAGTGTGAAGTCAGGACTGAACCAGGGCCACTGGAAGTGTGGTCAGGACTGAACCAGGGTTACCGGAAGTGTGAAGTCAGGACTGAACCAGGGTCACTGGAGGTGAAAGCTCAGTACTGAACCAGGGTCAGTGGAAGAGTGAGATCAGGACTGAACCAGGGTCAATGCAACTGTGAGATCAGGACCGAACCAGGGTCACGGGAATGTGATCAGGACTGAACTGGGATCACTGGAAGTGTGAGCTCAGGACGGAACCAGGGTCACTGGAAGGGTGGTCAGGACTGAACCAGGGTCACTGGAACTGTGAGATCAGGAGTGAACCAGGGTCACTGGAAGTGTGAGATCAGGACCGAACCAGGGTCACTGGAAGTGTGAGCTCAGGACTGAATTGAGATCACTGGAATTGGGAGATTAGGACTGAACCAGGGTCACTGGAAGTGTGAAGTCAGGACTGAACCAGGGTCAATGGAAGTGTGAGATCAGGACTGAACTGGGATCACTGGAAGTGTGAGCTCAGGACTGAACCAGAGTCACTGGAAGTGTGGTCAGGACTGAACCAGGGTCACTGGAAGTGTGAGCTCAGGACTAAACCAGGGTCACTGGAAGTGTGAGATGAGGACTGAAACGGGATCACTGGAAGTGTGAGCTCAGGACTGAACCAGGGTCTCTGGAAGTATGGTCAGGACAGAACCAGGGTCACTGGAAGTATGGTCAGGACAGAACAAGGGTCACTGGAAGTGTGAAGTCAGGACTGAACCAGGGTCACTGGAAGTGTGAGCTCAGGACTGAACCAGGGTCATTGCAAGTGTGTGCTCAGGACTGAACCAGGGTCACTGGAAGTGTGGTCAGGACTGAACCAGGGTTACCGGAAGTGGCAGATCAGGACTGAACCAGTGTCACTGGAACTGTGGTCAGGACTGAACCAGGGTCACTGAAACTGTGAGATCAGGACTGAAACGGGGTCAATGGAAGTGGGAAGTCAGGTCTGAAATAGGGTCACTGGAGGTGTGAGCTCAGGACTGAACCTGGGTCACTGGAAGTGTGAGATCAGGACTGAACCAGCGTCAGTGGAAGTGTGAGATCAGGACTGAACTGGGGTCACTGGAAGTGTGATCTCAGGACGGAACCAGGGTCACTGGAAGTGTGGTCAGGACTGAACCAGGGTCACTGGAACTGTGAGATCAGGACTGAACCAGGGTCACTGGAAGTGGCAGATCAGGACCGAACCAGGGTCACTGGAAGTGTGAGCTCAGGACTGAACTGGGATCACTGCCAGTGTGAGATCAGGACTGAAAGGGGTCACTGGAAGTGTGAGATCAGGACTGAAAGGGGTCACTGGAAGTGTGAGATCAGGACTGATCTGGGATCAGTGGAAGTGTGAGCTCAGGACTGAGCCAGGGTAACTGGAAGTGTGAAGTCAGGATTGACCCAGGGTAACTGGAAGTGTGAGATCAGGACTGAACTGGGATCAGTGGAAGAGTGAGCTCAGGACTGAACCAGGGTCAATGCAACTGTGAGCTCAGGACTGAACCAGGGTCACTGGAAGTGTGAGCTCAGGACTGAACCAGGGTCACTGGAAGTGTGGTCAGGACTGAACCAGGGTTACCGGAAGTGTGAAGTCAGGACTGAACCAGGGTCACTGGAGGTGAAAGCTCAGTACTGAACCAGGGTCAGTGGAAGAGTGAGATCAGGACTGAACCAGGGTCAATGCAACTGTGAGATCAGGACCGAACCAGGGTCACGGGAAGTGTGATCAGGACTGAACTGGGATCACTGGAAGTGTGAGCTCAGGACGGAACCAGGGTCACTGGAAGGGTGGTCAGGACTGAACCAGGGTCACTGGAACTGTGAGATCAGGAGTGAACCAGGGTCACTGGAAGTGTGAGATCAGGACCGAACCAGGGTCACTGGAAGTGTGAGCTCAGGACTGAACTGAGATCACTGGAATTGGGAGATCAGGACTGAACCAGGGTCACTGGAAGTGTGAAGTCAGGACTGAACCAGGGTCAATGGAAGTGTGAGATCAGGACTGAACTGGGATCACTGGAAGTGTGAGCTCAGGACTGAACCAGAGTCACTGGAAGTGTGGTCAGGACTGAACCAGGGTCACTGGAAGTGTGAGCTCAGGACTGAACCAGGGTCTCTGGAAGTATGGTCAGGACAGAACCAGGGTCACTGGAAGTATGGTCAGGACAGAACAAGGGTCACTGGAAGTGTGAAGTCAGGACTGAACCAGGGTCACTGGAAGTGTGAGCTCAGGACTGAACCAGGGTCACTGGAAGTGTGGTCAGGACTGAACCAGGGTTACCGGAAGTGTAAAGTCAGGACTGAACCAGGGTCAATGCAACTGTGAGATCAGGACTGAACTGGCATCTGTGGAAGTGTGAGCTCAGGAATGAACCAGGGTCATTGCAAGTGTGTGCTCAGGACTGAACCAGGGTCACTGGAAGTGTGGTCAGGACTGAACCAGGGTTACCGGAAGTGGCAGATCAGGACTGAACCAGTGTCACTGGAAGTGTGGTCAGGACTGAACCAGGGTCACTGAAACTGTGAGATCAGGACTGAAACAGGGTCAATGGAAGTGGGAAGTCAGGTCTGAAATAGGGTCACTGGAGGTGTGAGCTCAGGACTGAACCTGGGTCACTGGAAGTGTGAGATCAGGACTGAACCAGCGTCAGTGGAAGTGTGAGATCAGGACTGAACTGGGGTCACTGGAAGTGTGATCTCAGGACGGAACCAGGGTCACTGGAAGTGTGGTCAGGACTGAACCAGGGTCACTGGAACTGTGAGATCAGGACTGAACCAGGGTCACTGGAAGTGGCAGATCAGGACCGAACCAGGGTCACTGGAAGTGTGAGCTCAGGACTGAACTGGGATCACTGCCAGTGTGAGATCAGGACTGAAAGGGGTCACTGGAAGTGTGAGATCAGGACTGAAAGGGGTCACTGGAAGTGTGAGATCAGGACTGAACTGGGATCAGTGGAAGTGTGAGCTCAGGACTGAGCCAGGGTAACTGGAAGTGTGAAGTCAGGATTGACCCAGGGTAACTGGAAGTGTGAAGTCAGGACTGACCCAGGGTCACTGGAAGTGTGAGATCAGGACTGAACTGGGATCAGTGGAAGAGTGAGCTCAGGACTGAACCAGGGTCAATGCAACTGTGAGCTCAGGACTGAACCAGGGTCACTGGAAGTGTGAGCTCAGGACTGAACCAGGGTCACTGGAAGTGTGGTCAGGACTGAACCAGGGTTACCGGAAGTGTGAAGTCAGGACTGAACCAGGGTCAATGCAACTGTGAGATCAGGACTGAACTGGCATCTGTGGAAGTGTGAGCTCAGGAATGAACCAGCGTCATTGGAAGTGTGAGCTCAGGACTGAACCAGGGTCACTGGAAGTGTGAGCTCAGGACTGAACTGGGATCACTGCCAGTGTGAGATCAGGACTGAAAGGGGTCACTGGAAGTGTGAGATCAGGACTGAAAGGGGTCACTGGAAGTGTGAGATTAGGACTGAACTGGGATCAGTGGAAGTGTGAGCTCAGGACTGAGCCAGGGTAACTGGAAGTGTGAAGTCAGGACTGACCCAGGGTAACTGGAAGTGTGAAGTCAGGACTGACCCAGGGTCACTGGAAGTGTGAGATCAGGACTGAACTGGGATCAGTGGAAGAGTGAGCTCAGGACTGAACCAGGGTCACTGGAAGTGTGAGCTCAGGACTGAACCAGGGTCACTGGAAGTGTGGTCAGGACTGAACCAGGGTTACCGGAAGTGTGAAGTCAGGACTGAACCAGGGTCAATGCAACTGTGAGATCAGGACTGAACTGGCATCTGTGGAAGTGTGAGCTCAGGACTGAACCAGGGTCACTGGAAGTGTGGTCAGGACTGAACCAGGGTTACCGGAAGTGGCAGATCAGGACTGAACCAGTGTCACTGGAAGTGTGGTCAGGACTGAACCAGGGTCACTGAAACTGTGAGATCAGGACTGAAACAGGGTCAATGGAATTGTGAAGTCAGGTCTGAACCAGGGTCACTGGAGGTGTGAGCTCAGGACTGATCTGGGATCAGTGGAAGTGTGAGCTCAGGACTGAGCCAGGGTAACTGGAAGTGTGAAGTCAGGATTGACCCAGGGTAACTGGAAGTGTGAGATCAGGACTGAACTGGGATCAGTGGAAGAGTGAGCTCAGGACTGAACCAGGGTCAATGCAACTGTGAGCTCAGGACTGAACCAGGGTCACTGGAAGTGTGAGCTCAGGACTGAACCAGGGTCACTGGAAGTGTGGTCAGGACTGAACCAGGGTTACCGGAAGTGTGAAGTCAGGACTGAACCAGGGTCACTGGAGGTGAAAGCTCAGTACTGAACCAGGGTCAGTGGAAGAGTGAGATCAGGACTGAACCAGGGTCAATGCAACTGTGAGATCAGGACCGAACCAGGGTCACGGGAAGTGTGATCAGGACTGAACTGGGATCACTGGAAGTGTGAGCTCAGGACGGAACCAGGGTCACTGGAAGGGTGGTCAGGACTGAACCAGGGTCACTGGAACTGTGAGATCAGGAGTGAACCAGGGTCACTGGAAGTGTGAGATCAGGACCGAACCAGGGTCACTGGAAGTGTGAGCTCAGGACTGAACTGAGATCACTGGAATTGGGAGATCAGGACTGAACCAGGGTCACTGGAAGTGTGAAGTCAGGACTGAACCAGGGTCAATGGAAGTGTGAGATCAGGACTGAACTGGGATCACTGGAAGTGTGAGCTCAGGACTGAACCAGAGTCACTGGAAGTGTGGTCAGGACTGAACCAGGGTCACTGGAAGTGTGAGCTCAGGACTGAACCAGGGTCTCTGGAAGTATGGTCAGGACAGAACCAGGGTCACTGGAAGTATGGTCAGGACAGAACAAGGGTCACTGGAAGTGTGAAGTCAGGTCTGAACCAGGGTCACTGGAAGTGTGAGCTCAGGACTGAACCAGGGTCACTGGAAGTGTGGTCAGGACTGAACCAGGGTTACCGGAAGTGTAAAGTCAGGACTGAACCAGGGTCAATGCAACTGTGAGATCAGGACTGAACTGGCATCTGTGGAAGTGTGAGCTCAGGAATGAACCAGGGTCATTGCAAGTGTGTGCTCAGGACTGAACCAGGGTCACTGGAAGTGTGGTCAGGACTGAACCAGGGTTACCGGAAGTGGCAGATCAGGACTGAACCAGTGTCACTGGAAGTGTGGTCAGGACTGAACCAGGGTCACTGAAACTGTGAGATCAGGACTGAAACAGGGTCAATGGAAGTGGGAAGTCAGGTCTGAAATAGGGTCACTGGAGGTGTGAGCTCAGGACTGAACCTGGGTCACTGGAAGTGTGAGATCAGGACTGAACCAGCGTCAGTGGAAGTGTGAGATCAGGACTGAACTGGGGTCACTGGAAGTGTGATCTCAGGACGGAACCAGGGTCACTGGAAGTGTGGTCAGGACTGAACCAGGGTCACTGGAACTGTGAGATCAGGACTGAACCAGGGTCACTGGAAGTGGCAGATCAGGACCGAACCAGGGTCACTGGAAGTGTGAGCTCAGGACTGAACTGGGATCACTGCCAGTGTGAGATCAGGACTGAAAGGGGTCACTGGAAGTGTGAGATCAGGACTGAAAGGGGTCACTGGAAGTGTGAGATCAGGACTGAACTGGGATCAGTGGAAGTGTGAGCTCAGGACTGAGCCAGGGTAACTGGAAGTGTGAAGTCAGGATTGACCCAGGGTAACTGGAAGTGTGAAGTCAGGACTGACCCAGGGTCACTGGAAGTGTGAGATCAGGACTGAACTGGGATCAGTGGAAGAGTGAGCTCAGGACTGAACCAGGGTCAATGCAACTGTGAGCTCAGGACTGAACCAGGGTCACTGGAAGTGTGAGCTCAGGACTGAACCAGGGTCACTGGAAGTGTGGTCAGGACTGAACCAGGGTTACCGGAAGTGTGAAGTCAGGACTGAACCAGGGTCAATGCAACTGTGAGATCAGGACTGAACTGGCATCTGTGGAAGTGTGAGCTCAGGAATGAACCAGCGTCATTGGAAGTGTGAGCTCAGGACTGAACCAGGGTCACTGGAAGTGTGAGCTCAGGACTGAACTGGGATCACTGCCAGTGTGAGATCAGGACTGAAAGGGGTCACTGGAAGTGTGAGATCAGGACTGAAAGGGGTCACTGGAAGTGTGAGATTAGGACTGAACTGGGATCAGTGGAAGTGTGAGCTCAGGACTGAGCCAGGGTAACTGGAAGTGTGAAGTCAGGACTGACCCAGGGTAACTGGAAGTGTGAAGTCAGGACTGACCCAGGGTCACTGGAAGTGTGAGATCAGGACTGAACTGGGATCAGTGGAAGAGTGAGCTCAGGACTGAACCAGGGTCACTGGAAGTGTGAGCTCAGGACTGAACCAGGGTCACTGGAAGTGTGAGCTCAGGACTGAACCAGGGTCACTGGAAGTGTGGTCAGGACTGAACCAGGGTTACCGGAAGTGTGAAGTCAGGACTGAACCAGGGTCACTGGAGGTGAAAGCTCAGTACTGAACCAGGGTCAGTGGAAGTGTGAGATCAGGACTGAACCAGCGTCACTGAAACTGTGAGATCAGGACTGAAACAGGGTCAATGGAAGTGTGAAGTCAGGTCTGAACCAGGGTCACTGGAGGTGTGAGCTCAGGACTGAACCTGGGTCACTGGAAGTGTGGTCAGGACTGAACCAGGGTTACCGGAAGTGGCAGATCAGGACTGAACCAGTGTCACTGGAAGTGTGGTCAGGACTGAACCAGGGTCACTGAAACTGTGAGATCAGGACTGAAACGGGGTCAATGGAAGTGGGAAGTCAGGTCTGAAATAGGGTCACTGGAGGTGTGAGCTCAGGACTGAACCTGGGTCACTGGAAGTGTGAGATCAGGACTGAACCAGCGTCAGTGGAAGTGTGAGATCAGGACTGAACTGGGGTCACTGGAAGTGTGAGATCAGGACTGAAAGGGGTCACTGGAAGTGTGAGATTAGGACTGAACTGGGATCAGTGGAAGTGTGAGCTCAGGACTGAGCCAGGGTAACTGGAAGTGTGAAGTCAGGACTGACCCAGGGTAACTGGAAGTGTGAAGTCAGGACTGACCCAGGGTCACTGGAAGTGTGAGATCAGGACTGAACTGGGATCAGTGGAAGAGTGAGCTCAGGACTGAACCAGGGTCACTGGAAGTGTGAGCTCAGGACTGAACCAGGGTCACTGGAAGTGTGGTCAGGACTGAACCAGGGTTACCGGAAGTGTGAAGTCAGGACTGAACCAGGGTCAATGCAACTGTGAGATCAGGACTGAACTGGCATCTGTGGAAGTGTGAGCTCAGGACTGAACCAGGGTCACTGGAAGTGTGGTCAGGACTGAACCAGGGTTACCGGAAGTGGCAGATCAGGACTGAACCAGTGTCACTGGAAGTGTGGTCAGGACTGAACCAGGGTCACTGAAACTGTGAGATCAGGACTGAAACAGGGTCAATGGAATTGTGAAGTCAGGTCTGAACCAGGGTCACTGGAGGTGTGAGCTCAGGACTGAACCTGGGTCACTGGAAGTGTGAGATCAGGACTGAAACGGGATCACTGGAAGTGTGAGCTCAGGACTGAACCAGGGTCTCTGGAAGTATGGTCAGGACAGAACCAGGGTCACTGGAAGTATGGTCAGGACAGAACAAGGGTCACTGGAAGTGTGAAGTCAGGACTGAACCAGGGCCACTGGAAGTGTGGTCAGGACTGAACCAGGGTTACCGGAAGTGTGAAGTCAGGACTGAACCAGGGTCACTGGAGGTGAAAGCTCAGTACTGAACCAGGGTCAGTGGAAGAGTGAGATCAGGACTGAACCAGGGTCAATGCAACTGTGAGATCAGGACCGAACCAGGGTCACGGGAATGTGATCAGGACTGAACTGGGATCACTGGAAGTATGAGCTCAGGACGGAACCAGGGTCACTGGAAGGGTGGTCAGGACTGAACCAGGGTCACTGGAACTGTGAGATCAGGAGTGAACCAGGGTCACTGGAAGTGTGAGATCAGGACCGAACCAGGGTCACTGGAAGTGTGAGCTCAGGACTGAACTGAGATCACTGGAATTGGGAGATCAGGACTGAACCAGGGTCACTGGAAGTGTGAAGTCAGGACTGAACCAGGGTCAATGGAAGTGTGAGATCAGGACTGAACTGGGATCACTGGAAGTGTGAGCTCAGGACTGAACCAGAGTCACTGGAAGTGTGGTCAGGACTGAACCAGGGTCACTGGAAGTGTGAGCTCAGGACTAAACCAGGGTCACTGGAAGTGTGAGATGAGGACTGAAACGGGATCACTGGAAGTGTGAGCTCAGGACTGAACCAGGGTCTCTGGAAGTATGGTCAGGACAGAACCAGGGTCACTGGAAGTATGGTCAGGACAGAACAAGGGTCACTGGAAGTGTGAAGTCAGGACTGAACCAGGGTCACTGGAAGTGTGAGCTCAGGACTGAACCAGGGTCATTGCAAGTGTGTGCTCAGGACTGAACCAGGGTCACTGGAAGTGTGGTCAGGACTGAACCAGGGTTACCGGAAGTGGCAGATCAGGACTGAACCAGTGTCACTGGAAGTGTGGTCAGGACTGAACCAGGGTCACTGAAACTGTGAGATCAGGACTGAAACGGGGTCAATGGAAGTGGGAAGTCAGGTCTGAAATAGGGTCACTGGAGGTGTGAGCTCAGGACTGAACCTGGGTCACTGGAAGTGTGAGATCAGGACTGAACCAGCGTGTGGAAGTGTGAGATCAGGACTGAACTGGGGTCACTGGAAGTGTGATCTCAGGACGGAACCAGGGTCACTGGAAGTGTGGTCAGGACTGAACCAGGGTCACTGGAACTGTGAGATCAGGACTGAACCAGGGTCACTGGAAGTGGCAGATCAGGACCGAACCAGGGTCACTGGAAGTGTGAGCTCAGGACTGAACTGGGATCACTGCCAGTGTGAGATCAGGACTGAAAGGGGTCACTGGAAGTGTGAGATCAGGACTGAAAGGGGTCACTGGAAGTGTGAGATCAGGACTGATCTGGGATCAGTGGAAGTGTGAGCTCAGGACTGAGCCAGGGTAACTGGAAGTGTGAAGTCAGGATTGACCCAGGGTAACTGGAAGTGTGGTCAGGACTGAACCAGGGTTACCGGAAGTGTGAAGTCAGGACTGAACCAGGGTCACTGGAGGTGAAAGCTCAGTACTGAACCAGGGTCAGTGGAAGAGTGAGATCAGGACTGAACCAGGGTCAATGCAACTGTGAGATCAGGACCGAACCAGGGTCACGGGAAGTGTGATCAGGACTGAACTGGGATCACTGGAAGTGTGAGCTCAGGACGGAACCAGGGTCACTGGAAGGGTGGTCAGGACTGAACCAGGGTCACTGGAACTGTGAGATCAGGAGTGAACCAGGGTCACTGGAAGTGTGAGATCAGGACCGAACCAGGGTCACTGGAAGTGTGAGCTCAGGACTGAACTGAGATCACTGGAATTGGGAGATCAGGACTGAACCAGGGTCACTGGAAGTGTGAAGTCAGGACTGAACCAGGGTCAATGGAAGTGTGAGATCAGGACTGAACTGGGATCACTGGAAGTGTGAGCTCAGGACTGAACCAGAGTCACTGGAAGTGTGGTCAGGACTGAACCAGGGTCACTGGAAGTGTGAGCTCAGGACTGAACCAGGGTCTCTGGAAGTATGGTCAGGACAGAACCAGGGTCACTGGAAGTATGGTCAGGACAGAACAAGGGTCACTGGAAGTGTGAAGTCAGGACTGAACCAGGGTCACTGGAAGTGTGAGCTCAGGACTGAACCAGGGTCACTGGAAGTGTGGTCAGGACTGAACCAGGGTTACCGGAAGTGTAAAGTCAGGACTGAACCAGGGTCAATGCAACTGTGAGATCAGGACTGAACTGGCATCTGTGGAAGTGTGAGCTCAGGAATGAACCAGGGTCATTGCAAGTGTGTGCTCAGGACTGAACCAGGGTCACTGGAAGTGTGGTCAGGACTGAACCAGGGTTACCGGAAGTGGCAGATCAGGACTGAACCAGTGTCACTGGAAGTGTGGTCAGGACTGAACCAGGGTCACTGAAACTGTGAGATCAGGACTGAAACAGGGTCAATGGAAGTGGGAAGTCAGGTCTGAAATAGGGTCACTGGAGGTGTGAGCTCAGGACTGAACCTGGGTCACTGGAAGTGTGAGATCAGGACTGAACCAGCGTCAGTGGAAGTGTGAGATCAGGACTGAACTGGGGTCACTGGAAGTGTGATCTCAGGACGGAACCAGGGTCACTGGAAGTGTGGTCAGGACTGAACCAGGGTCACTGGAACTGTGAGATCAGGACTGAACCAGGGTCACTGGAAGTGGCAGATCAGGACCGAACCAGGGTCACTGGAAGTGTGAGCTCAGGACTGAACTGGGATCACTGCCAGTGTGAGATCAGGACTGAAAGGGGTCACTGGAAGTGTGAGATCAGGACTGAAAGGGGTCACTGGAAGTGTGAGATCAGGACTGAACTGGGATCAGTGGAAGTGTGAGCTCAGGACTGAGCCAGGGTAACTGGAAGTGTGAAGTCAGGATTGACCCAGGGTAACTGGAAGTGTGAAGTCAGGACTGACCCAGGGTCACTGGAAGTGTGAGATCAGGACTGAACTGGGATCAGTGGAAGAGTGAGCTCAGGACTGAACCAGGGTCAATGCAACTGTGAGCTCAGGACTGAACCAGGGTCACTGGAAGTGTGAGCTCAGGACTGAACCAGGGTCACTGGAAGTGTGGTCAGGACTGAACCAGGGTTACCGGAAGTGTGAAGTCAGGACTGAACCAGGGTCAATGCAACTGTGAGATCAGGACTGAACTGGCATCTGTGGAAGTGTGAGCTCAGGAATGAACCAGCGTCATTGGAAGTGTGAGCTCAGGACTGAACCAGGGTCACTGGAAGTGTGAGCTCAGGACTGAACTGGGATCACTGCCAGTGTGAGATCAGGACTGAAAGGGGTCACTGGAAGTGTGAGATCAGGACTGAAAGGGGTCACTGGAAGTGTGAGATTAGGACTGAACTGGGATCAGTGGAAGTGTGAGCTCAGGACTGAGCCAGGGTAACTGGAAGTGTGAAGTCAGGACTGACCCAGGGTAACTGGAAGTGTGAAGTCAGGACTGACCCAGGGTCACTGGAAGTGTGAGATCAGGACTGAACTGGGATCAGTGGAAGAGTGAGCTCAGGACTGAACCAGGGTCACTGGAAGTGTGAGCTCAGGACTGAACCAGGGTCACTGGAAGTGTGAGCTCAGGACTGAACCAGGGTCACTGGAAGTGTGGTCAGGACTGAACCAGGGTTACCGGAAGTGTGAAGTCAGGACTGAACCAGGGTCAATGCAACTGTGAGATCAGGACTGAACTGGCATCTGTGGAAGTGTGAGCTCAGGACTGAACCAGGGTCACTGGAAGTGTGGTCAGGACTGAACCAGGGTTACCGGAAGTGGCAGATCAGGACTGAACCAGTGTCACTGGAAGTGTGGTCAGGACTGAACCAGGGTCACTGAAACTGTGAGATCAGGACTGAAACAGGGTCAATGGAATTGTGAAGTCAGGTCTGAACCAGGGTCACTGGAGGTGTGAGCTCAGGACTGAACCTGGGTCACTGGAAGTGTGAGATCAGGACTGAAACGGGATCACTGGAAGTGTGAGCTCAGAACTGAACCAGGGTCTCTGGAAGTATGGTCAGGACAGAACCAGGGTCACTGGAAGTATGGTCAGGACAGAACAAGGGTCACTGGAAGTGTGAAGTCAGGACTGAACCAGGGCCACTGGAAGTGTGGTCAGGACTGAACCAGGGTTACCGGAAGTGTGAAGTCAGGACTGAACCAGGGTCACTGGAGGTGAAAGCTCAGTACTGAACCAGGGTCAGTGGAAGAGTGAGATCAGGACTGAACCAGGGTCAATGCAACTGTGAGATCAGGACCGAACCAGGGTCACGGGAATGTGATCAGGACTGAACTGGGATCACTGGAAGTGTGAGCTCAGGACGGAACCAGGGTCACTGGAAGGGTGGTCAGGACTGAACCAGGGTCACTGGAACTGTGAGATCAGGAGTGAACCAGGGTCACTGGAAGTGTGAGATCAGGACCGAACCAGGGTCACTGGAAGTGTGAGCTCAGGACTGAACTGAGATCACTGGAATTGGGAGATCAGGACTGAACCAGGGTCACTGGAAGTGTGAAGTCAGGACTGAACCAGGGTCAATGGAAGTGTGAGATCAGGACTGAACTGGGATCACTGGAAGTGTGAGCTCAGGACTGAACCAGAGTCACTGGAAGTGTGGTCAGGACTGAACCAGGGTCACTGGAAGTGTGAGCTCAGGACTAAAACAGGGTCACTGGAAGTGTGAGATGAGGACTGAAACGGGATCACTGGAAGTGTGAGCTCAGGACTGAACCAGGGTCTCTGGAAGTATGGTCAGGACAGAACCAGGGTCACTGGAAGTATGGTCAGGACAGAACAAGGGTCACTGGAAGTGTGAAGTCAGGACTGAACCAGGGTCACTGGAAGTGTGAGCTCAGGACTGAAACAGGGTCATTGCAAGTGTGTGCTCAGGACTGAACCAGGGTCACTGGAAGTGTGGTCAGGACTGAACCAGGGTTACCGGAAGTGGCAGATCAGGACTGAACCAGTGTCACTGGAAGTGTGGTCAGGACTGAACCAGGGTCACTGAAACTGTGAGATCAGGACTGAAACGGGGTCAATGGAAGTGGGAAGTCAGGTCTGAAATAGGGTCACTGGAGGTGTGAGCTCAGGACTGAACCTGGGTCACTGGAAGTGTGAGATCAGGACTGAACCAGCGTCAGTGGAAGTGTGAGATCAGGACTGAACTGGGGTCACTGGAAGTGTGATCTCAGGACGGAACCAGGGTCACTGGAAGTGTGGTCAGGACTGAACCAGGGTCACTGGAACTGTGAGATCAGGACTGAACCAGGGTCACTGGAAGTGGCAGATCAGGACCGAACCAGGGTCACTGGAAGTGTGAGCTCAGGACTGAACTGGGATCACTGCCAGTGTGAGATCAGGACTGAAAGGGGTCACTGGAAGTGTGAGATCAGGACTGAAAGGGGTCACTGGAAGTGTGAGATCAGGACTGAACTGGGATCAGTGGAAGTGTGAGCTCAGGACTGAGCCAGGGTAACTGGAAGTGTGAAGTCAGGATTGACCCAGGGTAACTGGAAGTGTGAGATCAGGACTGAACTGGGATCAGTGGAAGAGTGAGCTCAGGACTAAACCAGGGTCAATGCAACTGTGAGCTCAGGACTGAACCAGGGTCACTGGAAGTGTGAGCTCAGGACTGAACCAGGGTCACTGGAAGTGTGGTCAGGACTGAACCAGGGTTACCGGAAGTGTGAAGTCAGGACTGAACCAGGGTCAATGCAACTGTGAGATCAGGACTGAACTGGCATCTGTGGAAGTGTGAGCTCAGGAATGAACCAGCGTCATTGGAAGTGTGAGCTCAGGACTGAACCAGGGTCACTGGAAGTGTGAGCTCAGGACTGAACTGGGATCACTGCCAGTGTGAGATCAGGACTGAAAGGGGTCACTGGAAGTGTGAGATCAGGACTGAAAGGGGTCACTGGAAGTGTGAGATTAGGACTGAACTGGGATCAGTGGAAGTGTGAGCTCAGGACTGAGCCAGGGTAACTGGAAGTGTGAAGTCAGGACTGACCCAGGGTAACTGGAAGTGTGAAGTCAGGACTGACCCAGGGTCACTGGAAGTGTGAGATCAGGACTGAACTGGGATCAGTGGAAGAGTGAGTTCAGGACTGAACCAGGGTCACTGGAAGTGTGAGCTCAGGACTGAACCAGGGTCACTGGAAGTGTGAGCTCAGGACTGAACCAGGGTCACTGGAAGTGTGGTCAGGACTGAACCAGGGTTACCGGAAGTGTGAAGTCAGGACTGAACCAGGGTCAATGCAACTGTGAGATCAGGACTGAACTGGCATCTGTGGAAGTGTGAGCTCAGGAATGAACCAGTGTCATTGGAAGTGTGAGCTCAGGACTGAACCAGGGTCACTGGAAGTGTGGTCAGGACTGAACCAGGGTTACCGGAAGTGGCAGATCAGGACTGAACCAGTGTCACTGGAAGTGTGGTCAGGACTGAACCAGGGTCACTGAAACTGTGAGATCAGGACTGAAACAGGGTCAATGGAAGTGGGAAGTCAGGTCTGAAATAGGGTCACTGGAGGTGTGAGCTCAGGACTGAACCTGGGTCACTGGAAGTGTGAGCTCAGGACTGAGCCAGGGTAACTGGAAGTGTGAAGTCAGGACTGACCCAGGGTAACTGGAAGTGTGAAGTCAGGACTGACCCAGGGTCACTGGAAGTGTGAAGTCAGGACTGACCCAGGGTCACTGGAGGTGTGAGCTCAGGACTGAACCAGGGCTACTGGAAGTATGGTCAGGACTGAACCAGAGTTACCGGAAGTGTGAAGTCAGGACTGAACCAGGGTCAATGCAACTGTGAGATCAGGACTGAACTGGCATCTGTGGAAGTGTGAGCTCAGGAATGAACCAGGGTCACTGGAAGTGTGGTCAGGACTGAACCAGGGTCACTGAAACAGGGTCAATGGAAGTGGGAAGTCAGGTCTGAAATAGGGTCACTGGAGGTGTGAGCTCAGGACTGAACCTGGGTCACTGGAAGTGTGAGATCAGGACTGAACCAGCGTCAGTGGAAGTGTGAGATCAGGACTGAACTGGGATCACTGGAAGTGTGAGATCAGGACTGAACTGGGATCACTGCCAGTGTGAGATCAGGACTGAAAGGGGTCACTGGAAGTGTGGTCAGGACTGAACCAGGGTCAATGAAACTGTGAGATCAGGACTGAACCAGGGTCACTGAAACTGTGAGATCAGGACTGAAACAGGGTCAATGGAATTGTGAAGTCAGGTCTGAACCAGGGTCACTGGAGGTGTGAGCTCAGGACTGAACCTGGGTCACTGGAAGTGTGAGATCAGGACTGAAACGGGATCACTGGAAGTGTGAGCTCAGGACTGAACCAGGGTCTCTGGAAGTATGGTCAGGACAGAACCAGGGTCACTGGAAGTATGGTCAGGACAGAACAAGGGTCACTGGAAGTGTGAAGTCAGGACTGAACCAGGGCCACTGGAAGTGTGGTTAGGACTGAACCAGGGTTACCGGAAGTGTGAAGTCAGGACAGAACCAGGGTCACTGGAGGTGAAAGCTCAGTACTGAACCAGGGTCAGTGGAAGAGTGAGATCAGGACTGAACCAGGGTCAATGCAACTGTGAGATCAGGACTGAACCAGGGTCACGGGAAGTGTGATCAGGACTGAACTGGGATCACTGGAAGTGTGAGCTCAGGACGGAACCAGGGTCACTGGAAGGGTGGTCAGGACTGAACCAGGGTCACTGGAACTGTGAGATCAGGAGTGAACCAGGGTCACTGGAAGTGTGAGATCAGGACCGAACCAGGGTCACTGGAAGTGTGAGCTCAGGACTGAACTGAGATCACTGGAATTGGGAGATCAGGACTGAACCAGGGTCACTGGAAGTGTGGTCAGGACTGAACCAGGGTCACTGAAACTGTGAGATCAGGACTGAAACAGGGTCAATGGAAGTGGGAAGTCAGGTCTGAAATAGGGTCACTGGAGGTGTGAGCTCAGGACTGAACCTGGGTCACTGGAAGTGTGAGATCAGGACTGAACCAGCGTCAGTGGAAGTGTGAGATCAGGACTGAACTGGCATCTGTGGAAGTGTGAGCTCAGGAATGAACCAGGGTCACTGGAAGTGTGGTCAGGACTGAACCAGGGTCACTGAAACAGGGTCAATGGAAGTGGGAAGTCAGGTCTGAAATAGGGTCACTGGAGGTGTGAGCTCAGGACTGAACCTGGGTCACTGGAAGTGTGAGATCAGGACTGAACCAGCGTCAGTGGAAGTGTGAGATCAGGACTGAACTGGGATCACTGGAAGTGTGAGATCAGGACTGAACTGGGATCACTGCCAGTGTGAGATCAGGACTGAAAGGGGTCACTGGAAGTGTGGTCAGGACTGAACCAGGGTCAATGAAACTGTGAGATCAGGACTGAACCAGGGTCACTGAAACTGTGAGATCAGGACTGAAACAGGGTCAATGGAATTGTGAAGTCAGGTCTGAACCAGGGTCACTGGAGGTGTGAGCTCAGGACTGAACCTGGGTCACTGGAAGTGTGAGATCAGGACTGAAACGGGATCACTGGAAGTGTGAGCTCAGGACTGAACCAGGGTCTCTGGAAGTATGGTCAGGACAGAACCAGGGTCACTGGAAGTATGGTCAGGACAGAACAAGGGTCACTGGAAGTGTGAAGTCAGGACTGAACCAGGGCCACTGGAAGTGTGGTTAGGACTGAACCAGGGTTACCGGAAGTGTGAAGTCAGGACAGAACCAGGGTCACTGGAGGTGAAAGCTCGGTACTGAACCAGGGTCAGTGGAAGAGTGAGATCAGGACTGAACCAGGGTCAATGCAACTGTGAGATCAGGACTGAACCAGGGTCACGGGAAGTGTGATCAGGACTGAACTGGGATCACTGGAAGTGTGAGCTCAGGACGGAACCAGGGTCACTGGAAGGGTGGTCAGGACTGAACCAGGGTCACTGGAAGTGTGAAGTCAGGACTGAACCAGGGCCACTGGAAGTGTGGTTAGGACTGAACCAGGGTTACCGGAAGTGTGAAGTCAGGACAGAACCAGGGTCACTGGAGGTGAAAGCTCAGTACTGAACCAGGGTCAGTGGAAGAGTGAGATCAGGACTGAACCAGGGTCAATGCAACTGTGAGATCAGGACTGAACCAGGGTCACGGGAAGTGTGATCAGGACTGAACTGGGATCACTGGAAGTGTGAGCTCAGGACGGAACCAGGGTCACTGGAAGGGTGGTCAGGACTGAACCAGGGTCACTGGAACTGTGAGATCAGGAGTGAACCAGGGTCACTGGAAGTGTGAGATCAGGACCGAACCAGGGTCACTGGAAGTGTGAGCTCAGGACTGAACTGAGATCACTGGAATTGGGAGATCAGGACTGAACCAGGGTCACTGGAAGTGTGGTCAGGACTGAACCAGGGTCACTGAAACTGTGAGATCAGGACTGAAACAGGGTCAATGGAAGTGGGAAGTCAGGTCTGAAATAGGGTCACTGGAGGTGTGAGCTCAGGACTGAACCTGGGTCACTGGAAGTGTGAGATCAGGACTGAACCAGCGTCAGTGGAAGTGTGAGATCAGGACTGAACTGGCATCTGTGGAAGTGTGAGCTCAGGAATGAACCAGGGTCACTGGAAGTGTGGTCAGGACTGAACCAGGGTCACTGAAACAGGGTCAATGGAAGTGGGAAGTCAGGTCTGAAATAGGGTCACTGGAGGTGTGAGCTCAGGACTGAACCTGGGTCACTGGAAGTGTGAGATCAGGACTGAACCAGCGTCAGTGGAAGTGTGAGATCAGGACTGAACTGGGATCACTGGAAGTGTGAGATCAGGACTGAACTGGGATCACTGCCAGTGTGAGATCAGGACTGAAAGGGGTCACTGGAAGTGTGGTCAGGACTGAACCAGGGTCAATGAAACTGTGAGATCAGGACTGAACCAGGGTCACTGAAACTGTGAGATCAGGACTGAAACAGGGTCAATGGAATTGTGAAGTCAGGTCTGAACCAGGGTCACTGGAGGTGTGAGCTCAGGACTGAACCTGGGTCACTGGAAGTGTGAGATCAGGACTGAAACGGGATCACTGGAAGTGTGAGCTCAGGACTGAACCAGGGTCTCTGGAAGTATGGTCAGGACAGAACCAGGGTCACTGGAAGTATGGTCAGGACAGAACAAGGGTCACTGGAAGTGTGAAGTCAGGACTGAACCAGGGCCACTGGAAGTGTGGTTAGGACTGAACCAGGGTTACCGGAAGTGTGAAGTCAGGACAGAACCAGGGTCACTGGAGGTGAAAGCTCAGTACTGAACCAGGGTCAGTGGAAGAGTGAGATCAGGACTGAACCAGGGTCAATGCAACTGTGAGATCAGGACTGAACCAGGGTCACGGGAAGTGTGATCAGGACTGAACTGGGATCACTGGAAGTGTGAGCTCAGGACGGAACCAGGGTCACTGGAAGGGTGGTCAGGACTGAACCAGGGTCACTGGAACTGTGAGATCAGGAGTGAACCAGGGTCACTGGAAGTGTGAGATCAGGACCGAACCAGGGTCACTGGAAGTGTGAGCTCAGGACTGAACTGAGATCACTGGAATTGGGAGATCAGGACTGAACCAGGGTCACTGGAAGTGTGGTCAGGACTGAACCAGGGTCACTGAAACTGTGAGATCAGGACTGAAACAGGGTCAATGGAAGTGGGAAGTCAGGTCTGAAATAGGGTCACTGGAGGTGTGAGCTCAGGACTGAACCTGGGTCACTGGAAGTGTGAGATCAGGACTGAACCAGCGTCAGTGGAAGTGTGAGATCAGGACTGAACTGGCATCTGTGGAAGTGTGAGCTCAGGAATGAACCAGGGTCACTGGAAGTGTGGTCAGGACTGAACCAGGGTCACTGAAACAGGGTCAATGGAAGTGGGAAGTCAGGTCTGAAATAGGGTCACTGGAGGTGTGAGCTCAGGACTGAACCTGGGTCACTGGAAGTGTGAGATCAGGACTGAACCAGCGTCAGTGGAAGTGTGAGATCAGGACTGAACTGGGATCACTGGAAGTGTGAGATCAGGACTGAACTGGGATCACTGCCAGTGTGAGATCAGGACTGAAAGGGGTCACTGGAAGTGTGGTCAGGACTGAACCAGGGTCAATGAAACTGTGAGATCAGGACTGAACCAGGGTCACTGAAACTGTGAGATCAGGACTGAAACAGGGTCAATGGAATTGTGAAGTCAGGTCTGAACCAGGGTCACTGGAGGTGTGAGCTCAGGACTGAACCTGGGTCACTGGAAGTGTGAGATCAGGACTGAAACGGGATCACTGGAAGTGTGAGCTCAGGACTGAACCAGGGTCTCTGGAAGTATGGTCAGGACAGAACCAGGGTCACTGGAAGTATGGTCAGGACAGAACAAGGGTCACTGGAAGTGTGAAGTCAGGACTGAACCAGGGCCACTGGAAGTGTGGTTAGGACTGAACCAGGGTTACCGGAAGTGTGAAGTCAGGACAGAACCAGGGTCACTGGAGGTGAAAGCTCAGTACTGAACCAGGGTCAGTGGAAGAGTGAGATCAGGACTGAACCAGGGTCAATGCAACTGTGAGATCAGGACTGAACCAGGGTCACGGGAAGTGTGATCAGGACTGAACTGGGATCACTGGAAGTGTGAGCTCAGGACGGAACCAGGGTCACTGGAAGGGTGGTCAGGACTGAACCAGGGTCACTGGAACTGTGAGATCAGGAGTGAACCAGGGTCACTGGAAGTGTGAGATCAGGACCGAACCAGGGTCACTGGAAGTGTGAGCTCAGGACTGAACTGAGATCACTGGAATTGGGAGATCAGGACTGAACCAGGGTCACTGGAAGTGTGGTCAGGACTGAACCAGGGTCACTGAAACTGTGAGATCAGGACTGAAACAGGGTCAATGGAAGTGGGAAGTCAGGTCTGAAATAGGGTCACTGGAGGTGTGAGCTCAGGACTGAACCTGGGTCACTGGAAGTGTGAGATCAGGACTGAACCAGCGTCAGTGGAAGTGTGAGATCAGGACTGAACTGGGATCACTGGAAGTGTGAGATCAGGACTGAACTGGGATCACTGCCAGTGTGAGATCAGGACTGAAAGGGGTCACTGGAAGTGTGAGATCAGGACTGAACCAGCGTCACTGGAAGTGTGGTCAGGACTGAACCAGGGTCAATGAAACTGTGAGATCAGGACTGAACCAGGGTCACTGAAACTGTGAGATCAGGACTGAAACAGGGTCAATGGAATTGTGAAGTCAGGTCTGAACCAGGGTCACTGGAGGTGTGAGCTCAGGACTGAACCTGGGTCACTGGAAGTGTGAAGTCAGGACTGAACCAGGGTCAATGGAAGTGTGAGATCAGGACTGAACTGGGATCACTGGAAGTGTGAGCTCAGGACTGAACCAGAGTCACTGGAAGTGTGGTCAGGACTGAACCAGGGTCACTGGAAGTGTGAGCTCAGGACTAAACCAGGGTCACTGGAAGTGTGAGATGAGGACTGAAACGGGATCACTGGAAGTGTGAGCTCAGGACTGAACCAGGGTCTCTGGAAGTATGGTCAGGACAGAACCAGGGTCACTGGAAGTATGGTCAGGACAGAACAAGGGTCACTGGAAGTGTGAAGTCAGGACTGAACCAGGGTCACTGGAAGTGTGAGCTCAGGACTGAACCAGGGTCACTGGAAGTGTGGTCAGGACTGAACCAGGGTTACCGGAAGTGTAAAGTCAGGACTGAACCAGGGTCAATGCAACTGTGAGATCAGGTTCGAACTGGCATCTGTGGAAGTGTGAGCTCAGGAATGAACCAGGGTCATTGCAAGTGTGAGCTCAGGACTGAACCAGGGTCACTGGAAGTGTGGTCAGGACTGAACCAGGGTTACCGGAAGTGGCAGATCAGGAATGAACCAGTGTCACTGGAAGTGTGGTCAGGACTGAACCAGGGTCACTGAAACTGTGAGATCAGGACTGAAACAGGGTCAATGGAAGTGGGAAGTCAGGACTGAAATAGGGTCACTGGAGGTGTGAGCTCAGGACTGAACCTGGGTCACTGGAAGAGTGAGCTCAGGACTGAGCCAGGGTAACTGGAAGTGTGAAGTCAGGACTGACCCAGGGTAACTGGAAGTGTGAAGTCAGGACTGAACCAGGGTTACCGGAAGTGGCAGATCAGGACTGAACCAGTGTCACTGGAAGTGTGGTCAGGACTGAACCAGGGTCACTGAAACTGTGAGATCAGGACTGAAACAGGGTCAATGGAAGTGGGAAGTCAGGTCTGAAATAGGGTCACTGGAGGTGTGAGCTCAGGACTGAACCTGGGTCACTGGAAGTGTGAGATCAGGACTGAACCAGCGTCAGTGGAAGTGTGAGATCAGGACTGAACTGGGGTCACTGGAAGTGTGATCTCAGGACGGAACCAGGGTCACTGGAAGTGTGGTCAGGACTGAACCAGGGTCACTGGAACTGTGAGATCAGGACTGAACCAGGGTCACTGGAAGTGGCAGATCAGGACCGAACCAGGGTCACTGGAAGTGTGAGCTCAGGACTGAACTGGGATCACTGCCAGTGTGAGATCAGGACTGAAAGGGGTCACTGGAAGTGTGAGATCAGGACTGAAAGGGGTCACTGGAAGTGTGAGATCAGGACTGAACTGGGATCAGTGGAAGTGTGAGCTCAGGACTGAGCCAGGGTAACTGGAAGTGTGAAGTCAGGACTGACCCAGGGTAACTGGAAGTGTGAAGTCAGGACTGACCCAGGGTCACTGGAAGTGTGAGATCAGGACTGAACTGGGATCAGTGGAAGAGTGAGCTCAGGACTGAACCAGGGTCAATGCAACTGTGAGCTCAGGACTGAACCAGGGTCACTGGAAGTGTGAGCTCAGGACTGAACCAGGGTCACTGGAAGTGTGGTCAGGACTGAACCAGGGTTACCGGAAGTGTGAAGTCAGGACTGAACCAGGGTCAATGCAACTGTGAGATCAGGACTGAACTGGCATCTGTGGAAGTGTGAGCTCAGGACTGAGCCAGGGTAACTGGAAGTGTGAAGTCAGGACTGACCCAGGGTAACTGGAAGTGTGAAGTCAGGACTGACCCAGGGTCACTGGAAGTGTGAGATCAGGACTGAACTGGGATCAGTGGAAGAGTGAGCTCAGGACTGAACCAGGGTCAATGCAACTGTGAGCTCAGGACTGAACCAGGGTCACTGGAAGTGTGAGCTCAGGACTGAACCAGGGTCACTGGAAGTGTGGTCAGGACTGAACCAGGGTTACCGGAAGTGTGAAGTCAGGACTGAACCAGGGTCAATGCAACTGTGAGATCAGGACTGAACTGGCATCTGTGGAAGTGTGAGCTCAGGAAGAAACCAGCGTCATTGGAAGTGTGAGCTCAGGACTGAACCAGGGTCACTGGAAGTGTGAGCTCAGGACTGAACTGGGATCACTGCCAGTGTGAGATCAGGACTGAAAGGGGTCACTGGAAGTGTGAGATCAGGACTGAAAGGGGTCACTGGAAGTGTGAGATTAGGACTCAACTGGGATCAGTGGAAGTGTGAGCTCAGGACTGAGCCAGGGTAACTGGAAGTGTGAAGTCAGGACTGACCCAGGGTCACTGGAAGTGTGAGATCAGGACTGAACTGGGATCAGTGGAAGAGTGAGCTCAGGACTGAACCAGGGTCACTGGAAGTGTGAGCTCAGGACTGAACCAGGGTCACTGGAAGTGTGAGCTCAGGACTGAACCAGGGTCACTGGAAGTGTGGTCAGGACTGAACCAGGGTTACCGGAAGTGTGAAGTCAGGACTGAACCAGGGTCAATGCAACTGTGAGATCAGGACTGAACTGGCATCTGTGGAAGTGTGAGCTCAGGAATGAACCAGTGTCATTGGAAGTGTGAGCTCAGGACTGAACCAGGGTCACTGGAAGTGTGGTCAGGACTGAACCAGGGTTACCGGAAGTGGCAGATCAGGACTGAACCAGTGTCACTGGAAGTGTGGTCAGGACTGAACCAGGGTCACTGAAACTGTGAGATCAGGACTGAAACAGGGTCAATGGAAGTGGGAAGTCAGGTCTGAAATAGGGTCACTGGAGGTGTGAGCTCAGGACTGAACCTGGGTAACTGGAAGTGTGAAGTCAGGACTGACCCAGGGTAACTGGAAGTGTGAAGTCAGGACTGACCCAGGGTCACTGCAAGTGTGAAGTCAGGACTGACCCAGGGTCACTGGAGGTGTGAGCTCAGGACTGAACCAGGGCTACTGGAAGTGTGGTCAGGACTGAACCAGAGTTACCGGAAGTGTGAAGTCAGGACTGAACCAGGGTCAATGCAACTGTGAGATCAGGACTGAACTGGCATCTGTGGAAGTGTGAGCTCAGGAATGAACCAGGGTCACTGGAAGTGTGGTCAGGACTGAACCAGGGTCACTGAAACAGGGTCAATGGAAGTGGGAAGTCAGGTCTGAAATAGGGTCACTGGAGGTGTGAGCTCAGGACTGAACCTGGGTCACTGGAAGTGTGAGATCAGGACTGAACCAGCGTCAGTGGAAGTGTGAGATCAGGACTGAACTGGGATCACTGGAAGTGTGAGATCAGGACTGAACTGGGATCACTGCCAGTGTGAGATCAGGACTGAAAGGGGTCACTGGACGTGTGAGATCAGGACTGAACCAGCGTCACTGGAAGTGTGGTCAGGACTGAACCAGGGTCAATGAAACTGTGAGATCAGGACTGAACCAGGGTCACTGAAACTGTGAGATCAGGACTGAAACAGGGTCAATGGAATTGTGAAGTCAGGTCTGAACCAGGGTCACTGGAGGTGTGAGCTCAGGACTGAAGCTGGGTCACTGGAAGTGTGAGATCAGGACTGAAACGGGATCACTGGAAGTGTGAGCTCAGGACTGAACCAGGGTCTCTGGAAGTATGGTCAGGACAGAACCAGGGTCACTGGAAGTATGGTCAGGACAGAACAAGGGTCACTGGAAGAGTGAAGTCAGGACTGAACCAGGGCCACTGGAAGTGTGGTCAGGACTGAACCAGGGTTACCGGAAGTGTGAAGTCAGGACTGAACCAGGGTCACTGGAGGTGAAAGCTCAGTACTGAACCAGGGTCAGTAGAAGAGTGAGATCAGGACTGAACCAGGGTCAATGCAACTGTGAGATCAGGACTGAACCAGGGTCAATGCAACTGTGAGATCAGGACTGAACCAGGGTCACGGGAAGTGTGATCAGGACTGAACTGGGATCACTGGAAGTGTGAGCTCAGGACGGAACCAGGGTCACTGGAAGGGTGGTCAGGACTGAACCAGGGTCACTGGAACTGTGAGATCAGGAGTGAACCAGGGTCACTGGAAGTGTGAGATCAGGACCGAACCAGGGTCACTGGAAGTGTGAGCTCAGGACTGAACTGAGATCACTGGAATTGGGAGATCAGGACTGAACCAGGGTCACTGGAAGTGTGGTCAGGACTGAACCAGGGTCACTGAAACTGTGAGATCAGGACTGAAACAGGGTCAATGGAAGTGGGAAGTCAGGTCTGAAATAGGGTCACTGGAGGTGTGAGCTCAGGACTGAACCTGGGTCACTGGAAGTGTGAGATCAGGACTGAACCAGCGTCAGTGGAAGTGTGAGATCAGGACTGAACTGGGATCACTGGAAGTGTGAGATCAGGACTGAACTGGGATCACTGCCAGTGTGAGATCAGGACTGAAAGGGGTCACTGTAAGTGTGAGATCAGGACTGAACCAGCGTCACTGGAAGTGTGGTCAGGACTGAACCAGGGTCAATGAAACTGTGAGATCAGGACTGAACCAGGGTCACTGAAACTGTGAGATCAGGACTGAAACAGGGTCAATGGAATTGTGAAGTCAGGTCTGAACCAGGGTCACTGGAGGTGTGAGCTCAGGACTGAACCTGGGTCACTGGAAGTGTGAGATCAGGACTGAACCAGCGTCACTGGAAGTGTGGTCAGGACTGAACCAGGGTCACTGGAAGTGTGGTCAGGACTGAACCAGAGTTACCGGAAGTGTGAAGTCAGGACTGAACCAGGGTCACTGGAGGTGAAATCTCAGTACTGAACCAGGGTCAGTGGAATAGTGAGATCAGCACTGAACCAGGGTCACTGCCACTGTGAGATCAGGACCGAACTGGGATCAGTGGAAGTGTGAGCTTAGGACTGAACCAGGGTCACTGGAAGTGTGAGCTCAGGACTGAACCAGGGTCACTGGAAGTGTGGTCAGGACTGAACCAGGGTTACCGGAAGTGGCAGATCAGGACTGAACCAGTGTCACTGGAAGTGTGGTCAGGACTGAACCAGGGTCACTGAAACTGTGAGATCAGGACTGAAACAGGGACAATGGAAGTGTGAAGTCAGGTCTGAAACAGGGTCACTGGAGGTGTGAGCTCAGGACTGAACCTGGGTCACTGGAAGTGTGAGATGAGGACTGAACCAGCGTCACTGGAAGTGTGAGATCACGACTGACATGGGATCACTGGAAGAGTGAGATCAGGACTGAACTGGGATCACTGCCAGTGTGAGATCAGGACTGAAAGGGGTACTGGAAGTGTGAGATCAGGACTGAAACAGCATCACTGGAAGTGTGGTCAGGACTGAACCAGGGTCACTGGAAGTGTGAGATCAGGACTGAACCAGCGTCACTGGAAGTGTGGTCAGGACTGAACCAGGGTCACTGAAACTGTGAGATCAGGACTGAACCTGGGTCACTGGAAGTGTGAGATCATTACTGAAACAGCATCACTGGAAGTGTGAGATCAAGACTGGACTGGGATCAATGGAAGTCTGAGATCAGGACTGAACTGGGATCACTGCCAGTGTGAGATCAGGATTGAATGGGGTCACTGGCAGTGTGAGATCAGGACTGAACTGTGATCACTGGAAGTGTGAGATCAGGACTGAACTGGGATCACGGCCAGTGTGAGCTCAGGACTGAACCTGGGTCACTGGAAGTGTGAGATGAGGACTGAACCAGCGTCACTGGAAGTGTGAGATCAGGACTGACATGGGATCACTGGAAGTGTGCGATCAGGACTGAACTGAGATCACTGACAGGGTGAGATCAGGACTGAAAGGGGTCACTGGAAGTGTGAGATCAGGACTGAACTGGGATCACTGGAAGTGTGAGATCAGGACTGAACCAGGGTCACTGGAAGCGTGAGATCAGGAATGAACCAGCGTCACGGGAAGTGTGAGATCAGGACTGAACTGGGATCACTGGAAGTGTGAGATCAGGACTGAACTGGGATCACTGCCAGTGTGAGCTCAGGACTGAACCTGGGTCACTGGAAGTGTGAGATGAGGACTGAACCAGCGTCACTGGAAGTGTGAGATCAGGACTGACATG
The DNA here is from genome assembly GCF_030144855.1 of Hypanus sabinus. Taxonomy (NCBI): domain Eukaryota; kingdom Metazoa; phylum Chordata; class Chondrichthyes; order Myliobatiformes; family Dasyatidae; genus Hypanus; species Hypanus sabinus. The sequence goes on along the minus strand of NC_082739.1, from coordinate 11,906,483 downwards.
GGATCACTGGAAGTGTGAGATCAGGACTGACATGGGATCACTGACAGGGTGAGATCAGGACTGAACTGGGATCACTGGAAGTGTGAGATCAGGACTGAACCAGGGTCACTGGAAGTGTGAGCTCAGGACTGAACCTGGGTCACTGGAAGTGTGAGATCAGGACTGAACCAGCGTCAGTGGAAGTGTGAGATCAGGACTGAACTGGGGTCACTGGAAGTGTGAGATCAGGACTGAACTGGGATCACTGCCAGTGTGAGATCAGGACTGAAAGGGGTCACTGGAAGTGTGAGATCAGGACTGAACCAGCGTCACTGGAAGTGTGGTCAGGACTGAACCAGGGTCAATGAAACTGTGAGATCAGGACTGAACCAGGGTCACTGAAACTGTGAGATCAGGACTGAAACAGGGTCAATGGAATTGTGAAGTCAGGTCTGAACCAGGGTCACTGGAGGTGTGAGCTCAGGACTGAACCTGGGTCAGTGGAAGTGTGAGATCAGGACTGAACTGGGATCACTGGAAGTGTGAGATCAGGACTGAACTGGGATCACTGCCAGTGTGAGATCAGGACTGAAAGGGGTCACTGGAAGTGTGAGATCAGGACTGAACCAGCGTCACTGGAAGTGTGGTCAGGACTGAACCAGGGTCAATGAAACTGTGAGATCAGGACTGAACCAGGGTCACTGAAACTGTGAGATCAGGACTGAAACAGGGTCAATGGAATTGTGAAGTCAGGTCTGAACCAGGGTCACTGGAGGTGTGAGCTCAGGACTGAAGCTGGGTCACTGGAAGTGTGAGATCAGGACTGAAACGGGATCACTGGAAGTGTGAGCTCAGGACTGAACCAGGGTCTCTGGAAGTATGGTCAGGACAGAACCAGGGTCACTGGAAGTATGGTCAGGACAGAACAAGGGTCACTGGAAGAGTGAAGTCAGGACTGAACCAGGGTCACTGGAAGTATGGTCAGGACAGAACAAGGGTCACTGGAAGAGTGAAGTCAGGACTGAACCAGGGCCACTGGAAGTGTGGTCAGGACTGAACCAGGGTTACCGGAAGTGTGAAGTCAGGACTGAACCAGGGTCACTGGAGGTGAAAGCTCAGTACTGAACCAGGGTCAGTAGAAGAGTGAGATCAGGACTGAACCAGGGTCAATGCAACTGTGAGATCAGGACTGAACCAGGGTCAATGCAACTGTGAGATCAGGACTGAACCAGGGTCACGGGAAGTGTGATCAGGACTGAACTGGGATCACTGGAAGTGTGAGCTCAGGACGGAACCAGGGTCACTGGAAGGGTGGTCAGGACTGAACCAGGGTCACTGGAACTGTGAGATCAGGAGTGAACCAGGGTCACTGGAAGTGTGAGATCAGGACCGAACCAGGGTCACTGGAAGTGTGAGCTCAGGACTGAACTGAGATCACTGGAATTGGGAGATCAGGACTGAACCAGGGTCACTGGAAGTGTGGTCAGGACTGAACCAGGGTCACTGAAACTGTGAGATCAGGACTGAAACAGGGTCAATGGAAGTGGGAAGTCAGGTCTGAAATAGGGTCACTGGAGGTGTGAGCTCAGGACTGAACCTGGGTCACTGGAAGTGTGAGATCAGGACTGAACCAGCGTCAGTGGAAGTGTGAGATCAGGACTGAACTGGGATCACTGGAAGTGTGAGATCAGGACTGAACTGGGATCACTGCCAGTGTGAGATCAGGACTGAAAGGGGTCACTGGAAGTGTGAGATCAGGACTGAACCAGCGTCACTGGAAGTGTGGTCAGGACTGAACCAGGGTCAATGAAACTGTGAGATCAGGACTGAACCAGGGTCACTGAAACTGTGAGATCAGGACTGAAACAGGGTCAATGGAATTGTGAAGTCAGGTCTGAACCAGGGTCACTGGAGGTGTGAGCTCAGGACTGAACCTGGGTCACTGGAAGTGTGAGATCAGGACTGAACCAGCGTCACTGGAAGTGTGGTCAGGACTGAACCAGGGTCACTGGAAGTGTGGTCAGGACTGAACCAGAGTTACCGGAAGTGTGAAGTCAGGACTGAACCAGGGTCACTGGAGGTGAAATCTCAGTACTGAACCAGGGTCAGTGGAATAGTGAGATCAGCACTGAACCAGGGTCACTGCCACTGTGAGATCAGGACCGAACTGGGATCAGTGGAAGTGTGAGCTTAGGACTGAACCAGGGTAACTGGAAGTGTGAGCTCAGGACTGAACCAGGGTCACTGGAAGTGTGGTCAGGACTGAACCAGGGTTACCGGAAGTGGCAGATCAGGACTGAACCAGTGTCACTGGAAGTGTGGTCAGGACTGAACCAGGGTCACTGAAACTGTGAGATCAGGACTGAAACAGGGACAATGGAAGTGTGAAGTCAGGTCTGAAACAGGGTCACTGGAGGTGTGAGCTCAGGACTGAACCTGGGTCACTGGAAGTGTGAGATGAGGACTGAACCAGCGTCACTGGAAGTGTGAGATCACGACTGACATGGGATCACTGGAAGAGTGAGATCAGGACTGAACTGGGATCACTGCCAGTGTGAGATCAGGACTGAAAGGGGTACTGGAAGTGTGAGATCAGGACTGAAACAGCATCACTGGAAGTGTGGTCAGGACTGAACCAGGGTCACTGGAAGTGTGAGATCAGGACTGAACCAGCGTCACTGGAAGTGTGGTCAGGACTGAACCAGGGTCACTGAAACTGTGAGATCAGGACTGAACCTGGGTCACTGGAAGTGTGAGATCATTACTGAAACAGCATCACTGGAAGTGTGAGATCAAGACTGGACTGGGATCAATGGAAGTCTGAGATCAGGACTGAACTGGGATCACTGCCAGTGTGAGATCAGGATTGAATGGGGTCACTGGCAGTGTGAGATCAGGACTGAACTGTGATCACTGGAAGTGTGAGATCAGGACTGAACTGGGATCACGGCCAGTGTGAGCTCAGGACTGAACCTGGGTCACTGGAAGTGTGAGATGAGGACTGAACCAGCGTCACTGGAAGTGTGAGATCAGGACTGACATGGGATCACTGGAAGTGTGCGATCAGGACTGAACTGAGATCACTGACAGGGTGAGATCAGGACTGAAAGGGGTCACTGGAAGTGTGAGATCAGGACTGAACTGGGATCACTGGAAGTGTGAGATCAGGACTGAACCAGGGTCACTGGAAGCGTGAGATCAGGAATGAACCAGCGTCAGTGGAAGTGTGAGATCAGGACTGAACTGGGATCACTGGAAGTGTGAGATCAGGACTGAACTGGGATCACTGCCAGTGTGAGCTCAGGACTGAACCTGGGTCACTGGAAGTGTGAGATGAGGACTGAACCAGCGTCACTGGAAGTGTGAGATCAGGACTGACATGGGATCACTGGAAGTGTGAGATCAGGACTGACATGGGATCACTGACAGGGTGAGATCAGGACTGAACTGGGATCACTGGAAGTGTGAGATCAGGACTGAACCAGGGTCACTGGAAGTGTGAGCTCAGGACTGAACCTGGGTCACTGGAAGTGTGAGATCAGGACTGAACCAGCGTCAGTGGAAGTGTGAGATCAGGACTGAACTGGGGTCACTGGAAGTGTGAGATCAGGACTGAACTGGGATCACTGCCAGTGTGAGATCAGGACTGAAAGGGGTCACTGGAAGTGTGAGATCAGGACTGAACCAGCGTCACTGGAAGTGTGGTCAGGACTGAACCAGGGTCAATGAAACTGTGAGATCAGGACTGAACCAGGGTCACTGAAACTGTGAGATCAGGACTGAAACAGGGTCAATGGAATTGTGAAGTCAGGTCTGAACCAGGGTCACTGGAGGTGTGAGCTCAGGACTGAACCTGGGTCAGTGGAAGTGTGAGATCAGGACTGAACTGGGATCACTGGAAGTGTGAGATCAGGACTGAACTGGGATCACTGCCAGTGTGAGATCAGGACTGAAAGGGGTCACTGGAAGTGTGAGATCAGGACTGAACCAGCGTCACTGGAAGTGTGGTCAGGACTGAACCAGGGTCAATGAAACTGTGAGATCAGGACTGAACCAGGGTCACTGAAACTGTGAGATCAGGACTGAAACAGGGTCACTGGAAGTGTGAGATCAGGACTGAACCAGCGCCACTGGATGTGTGGTCAGGACTGAACCAGGGTCACTGGAAGTGTGGTCAGGACTGAACCAGAGTTACCGGAAGTGTGAAGTCAGGACTGAACCAGGGTCACTGGAGGTGAAATCTCAGTACTGAACCAGGGTCAGTGGAATAGTGAGATCAGCACTGAACCAGGGTCACTGCCACTGTGAGATCAGGACCGAACTGGGATCAGTGGAAGTGTGAGCTTAGGACTGAACCAGGGTCACTGGAAGTGTGAGCTCAGGACTGAACCAGGGTCACTGGAAGTGTGGTCAGGACTGAACCAGGGTTACCGGAAGTGGCAGATCAGGACTGAACCAGTGTCACTGGAAGTGTGGTCAGGACTGAACCAGGGTCACTGAAACTGTGAGATCAGGACTGAAACAGGGACAATGGAAGTGTGAAGTCAGGTCTGAAACAGGGTCACTGGAGGTGTGAGCTCAGGACTGAACCTGGGTCACTGGAAGTGTGAGATCAGGACTGAACCAGCGTCACTGGAAGTGTGGTCAGGACTGAACCAGGGTCACTGAAACTGTGAGATCAGGACTGAAACAGGGTCAATGGAAGTGTGAAGTCAGGACTGAACCAGGGTCACTGGAAGTGTGAGCTCAGGACTGAACCAGGGTCACTGGAAGTGTGGTCAGGACTGAACCAGGGTTACCGGAAGTGGCAGATCAGGACTGAACCAGTGTCACTGGAAGTGTGGTCAGGACTGAACCAGGGTCACTGAAACTGTGAGATCAGGACTGAAACAGGGACAATGGAAGTGTGAAGTCAGGTCTGAAACAGGGTCACTGGAGGTGTGAGCTCAGGACTGAACCTGGGTCACTGGAAGTGTGAGATGAGGACTGAACCAGCGTCACTGGAAGTGTGAGATCACGACTGACATGGGATCACTGGAAGAGTGAGATCAGGACTGAACTGGGATCACTGCCAGTGTGAGATCAGGACTGAAAGGGGTACTGGAAGTGTGAGATCAGGACTGAAACAGCATCACTGGAAGTGTGGTCAGGACTGAACCAGGGTCACTGGAAGTGTGAGATCAGGACTGAACCAGGGTCACTGAAACTGTGAGATCAGGACTGAACCTGGGTCACTGGAAGTGTGAGATCATTACTGAAACAGCATCACTGGAAGTGTGAGATCAGGACTGGACTGGGATCAATGGAAGTCTGAGATCAGGACTGAACTGGGATCACTGCCAGTGTGAGATCAGGATTGATTGGGGTCACTGGCAGTGTGAGATCAGGACTGAACTGTGATCACTGGAAGTGTGAGATCAGGACTGAACTGGGATCACGGCCAGTGTGAGCTCAGGACTGAACCTGGGTCACTGGAAGTGTGAGATGAGGACTGAACCAGCGTCACTGGAAGTGTGAGATCAGGACTGACATGGGATCACTGGAAGTGTGCGATCAGGACTGAACTGAGATCACTGACAGGGTGAGATCAGGACTGAAAGGGGTCACTGGAAGTGTGAGATCAGGACTGAACTGGGATCACTGGAAGTGTGAGATCAGGACTGAACCAGGGTCACTGGAAGCGTGAGATCAGGAATGAACCAGCGTCAGTGGAAGTGTGAGATCAGGACTGAACTGGGATCACTGGAAGTGTGAGATCAGGACTGAACTGGGATCACTGCCAGTGTGAGCTCAGGACTGAACCTGGGTCACTGGAAGTGTGAGATGAGGACTGAACCAGTGTCACTGGAAGTGTGAGATCAGGACTGACATGGGATCACTGGAAGTGTGAGATCAGGACTGAAACAGGGTCAATGGAATTGTGAAGTCAGGTCTGAACCAGGGTCACTGGAGGTGTGAGCTCAGGACTGAACCTGGGTCAGTGGAAGTGTGAGATCAGGACTGAACTGGGATCACTGGAAGTGTGAGATCAGGACTGAACTGGGATCACTGCCAGTGTGAGATCTGGACTGAAAGGGGTCACTGGAAGTGTGAGATCAGGACTGAACCAGCGTCACTGGAAGTGTGGTCAGGACTGAACCAGGGTCAATGAAACTGTGAGATCAGGACTGAACCAGGGTCACTGAAACTGTGAGATCAGGACTGAAACAGGGTCAATGGAATTGTGAAGTCAGGTCTGAACCAGGGTCACTGGAGGTGTGAGCTCAGGACTGAACCTGGGTCACTGGAAGTGTGAGATCAGGACTGAACCAGCGTCACTGGAAGTGTGGTCAGGACTGAACCAGGGTCACTGGAAGTGTGGTCAGGACTGAACCAGAGTTACCGGAAGTGTGAAGTCAGGACTGAACCAGGGTCACTGGAGGTGAAATCTCAGTACTGAACCAGGGTCAGTGGAATAGTGAGATCAGCACTGAACCAGGGTCACTGCCACTGTGAGATCAGGACCGAACTGGGATCAGTGGAAGTGTGAGCTTAGGACTGAACCAGGGTCACTGGAAGTGTGAGCTCAGGACTGAACCAGGGTCACTGGAAGTGTGGTCAGGACTGAACCAGGGTTACCGGAAGTGGCAGATCAGGACTGAACCAGTGTCACTGGAAGTGTGGTCAGGACTGAACCAGGGTCACTGAAACTGTGAGATCAGGACTGAAACAGGGACAATGGAAGTGTGAAGTCAGGTCTGAAACAGGGTCACTGGAGGTGTGAGCTCAGGACTGAACCTGGGTCACTGGAAGTGTGAGATGAGGACTGAACCAGCGTCACTGGAAGTGTGAGATCACGACTGACATGGGATCACTGGAAGAGTGAGATCAGGACTGAACTGGGATCACTGCCAGTGTGAGATCAGGACTGAACTGGGATCACTGCCAGTGTGAGATCAGGACTGAAAGGGGTACTGGAAGTGTGAGATCAGGACTGAAACAGCATCACTGGAAGTGTGGTCAGGACTGAACCAGGGTCACTGGAAGTGTGAGATCAGGACTGAACCAGCGTCACTGGAAGTGTGGTCAGGACTGAACCAGGGTCACTGAAACTGTGAGATCAGGACTGAACCTGGGTCACTGGAAGTGTGAGATCATTACTGAAACAGCATCACTGGAAGTGTGAGATCAGGACTGGACTGGGATCAATGGAAGTCTGAGATCAGGACTGAACTGGGATCACTGCCAGTGTGAGATCAGGATTGAATGGGGTCACTGGCAGTGTGAGATCAGGACTGAACTGTGATCACTGGAAGTGTGAGATCAGGACTGAACTGGGATCACGGCCAGTGTGAGCTCAGGACTGAACCTGGGTTACTGGAAGTGTGAGATGAGGACTGAACCAGCGTCACTGGAAGTGTGAGATCAGGACTGACATGGGATCACTGGAAGTGTGCGATCAGGACTGAACTGAGATCACTGACAGGGTGAGATCAGGACTGAAAGGGGTCACTGGAAGTGTGAGATCAGGACTGAACTGGGATCACTGGAAGTGTGAGATCAGGACTGAACCAGGGTCACTGGAAGCGTGAGATCAGGAATGAACCAGCGTCAGTGGAAGTGTGAGATCAGGACTGAACTGGGATCACTGGAAGTGTGAGATCAGGACTGAACTGGGATCACTGCCAGTGTGAGCTCAGGACTGAATCTGGGTCACTGGAAGTGTGAGATGAGGACTGAACCAGCGTCACTGGAAGTGTGAGATCAGGACTGACATGGGATCACTGGAAGTGTGAGATCAGGACTGAAACAGGGTCAATGGAATTGTGAAGTCAGGTCTGAACCAGGGTCACTGGAGGTGTGAGCTCAGGACTGAACCTGGGTCAGTGGAAGTGTGAGATCAGGACTGAACTGGGATCACTGGAAGTGTGAGATCAGGACTGAACTGGGAACACTGCCAGTGTGAGATCAGGACTGAAAGGGGTCACTGGAAGTGTGAGATCAGGACTGAACCAGCGTCACTGGAAGTGTGGTCAGGACTGAACCAGGGTCAATGGAATTGTGAAGTCAGGTCTGAACCAGGGTCACTGGAGGTGTGAGCTCAGGACTGAACCTGGGTCACTGGAAGTGTGAGATCAGGACTGAACCAGCGTCACTGGAAGTGTGGTCAGGACTGAACCAGGGTCACTGGAAGTGTGGTCAGGACTGAACCAGAGTTACCGGAAGTGTGAAGTCAGGACTGAACCAGGGTCACTGGAGGTGAAATCTCAGTACTGAACCAGGGTCAGTGGAATAGTGAGATCAGCACTGAACCAGGGTCACTGCCACTGTGAGATCAGGACCGAACTGGGATCAGTGGAAGTGTGAGCTTAGGACTGAACCAGGGTCACTGGAAGTGTGAGCTCAGGACTGAACCAGGGTCACTGGAAGTGTGGTCAGGACTGAACCAGGGTTACCGGAAGTGGCAGATCAGGACTGAACCAGTGTCACTGGAAGTGTGGTCAGGACTGAACCAGGGTCACTGAAACTGTGAGATCAGGACTGAAACAGGGACAATGGAAGTGTGAAGTCAGGTCTGAAACAGGGTCACTGGAGGTGTGAGCTCAGGACTGAACCTGGGTCACTGGAAGTGTGAGATGAGGACTGAACCAGCGTCACTGGAAGTGTGAGATCACGACTGACATGGGATCACTGGAAGAGTGAGATCAGGACTGAACTGGGATCACTGCCAGTGTGAGATCAGGACTGAAAGGGGTACTGGAAGTGTGAGATCAGGACTGAAACATCATCACTGGAAGTGTGGTCAGGACTGAACCAGGGTCACTGGAAGTGTGAGATCAGGACTGAACCAGCGTCACTGGAAGTGTGGTTAGGACTGAACCAGGGTCACTGAAACTGTGAGATCAGGACTGAACCTGGGTCACTGGAAGTGTGAGATCATTACTGAAACAGCATCACTGGAAGTGTGAGATCAGGACTGGACTGGGATCAATGGAAGTCTGAGATCAGGACTGAACTGGGATCACTGCCAGTGTGAGATCAGGATTGAATGGGGTCACTGGCAGTGTGAGATCAGGACTGAACTGTGATCACTGGAAGTGTGAGATCAGGACTGAACTGGGATCACGGCCAGTGTGAGCTCAGGACTGAACCTGGGTCACTGGAAGTGTGAGATGAGGACTGAACCAGCGTCACTGGAAGTGTGAGATCAGGACTGACATGGGATCACTGGAAGTGTGCGATCAGGACTGAACTGAGATCACTAACAGGGTGAGATCAGGACTGAAAGGGGTCACTGGAAGTGTGAGATCAGGACTGAACTGGGATCACTGGAAGTGTGAGATCAGGACTGAACCAGGGTCACTGGAAGCGTGAGATCAGGAATGAACCAGCGTCACGGGAAGTGTGAGATCAGGACTGAACTGGGATCACTGGAAGTGTGAGATCAGGACTGAACTGGGATCACTGCCAGTGTGAGCTCAGGACTGAACCTGGGTCACTGGAAGTGTGAGATGAGGACTGAACCAGCGTCACTGGAAGTGTGAGATCAGGACTGACATGGCATCACTGGAAGTGTGAGATCAGGACTGACATGGGATCACTGACAGGGTGAGATCAGGACTGAACTGGGATCACTGGAAGTGTGAGATCAGGACTGAACCAGGGTCACTGGAAATGTGAGATCAGGAATGAACCAGCGTCAGTGGAAGTGTGAGATCAGGACTGAACTGGGATCACTGGAAGTGTGAGATCAGGACTGAACTGGGATCACTGTCAGTGTGAGATCAGGACTGAATGGGGTCACTGGAAGTGTGAGCTCAGGACTGAACCTGGGTCACTGGAAGTGTGAGATCAGGACTGAACCAGCGTCAGTGGAAGTGTGAGATCAGGACTGAACTGGGGTCACTGGAAGTGTGAGATCAGGACTGAACTGGGATCACTGCCAGTGTGAGATCAGGACTGAAAGGGGTCACTGGAAGTGTGAGATCAGGACTGAACCAGCGTCACTGGAAGTGTGGTCAGGACTGAACCAGGGTCAATGAAACTGTGAGATCAGGACTGAACCAGGGTCACTGAAACTGTGAGATCAGGACTGAAACAGGGTCAATGGAATTGTGAAGTCAGGTCTGAACCAGGGTCACTGGAGGTGTGAGCTCAGGACTGAACCTGGGTCAGTGGAAGTGTGAGATCAGGACTGAACTGGGATCACTGGAAGTGTGAGATCAGGACTGAACTGGGATCACTGCCAGTGTGAGATCAGGACTGAAAGGGGTCACTGGAAGTGTGAGATCAGGACTGAACCAGCGTCACTGGAAGTGTGGTCCGGACTGAACCAGGGTCAATGAAACTGTGAGATCAGGACTGAACCAGGGTCACTGAAACTGTGAGATCAGCACTGAACCATGGTCACTGCCACTGTGAGATCAGGACCGAACTGGGATCAGTGGAAGTGTGAGCTTAGGACTGAACCAGGGTCACTGGAAGTGTGAGCTCAGGACTGAACCAGGGTCACTGGAAGTGTGGTCAGGACTGAACCAGGGTTACCGGAAGTGGCAGATCAGGACTGAACCAGTGTCACTGGAAGTGTGGTCAGGACTGAACCAGGGTTACTGAAACTGTGAGATCAGGACTGAAACAGGGACAATGGAAGTGTGAAGTCAGGTCTGAAACAGGGTCACTGGAGGTGTGAGCTCAGGACTGAACCTGGGTCACTGGAAGTGTGAGATGAGGACTGAACCAGCGTCACTGGAAGTGTGAGATCACGACTGACATGGGATCACTGGAAGAGTGAGATCAGGACTGAACTGGGATCACTGCCAGTGTGAGATCAGGACTGAAAGGGGTACTGGAAGTGTGAGATCAGGACTGAAACAGCATCACTGGAAGTGTGGTCAGGACTGAACCAGGGTCACTGGAAGTGTGAGATCAGGACTGAACCAGCGTCACTGGAAGTGTGGTCAGGACTGAACCAGGGTCACTGAAACTGTGAGATCAGGACTGAACCTGGGTCACTGGAAGTGTGAGATCAGGACTGAACCAGCGTCAGTGGAAGTGTGAGATCAGGACTGAACTGGGGTCACTGGAAGTGTGAGATCAGGACTGAACTGGGATCACTGCCAGTGTGAGATCAGGACTGAAAGGGGTCACTGGAAGTGTGAGATCAGGACTGAACCAGCGTCACTGGAAGTGTGGTCAGGACTGAACCAGGGTCAATGAAACTGTGAGATCAGGACTGAACCAGGGTCACTGAAACTGTGAGATCAGGACTGAAACAGGGTCAATGGAATTGTGAAGTCAGGTCTGAACCAGGGTCACTGGAGGTGTGAGCTCAGGACTGAACCAGCGTCAGTGGAAGTGTGAGATCAGGACTGAACTGGGGTCACTGGAAGTGTGAGATCAGGACTGAACTGGGATCACTGCCAGTGTGAGATCAGGACTGAAAGGGGTCACTGGAAGTGTGAGATCAGGACTGAACCAGCGTCACTGGAAGTGTGGTCAGGACTGAACCAGGGTCACTGAAACTGTGAGATCAGGACTGAACCTGGGTCACTGGAAGTGTGAGATCAGGACTGAACCAGCGTCAGTGGAAGTGTGAGATCAGGACTGAACTGGGGTCACTGGAAGTGTGAGATCAGGACTGAACTGGGATCACTGCCAGTGTGAGATCAGGACTGAAAGGGGTCACTGGAAGTGTGAGATCAGGACTGAACCAGCGTCACTGGAAGTGTGGTCAGGACTGAACCAGGGTCAATGAAACTGTGAGATCAGGACTGAACCAGGGTCACTGAAACTGTGAGATCAGGACTGAAACAGGGTCAATGGAATTGTGAAGTCAGGTCTGAACCAGGGTCACTGGAGGTGTGAGCTCAGGACTGAACCTGGGTCAGTGGAAGTGTGAGATCAGGACTGAACTGGGATCACTGGAAGTGTGAGATCAGGACTGAACTGGGATCACTGCCAGTGTGAGATCAGGACTGAAAGGGGTCACTGGAAGTGTGAGATCAGGACTGAACCAGCGTCACTGGAAGTGTGGTCCGGACTGAACCAGGGTCAATGAAACTGTGAGATCAGGACTGAACCAGGGTCACTGAAACTGTGAGATCAGCACTGAACCATGGTCACTGCCACTGTGAGATCAGGACCGAACTGGGATCAGTGGAAGTGTGAGCTTAGGACTGAACCAGGGTCACTGGAAGTGTGAGCTCAGGACTGAACCAGGGTCACTGGAAGTGTGGTCAGGACTGAACCAGGGTTACCGGAAGTGGCAGATCAGGACTGAACCAGTGTCACTGGAAGTGTGGTCAGGACTGAACCAGGGTTACTGAAACTGTGAGATCAGGACTGAAACAGGGACAATGGAAGTGTGAAGTCAGGTCTGAAACAGGGTCACTGGAGGTGTGAGCTCAGGACTGAACCTGGGTCACTGGAAGTGTGAGATGAGGACTGAACCAGCGTCACTGGAAGTGTGAGATCACGACTGACATGGGATCACTGGAAGAGTGAGATCAGGACTGAACTGGGATCACTGCCAGTGTGAGATCAGGACTGAAAGGGGTACTGGAAGTGTGAGATCAGGACTGAAACAGCATCACTGGAAGTGTGGTCAGGACTGAACCAGGGTCACTGGAAGTGTGAGATCAGGACTGAACCAGCGTCACTGGAAGTGTGGTCAGGACTGAACCAGGGTCACTGAAACTGTGAGATCAGGACTGAACCTGGGTCACTGGAAGTGTGAGATCATTACTGAAACAGCATCACTGGAAGTGTGAGATCAGGACTGGACTGGGATCAATGGAAGTCTGAGATCAGGACTGAACTGGGATCACTGCCAGTGTGAGATCAGGATTGAATGGGGTCACTGGCAGTGTGAGATCAGGACTGAACTGTGATCACTGGAAGTGTGAGATCAGGACTGAACTGGGATCACGGCCAGTGTGAGCTCAGGACTGAACCTGGGTCACTGGAAGTGTGAGATGAGGACTGAACCAGCGTCACTGGAAGTGTGAGATCAGGACTGACATGGGATCACTGGAAGTGTGCGATCAGGACTGAACTGAGATCACTGACAGGGTGAGATCAGGACTGAAAGGGGTCACTGGAAGTGTGAGATCAGGACTGAACTGGGATCACTGGAAGTGTGAGATCAGGACTGAACCTGGGTCACTGGAAGCGTGAGATCAGGAATGAACCAGCGTCAGTGGAAGTGTGAGATCAGGACTGAACTGGGATCACTGGAAGTGTGAGATCAGGACTGAACTGGGATCACTGCCAGTGTGAGCTCAGGACTGAACCTGGGTCACTGGAAGTGTGAGATGAGGACTGAACCAGCGTCACTGGAAGTGTGAGATCAGGACTGACATGGGATCACTGGAAGTGTGAGATCAGGACTGAAACAGGGTCAATGGAATTGTGAAGTCAGGTCTGAACCAGGGTCACTGGAGGTGTGAGCTCAGGACTGAACCTGGGTCACTGGAAGTGTGAGATCAGGACTGAACCAGCGTCACTGGAAGTGTGGTCAGGACTGAACCAGGGTCACTGGAAATGTGGTCAGGACTGAACCAGAGTTACCGGAAGTGTGAAGTCAGGACTGAACCAGGATCACTGGAGGTGAAATCTCAGTACTGAACCAGGGTCAGTGGAATAGTGAGATCAGCACTGAACCAGGGTCACTGCCACTGTGAGATCAGGACCGAACTGGGATCAGTGGAAGTGTGAGCTTAGGACTGAACCAGGGTCACTGGAAGTGTGAGCTCAGGACTGAACCAGGGTCACTGGAAGTGTGGTCAGGACTGAACCAGGGTTACCGGAAGTGCCAGATCAGGACTGAACCAGTGTCACTGGAAGTGTGGTCAGGACTGAACCAGGGTCACTGAAACTGTGAGATCAGGACTGAAACAGGGTCAATGGAAGTGTGAAGTCAGGTCTGAACCAGGGTCAATGGAAGTGTGAAGTCAGGTCTGAAACAGGGTCACTGGAGGTGTGAGCTCAGGACTGAACCTGGGTCACTGTAAGTGTGAGATGAGGACTGAACCAGCGTCACTGGAAGTGTGAGATCAGGACTGGACTGGGATCAATGGAAGTCTGAGATCAGGACTGAACTGGGATCACTGGAAGTGTGCGATCAGGACTGAACTGAGATCACTGACAGGGTGAGATCAGGACTGAAAGGGGTCACTGGAAGTGTGAGATCAAGACTGAACTGGGATCACTGGAAGTGTGAGATCAGGACTGAACCAGGGTCACTGGAAGCGTGAGATCAGGAATGAACCAGCGTCAGTGGAAGTGTGAGATCAGGACAGAACTGGGATCACTGGAAGTGTGAGATCAGGACTGAACTGGGATCACTGCCAGTGAGAGCTCAGGACTGAACCTGGGTCACTGGAAGTGTGAGATGAGGACTGAACCAGCGTCACTGGAAGTGTGAGATCAGGACTGACATGGGATCACTGGAAGTGTGAGATCAGGACTGAACTGGGATCACTGCCAGTGTGAGATCAGGACTGAAAGGGGTCACTGGAAGTGTGAGATCAGGACTGAAACAGCATCACTGGAAGTGTGGTCAGGACTGAACCAGGGTTACTGAAACTGTGAGATCAGGACTGAAACAGGGTCAATGGAAGTGTGAAGTCAGGTCTGAACCAGGGTCACTGGAAGTGTGAGCTCAGGACTGAACCAGGGTCACTGGAAGTGTGAGCTCAGGACAGAACCAGGGTCACTGGAAGTATGGTCAGGACTGAACCAGGGCCACTGGAAGTGTGGTCAGGACTGAACCAGGGTTACCGGAAGTGTGAAGTCAGGACTGAACCAGGGTCACTGGAGGTGAAAGCTCAGTACTGAACCAGGGTCAGTGGAAGAGTGAGATCAGCACTGAACCAGGGTCACTGCCACTGTGAGATCAGGACTCAACTGGGATCAGTGGACGTGTGAGCTCAGGACTGAACCAGGGACACTGGAAGGGTGAGCTCAGGAATGAACCAGGGTCACTGGAAGTGTGGTCAGGACTGAACCAGGGTTACCGGAAGTGGCAGATCAGGACTGAAACAGTGTCACTGGAAGTGTGGTCAGGACTGAACCAGGGTCAATGAAACTGTGAGATCAGGACTGAAACAGGGTCAATGGAAGTGTGAAGTCAGGGCTGAACAAGGGTCACTGGAGGTGTGAGCTTAGGACTGAACCTGGGTCACTGGAAGTGTGAGATCAGGACCGACCCAGCGTCACGGGAAGTGTGAGATCAGGACTGAACTGGGATCACTGGAAGTGTGAGATCAGGACTGAACTGGGATCACTGCCAGTGTGAGCTCAGGACTGAACCTGGGTCACTGGAAGTGTGAGATGAGGACTGAACCAGCGTCACTGGAAGTGTGAGATCAGGACTGAACTGGGATCACTGTCAGGGTGAGATCAGGACTGAAAGGGGTCACTGGAAGTGTGAGATCAGGACTGAAACAGCATCACTGGAAGTGTGGTCAGGACTGAACCAGGGTCACTGAAACTGTGAGATCAGGACTGAAACAGGGTCAATGGAAGTGTGAAGTCAGGTCTGAACCAGGGTCACTGGAAGTGTGAGCTCAGGACTGAAACAGGGTCACTGGAAGTGTGAGCTCAGGACTGAACCAGCGTCACTGGAAGTGTGAGATCAGGACTGAACTGGGATCACTGACAGGGTGAGATCAGGACTGAAAGGGGTCACTGGAAGTGTAAGATCAGGACTGAACTGGGATCACTGGAAGTGTGAGATCAGGACCGAACCAGCGTCACGGGAAGTGTGAGATCAGGACTGAACTGGGATCACTGGAAGTGTGAGATCAGGACTGAACTGGGATCACTGCCAGTGTGAGCTCAGGACTGAACCTGGGTCACTGGAAGTGTGAGATGAGGACTGAACCAGCGTCACTGGAAGTGTGAGATCAGGACTGAACTGGGATCACTGTCAGGGTGAGATCAGGACTGAAAGGGGTCACTGGAAGTGTGAGATCAGGACTGAACTGGGATCACTGGAAGTGTGAGATCAGGACTGAACCAGGGTCACTGGAAGTGTGAGATCAGGAATGAACCAGCGTCAGTGGAAGTGTGAGATCAGGACTGAACTGGGATCACTGGAAGTGTGAGATCAGGACTGAACTGGGATCACTGCCAGTGTGAGCTCAGGACTGAACCTGGGTCACTGGAAGTGTGAGATGAGGACTGAACCAGCGTCACTGGAAGTGTGAGATCACGACTGACATGGGATCACTGGAAGTGTGAGATCAGGACTGAACTGGGATCACTGCCAGTGTGAGATCAGGACTGAAAGGGGTACTGGAAGTGTGAGATCAGGACTGAAACAGCATCACTGGAAGTGTGGTCAGGACTGAACCAGGGTCACTGGAAGTGTGAGATCAGGACTGAACCAGCGTCACTGGAAGTGTGGTCAGGACTGAACCAGGGTCACTGAAACTGTGAGATCAGGACTGAACCTGGGTCACTGGAAGTGTGAGATCATTACTGAAACAGCATCACTGGAAGTGTGAGATCAGGACTGGACTGGGATCAATGGAAGTCTGAGATCAGGACTGAACTGGGATCACTGCCAGTGTGAGATCAGGATTGAATGGGGTCACTGGCAGTGTGAGATCAGGACTGAACTGTGATCACTGGAAGTGTGAGATCAGGACTGAACTGGGATCACGGCCAGTGTGAGCTCAGGACTGAACCTGGGTCACTGGAAGTGTGAGATGAGGACTGAACCAGCGTCACTGGAAGTGTGAGATCAGGACTGACATGGGATCACTGGAAGTGTGCGATCAGGACTGAACTGAGATCACTGACAGGGTGAGATCAGGACTGAAAGGGGTCACTGGAAGTGTGAGATCAGGACTGAACTGGGATCACTGGAAGTGTGAGATCAGGACTGAACCAGGGTCACTGGAAGCGTGAGATCAGGAATGAACCAGCGTCAGTGGAAGTGTGAGATCAGGACTGAACTGGGATCACTGGAAGTGTGAGATCAGGACTGAACTGGGATCACTGCCAGTGTGAGCTCAGGACTGAACCTGGGTCACTGGAAGTGTGAGATGAGGACTGAACCAGCGTCACTGGAAGTGTGAGATCAGGACTGACATGGGATCACTGGAAGTGTGAGATCAGGACTGAAACAGGGTCAATGGAATTGTGAAGTCAGGTCTGAACCAGGGTCACTGGAGGTGTGAGCTCAGGACTGAACCTGGGTCAGTGGAAGTGTGAGATCAGGACTGAACTGGGATCACTGGAAGTGTGAGATCAGGACTGAACTGGGATCACTGCCAGTGTGAGCTCAGGACTGAACCTGGGTCACTGGAAGTGTGAGATGAGGACTGAACCAGCGTCACTGGAAGTGTCAGATCAGGACTGACATGGGATCACTGGAAGTGTGAGATCAGGACTGAACTGGGATCACTGCCAGTGTGAGATCAGGACTGAAAGGGGTCACTGGAAGTGTGAGATCAGGACTGAACCAGCGTCACTGGAAGTGTGGTCAGGACTGAACCAGGGTCACTGAAACTGTGAGATCAGGACTGAAACAGGGTGAATGGAAGTGTGAAGTCAGGACTGAACCAGGGTCACTGGAGGTGTGAGCTCAGGACTGAACCTGGGTCACTGGAAGTGTGAGATCTGGACTGAACCAGCGTCACTGGAAGTGTCAGATCAGAACTGAAATGGGATCACTGCCAGTGTGATATCAGGACTGAAACGGGATCACTGGAAGTGAGAGCTCAGGACTGAACCAGGGTCACTGGAAGTATGGTCAGGACAGAACCAGGGTCACTGGAAGTATGGTCAGGACAGAACAAGGGTCACTGGAAGTGTGGTCAGGACTGAACCAGGGTCAATGAAACTGTGAGATCAGGACTGAACCAGGGTCACTGAAACTGTGAGATCAGGACTGAAACAGGGTCAATGGAATTGTGAAGTCATGTCTGAACCAGGGTCACTGGAGGTGTGAGCTCAGGACTGAACCTGGGTCACTGGAAGTGTGAGATCAGGACTGAACCAGCGTCAGTGGAAGTGTGAGATCAGGACTGAACTGGGATCACTGGAAGTGTGCGATCAGGACTGAACTGGGATCACTGCCAGTGTGAGATCAGGACTGAAACAGGGTCAATGGAATTGTGAAGTCAGGTCTGAACCAGGGTCACTGGAGGTGTGAGCTCAGGACTGAACCTGGGTCACTGGAAGTGTGAGATCAGGACTGAACCAGCGTCACTGGAAGTGTGGTCAGGACTGAACCAGGGTCACTGAAACTGTGAGATCAGGACTGAAACAGGGTCAATGGAAGTGTGAAGTCAGGTCTGAACCAGGGTCACTGGAAGTGTGAGATCAGGACTGAAACAGGGTCAATGGAATTGTGAAGTCAGGTCTGAACCAGGGTCACTGGAGGTGTGAGCTCAGGACTGAACCTCGGTCACTGGAAGTGTGAGATCAGGACTGAACCAGCGTCACTGGAAGTATGGTCAGGACTGAACCAGGGTCACTGAAACTGTGAGATCAGGACTGAAACAGGGTCAATGGAAGTGTGAAGTCAGGACTGAACCAGGGTCACTGGAGGTGTGAGCTCAGGACTGAAGCTGGGTCACTGGAAGTGTGAGATCTGGACTGAACCAAAGTCACTGGAAGTGTCAGATCAGAACTGAAATGGGATCACTGCCAGTGTGATATCAGGACTGAAACGGGATCACTGGAAGTGTGAGCTCAGGACTGAACCAGGGTCACTGGAAGTATGGTCAGGACAGAACCAGGGTTACTGGAAGTATGGTCAGGACAGAACAAGGGTCACTGGAAGTGTGGTCAGGACTGAACCAGGGTCAATGAAACTGTGAGATCAGGACTGAACCAGGGTCAATGGAATTGTGAAGTCAGGTCTGAACCAGGGTCACTGGAGGTGTGAGCTCAGGACTGAACCTGGGTCACTGGAAGTGTGAGATCAGGACTGAACCAGCGTCAGTGGAAGTGTGAGATCAGGACTGTACTGGGATCACTGGAAGTGTGAGATCAGGACTGAACTGGGATCACTGCCAGTGTGAGATCAGGACTGAAAGGGGTCACTGGAAGTGTGAGATCAGGACTGAACCAGCGTCACTGGAAGTGTGGTCAGGACTGAACCAGGGTCAATGAAACTGTGAGATCAGGACTGAACCAGGGTCACTGAAACTGTGAGATCAGGACTGAAACAGGGTCAATGGAATTGTGAAGTCAGGTCTGAACCAGGGTTACTGGAGGTGTGAGCTCAGGACTGAAACTGGGTCACTGGAAGTGTGAGATCAGGACTGAACCAGCGTCACTGGAAGTGTGGTCAGGACTGAACCAGGGTCACTGAAACTGTGAGATCAGGACTGAAACAGGGTCAATGGAAGTGTGAAGTCAGGTCTGAACCAGGGTCACTGGAAGTGTGAGCTCAGGACTGAACCAGGGTCACTGGAAGTATGGTCAGGACAGAACCAGGGTCAATGGAATTGTGAAGTCAGGTCTGAACCAGGGTCACTGGAGGTGTGAGCTCAGGACTGAACCTGGGTCACTGGAAGTGTGAGATCAGGACTGAACCAGCGTCACTGGAAGTGTGGTCAGGACTGAACCAGGGTCACTGAAACTGTGAGATCAGGACTGAAACAGGGTCAATGGAAGTGTGAAGTCAGGTCTGAACCAGGGTCACTGGAAGTGTGAGCTCAGGACTGAACCAGGGTCACTGGAAGTGTGAGCTCAGGACAGAACCAGGGTCACTGGAAGTATGGTCAGGACTGAACCAGGGCCACTGGAAGTGTGGTCAGGACTGAACCAGGGTTACCGGAAGTGTGAAGTCAGGACTGAACCAGGGTCACTGGAGGTGAAAGCTCAGTACTGAACCAGGGTCAGTGGAAGAGTGAGATCAG
This sequence comes from Hypanus sabinus, assembly GCF_030144855.1. Taxonomy (NCBI): domain Eukaryota; kingdom Metazoa; phylum Chordata; class Chondrichthyes; order Myliobatiformes; family Dasyatidae; genus Hypanus; species Hypanus sabinus. The sequence continues at coordinate 11,886,642 of NC_082739.1, read as the reverse complement.
CACTGAACCAGGGTCACTGCCACTGTGAGATCAGGACTCAACTGGGATCAGTGGACGTGTGAGCTCAGGACTGAACCAGGGACACTGGAAGGGTGAGCTCAGGAATGAACCAGGGTCACTGGAAGTGTGGTCAGGACTGAACCAGGGTTACCGGAAGTGGCAGATCAGGACTGAAACAGTGTCACTGGAAGTGTGGTCAGGACTGAACCAGGGTCAATGAAACTGTGAGATCAGGACTGAAACAGGGTCAATGGAAGTGTGAAGTCAGGGCTGAACAAGGGTCACTGGAGGTGTGAGCTTAGGACTGAACCTGGGTCACTGGAAGTGTGAGATCAGGACCGACCCAGCGTCACGGGAAGTGTGAGATCAGGACTGAACTGGGATCACTGGAAGTGTGAGATCAGGACTGAACTGGGATCACTGCCAGTGTGAGCTCAGGACTGAACCTGGGTCACTGGAAGTGTGAGATGAGGACTGAACCAGCGTCACTGGAAGTGTGAGATCAGGACTGAACTGGGATCACTGTCAGGGTGAGATCAGGACTGAAAGGGGTCACTGGAAGTGTGAGATCAGGACTGAAACAGCATCACTGGAAGTGTGGTCAGGACTGAACCAGGGTCACTGAAACTGTGAGATCAGGACTGAAACAGGGTCAATGGAAGTGTGAAGTCAGGTCTGAACCAGGGTCACTGGAAGTGTGAGCTCAGGACTGAAACAGGGTCACTGGAAGTGTGAGCTCAGGACTGAACCAGCGTCACTGGAAGTGTGAGATCAGGACTGAACTGGGATCACTGACAGGGTGAGATCAGGACTGAAAGGGGTCACTGGAAGTGTGAGATCAGGACTGAACTGGGATCACTGGAAGTGTGAGATCAGGACCGAACCAGCGTCACGGGAAGTGTGAGATCAGGACTGAACTGGGATCACTGGAAGTGTGAGATCAGGACTGAACTGGGATCACTGCCAGTGTGAGCTCAGGACTGAACCTGGGTCACTGGAAGTGTGAGATGAGGACTGAACCAGCGTCACTGGAAGTGTGAGATCAGGACTGAACTGGGATCACTGTCAGGGTGAGATCAGGACTGAAAGGGGTCACTGGAAGTGTGAGATCAGGACTGAACTGGGATCACTGGAAGTGTGAGATCAGGACTGAACCAGGGTCACTGGAAGTGTGAGATCAGGAATGAACCAGCGTCAGTGGAAGTGTGAGATCAGGACTGAACTGGGATCACTGGAAGTGTGAGATCAGGACTGAACTGGGATCACTGCCAGTGTGAGCTCAGGACTGAACCTGGGTCACTGGAAGTGTGAGATGAGGACTGAACCAGCGTCACTGGAAGTGTGAGATCACGACTGACATGGGATCACTGGAAGTGTGAGATCAGGACTGAACTGGGATCACTGCCAGTGTGAGATCAGGACTGAAAGGGGTACTGGAAGTGTGAGATCAGGACTGAAACAGCATCACTGGAAGTGTGGTCAGGACTGAACCAGGGTCACTGGAAGTGTGAGATCAGGACTGAACCAGCGTCACTGGAAGTGTGGTCAGGACTGAACCAGGGTCACTGAAACTGTGAGATCAGGACTGAACCTGGGTCACTGGAAGTGTGAGATCATTACTGAAACAGCATCACTGGAAGTGTGAGATCAGGACTGGACTGGGATCAATGGAAGTCTGAGATCAGGACTGAACTGGGATCACTGCCAGTGTGAGATCAGGATTGAATGGGGTCACTGGCAGTGTGAGATCAGGACTGAACTGTGATCACTGGAAGTGTGAGATCAGGACTGAACTGGGATCATGGCCAGTGTGAGCTCAGGACTGAACCTGGGTCACTGGAAGTGTGAGATGAGGACTGAACCAGCGTCACTGGAAGTGTGAGATCAGGACTGACATGGGATCACTGGAAGTGTGCGATCAGGACTGAACTGAGATCACTGACAGGGTGAGATCAGGACTGAAAGGGGTCACTGGAAGTGTGAGATCAGGACTGAACTGGGATCACTGGAAGTGTGAGATCAGGACTGAACCAGGGTCACTGGAAGCGTGAGATCAGGAATGAACCAGCGTCAGTGGAAGTGTGAGATCAGGACTGAACTGGGATCACTGGAAGTGTGAGATCAGGACTGAACTGGGATCACTGCCAGTGTGAGCTCAGGACTGAACCTGGGTCACTGGAAGTGTGAGATGAGGACTGAACCAGCGTCACTGGAAGTGTGAGATCAGGACTGACATGGGATCACTGGAAGTGTGAGATCAGGACTGAAACAGGGTCAATGGAATTGTGAAGTCAGGTCTGAACCAGGGTCACTGGAGGTGTGAGCTCAGGACTGAACCTGGGTCAGTGGAAGTGTGAGATCAGGACTGAACTGGGATCACTGGAAGTGTGAGATCAGGACTGAACTGGGATCACTGCCAGTGTGAGCTCAGGACTGAACCTGGGTCACTGGAAGTGTGAGATGAGGACTGAACCAGCGTCACTGGAAGTGTCAGATCAGGACTGACATGGGATCACTGGAAGTGTGAGATCAGGACTGAACTGGGATCACTGCCAGTGTGAGATCAGGACTGAAAGGGGTCACTGGAAGTGTGAGATCAGGACTGAACCAGCGTCACTGGAAGTGTGGTCAGGACTGAACCAGGGTCACTGAAACTGTGAGATCAGGACTGAAACAGGGTGAATGGAAGTGTGAAGTCAGGACTGAACCAGGGTCACTGGAGGTGTGAGCTCAGGACTGAACCTGGGTCACTGGAAGTGTGAGATCTGGACTGAACCAGCGTCACTGGAAGTGTCAGATCAGAACTGAAATGGGATCACTGCCAGTGTGATATCAGGACTGAAACGGGATCACTGGAAGTGAGAGCTCAGGACTGAACCAGGGTCACTGGAAGTATGGTCAGGACAGAACCAGGGTCACTGGAAGTATGGTCAGGACAGAACAAGGGTCACTGGAAGTGTGGTCAGGACTGAACCAGGGTCAATGAAACTGTGAGATCAGGACTGAACCAGGGTCACTGAAACTGTGAGATCAGGACTGAAACAGGGTCAATGGAATTGTGAAGTCATGTCTGAACCAGGGTCACTGGAGGTGTGAGCTCAGGACTGAACCTGGGTCACTGGAAGTGTGAGATCAGGACTGAACCAGCGTCAGTGGAAGTGTGAGATCAGGACTGAACTGGGATCACTGGAAGTGTGCGATCAGGACTGAACTGGGATCACTGCCAGTGTGAGATCAGGACTGAAACAGGGTCAATGGAATTGTGAAGTCAGGTCTGAACCAGGGTCACTGGAGGTGTGAGCTCAGGACTGAACCTGGGTCACTGGAAGTGTGAGATCAGGACTGAACCAGCGTCACTGGAAGTGTGGTCAGGACTGAACCAGGGTCACTGAAACTGTGAGATCAGGACTGAAACAGGGTCAATGGAAGTGTGAAGTCAGGTCTGAACCAGGGTCACTGGAAGTGTGAGATCAGGACTGAAACAGGGTCAATGGAATTGTGAAGTCAGGTCTGAACCAGGGTCACTGGAGGTGTGAGCTCAGGACTGAACCTCGGTCACTGGAAGTGTGAGATCAGGACTGAACCAGCGTCACTGGAAGTATGGTCAGGACTGAACCAGGGTCACTGAAACTGTGAGATCAGGACTGAAACAGGGTCAATGGAAGTGTGAAGTCAGGACTGAACCAGGGTCACTGGAGGTGTGAGCTCAGGACTGAAGCTGGGTCACTGGAAGTGTGAGATCTGGACTGAACCAAAGTCACTGGAAGTGTCAGATCAGAACTGAAATGGGATCACTGCCAGTGTGATATCAGGACTGAAACGGGATCACTGGAAGTGTGAGCTCAGGACTGAACCAGGGTCACTGGAAGTATGGTCAGGACAGAACCAGGGTTACTGGAAGTATGGTCAGGACAGAACAAGGGTCACTGGAAGTGTGGTCAGGACTGAACCAGGGTCAATGAAACTGTGAGATCAGGACTGAACCAGGGTCAATGGAATTGTGAAGTCAGGTCTGAACCAGGGTCACTGGAGGTGTGAGCTCAGGACTGAACCTGGGTCACTGGAAGTGTGAGATCAGGACTGAACCAGCGTCAGTGGAAGTGTGAGATCAGGACTGTACTGGGATCACTGGAAGTGTGAGATCAGGACTGAACTGGGATCACTGCCAGTGTGAGATCAGGACTGAAAGGGGTCACTGGAAGTGTGAGATCAGGACTGAACCAGCGTCACTGGAAGTGTGGTCAGGACTGAACCAGGGTCAATGAAACTGTGAGATCAGGACTGAACCAGGGTCACTGAAACTGTGAGATCAGGACTGAAACAGGGTCAATGGAATTGTGAAGTCAGGTCTGAACCAGGGTTACTGGAGGTGTGAGCTCAGGACTGAACCTGGGTCACTGGAAGTGTGAGATCAGGACTGAACCAGCGTCACTGGAAGTGTGGTCAGGACTGAACCAGGGTCACTGAAACTGTGAGATCAGGACTGAAACAGGGTCAATGGAAGTGTGAAGTCAGGTCTGAACCAGGGTCACTGGAAGTGTGAGCTCAGGACTGAACCAGGGTCACTGGAAGTATGGTCAGGACAGAACCAGGGTCAATGGAATTGTGAAGTCAGGTCTGAACCAGGGTCACTGGAGGTGTGAGCTCAGGACTGAACCTGGGTCACTGGAAGTGTGAGATCAGGACTGAACCAGCGTCACTGGAAGTGTGGTCAGGACTGAACCAGGGTCACTGAAACTGTGAGATCAGGACTGAAACAGGGTCAATGGAAGTGTGAAGTCAGGTCTGAACCAGGGTCACTGGAAGTGTGAGCTCAGGACTGAACCAGGGTCACTGGAAGTGTGAGCTCAGGACAGAACCAGGGTCACTGGAAGTATGGTCAGGACTGAACCAGGGCCACTGGAAGTGTGGTCAGGACTGAACCAGGGTTACCGGAAGTGTGAAGTCAGGACTGAACCAGGGTCACTGGAGGTGAAAGCTCAGTACTGAACCAGGGTCAGTGGAAGAGTGAGATCAGCACTGAACCAGGGTCACTGCCACTGTGAGATCAGGACTCAACTGGGATCAGTGGACGTGTGAGCTCAGGACTGAACCAGGGACACTGGAAGGGTGAGCTCAGGAATGAACCAGGGTCACTGGAAGTGTGGTCAGGACTGAACCAGGGTTACCGGAAGTGGCAGATCAGGACTGAAACAGTGTCACTGGAAGTGTGGTCAGGACTGAACCAGGGTCAATGAAACTGTGAGATCAGGACTGAAACAGGGTCAATGGAAGTGTGAAGTCAGGGCTGAACAAGGGTCACTGGAGGTGTGAGCTTAGGACTGAACCTGGGTCACTGGAAGTGTGAGATCAGGACCGACCCAGCGTCACGGGAAGTGTGAGATCAGGACTGAACTGGGATCACTGGAAGTGTGAGATCAGGACTGAACTGGGATCACTGCCAGTGTGAGCTCAGGACTGAACCTGGGTCACTGGAAGTGTGAGATGAGGACTGAACCAGCGTCACTGGAAGTGTGAGATCAGGACTGAACTGGGATCACTGTCAGGGTGAGATCAGGACTGAAAGGGGTCACTGGAAGTGTGAGATCAGGACTGAAACAGCATCACTGGAAGTGTGGTCAGGACTGAACCAGGGTCACTGAAACTGTGAGATCAGGACTGAAACAGGGTCAATGGAAGTGTGAAGTCAGGTCTGAACCAGGGTCACTGGAAGTGTGAGCTCAGGACTGAAACAGGGTCACTGGAAGTGTGAGCTCAGGACTGAACCAGCGTCACTGGAAGTGTGAGATCAGGACTGAACTGGGATCACTGACAGGGTGAGATCAGGACTGAAAGGGGTCACTGGAAGTGTGAGATCAGGACTGAACTGGGATCACTGGAAGTGTGAGATCAGGACCGAACCAGCGTCACGGGAAGTGTGAGATCAGGACTGAACTGGGATCACTGGAAGTGTGAGATCAGGACTGAACTGGGATCACTGCCAGTGTGAGCTCAGGACTGAACCTGGGTCACTGGAAGTGTGAGATGAGGACTGAACCAGCGTCACTGGAAGTGTGAGATCAGGACTGAACTGGGATCACTGTCAGGGTGAGATCAGGACTGAAAGGGGTCACTGGAAGTGTGAGATCAGGACTGAACTGGGATCACTGGAAGTGTGAGATCAGGACTGAACCAGGGTCACTGGAAGTGTGAGATCAGGAATGAACCAGCGTCAGTGGAAGTGTGAGATCAGGACTGAACTGGGATCACTGGAAGTGTGAGATCAGGACTGAACTGGGATCACTGCCAGTGTGAGCTCAGGACTGAACCTGGGTCACTGGAAGTGTGAGATGAGGACTGAACCAGCGTCACTGGAAGTGTGAGATCACGACTGACATGGGATCACTGGAAGTGTGAGATCAGGACTGAACTGGGATCACTGCCAGTGTGAGATCAGGACTGAAAGGGGTACTGGAAGTGTGAGATCAGGACTGAAACAGCATCACTGGAAGTGTGGTCAGGACTGAACCAGGGTCACTGGAAGTGTGAGATCAGGACTGAACCAGCGTCACTGGAAGTGTGGTCAGGACTGAACCAGGGTCACTGAAACTGTGAGATCAGGACTGAACCTGGGTCACTGGAAGTGTGAGATCATTACTGAAACAGCATCACTGGAAGTGTGAGATCAGGACTGGACTGGGATCAATGGAAGTCTGAGATCAGGACTGAACTGGGATCACTGCCAGTGTGAGATCAGGATTGAATGGGGTCACTGGCAGTGTGAGATCAGGACTGAACTGTGATCACTGGAAGTGTGAGATCAGGACTGAACTGGGATCATGGCCAGTGTGAGCTCAGGACTGAACCTGGGTCACTGGAAGTGTGAGATGAGGACTGAACCAGCGTCACTGGAAGTGTGAGATCAGGACTGACATGGGATCACTGGAAGTGTGCGATCAGGACTGAACTGAGATCACTGACAGGGTGAGATCAGGACTGAAAGGGGTCACTGGAAGTGTGAGATCAGGACTGAACTGGGATCACTGGAAGTGTGAGATCAGGACTGAACCAGGGTCACTGGAAGCGTGAGATCAGGAATGAACCAGCGTCAGTGGAAGTGTGAGATCAGGACTGAACTGGGATCACTGGAAGTGTGAGATCAGGACTGAACTGGGATCACTGCCAGTGTGAGCTCAGGACTGAACCTGGGTCACTGGAAGTGTGAGATGAGGACTGAACCAGCGTCACTGGAAGTGTGAGATCAGGACTGACATGGGATCACTGGAAGTGTGAGATCAGGACTGAAACAGGGTCAATGGAATTGTGAAGTCAGGTCTGAACCAGGGTCACTGGAGGTGTGAGCTCAGGACTGAACCTGGGTCAGTGGAAGTGTGAGATCAGGACTGAACTGGGATCACTGGAAGTGTGAGATCAGGACTGAACTGGGATCACTGCCAGTGTGAGCTCAGGACTGAACCTGGGTCACTGGAAGTGTGAGATGAGGACTGAACCAGCGTCACTGGAAGTGTCAGATCAGGACTGACATGGGATCACTGGAAGTGTGAGATCAGGACTGAACTGGGATCACTGCCAGTGTGAGATCAGGACTGAAAGGGGTCACTGGAAGTGTGAGATCAGGACTGAACCAGCGTCACTGGAAGTGTGGTCAGGACTGAACCAGGGTCACTGAAACTGTGAGATCAGGACTGAAACAGGGTGAATGGAAGTGTGAAGTCAGGACTGAACCAGGGTCACTGGAGGTGTGAGCTCAGGACTGAACCTGGGTCACTGGAAGTGTGAGATCTGGACTGAACCAGCGTCACTGGAAGTGTCAGATCAGAACTGAAATGGGATCACTGCCAGTGTGATATCAGGACTGAAACGGGATCACTGGAAGTGAGAGCTCAGGACTGAACCAGGGTCACTGGAAGTATGGTCAGGACAGAACCAGGGTCACTGGAAGTATGGTCAGGACAGAACAAGGGTCACTGGAAGTGTGGTCAGGACTGAACCAGGGTCAATGAAACTGTGAGATCAGGACTGAACCAGGGTCACTGAAACTGTGAGATCAGGACTGAAACAGGGTCAATGGAATTGTGAAGTCATGTCTGAACCAGGGTCACTGGAGGTGTGAGCTCAGGACTGAACCTGGGTCACTGGAAGTGTGAGATCAGGACTGAACCAGCGTCAGTGGAAGTGTGAGATCAGGACTGAACTGGGATCACTGGAAGTGTGCGATCAGGACTGAACTGGGATCACTGCCAGTGTGAGATCAGGACTGAAACAGGGTCAATGGAATTGTGAAGTCAGGTCTGAACCAGGGTCACTGGAGGTGTGAGCTCAGGACTGAACCTGGGTCACTGGAAGTGTGAGATCAGGACTGAACCAGCGTCACTGGAAGTGTGGTCAGGACTGAACCAGGGTCACTGAAACTGTGAGATCAGGACTGAAACAGGGTCAATGGAAGTGTGAAGTCAGGTCTGAACCAGGGTCACTGGAAGTGTGAGATCAGGACTGAAACAGGGTCAATGGAATTGTGAAGTCAGGTCTGAACCAGGGTCACTGGAGGTGTGAGCTCAGGACTGAACCTCGGTCACTGGAAGTGTGAGATCAGGACTGAACCAGCGTCACTGGAAGTATGGTCAGGACTGAACCAGGGTCACTGAAACTGTGAGATCAGGACTGAAACAGGGTCAATGGAAGTGTGAAGTCAGGACTGAACCAGGGTCACTGGAGGTGTGAGCTCAGGACTGAAGCTGGGTCACTGGAAGTGTGAGATCTGGACTGAACCAAAGTCACTGGAAGTGTCAGATCAGAACTGAAATGGGATCACTGCCAGTGTGATATCAGGACTGAAACGGGATCACTGGAAGTGTGAGCTCAGGACTGAACCAGGGTCACTGGAAGTATGGTCAGGACAGAACCAGGGTTACTGGAAGTATGGTCAGGACAGAACAAGGGTCACTGGAAGTGTGGTCAGGACTGAACCAGGGTCAATGAAACTGTGAGATCAGGACTGAACCAGGGTCAATGGAATTGTGAAGTCAGGTCTGAACCAGGGTCACTGGAGGTGTGAGCTCAGGACTGAACCTGGGTCACTGGAAGTGTGAGATCAGGACTGAACCAGCGTCAGTGGAAGTGTGAGATCAGGACTGTACTGGGATCACTGGAAGTGTGAGATCAGGACTGAACTGGGATCACTGCCAGTGTGAGATCAGGACTGAAAGGGGTCACTGGAAGTGTGAGATCAGGACTGAACCAGCGTCACTGGAAGTGTGGTCAGGACTGAACCAGGGTCAATGAAACTGTGAGATCAGGACTGAACCAGGGTCACTGAAACTGTGAGATCAGGACTGAAACAGGGTCAATGGAATTGTGAAGTCAGGTCTGAACCAGGGTTACTGGAGGTGTGAGCTCAGGACTGAACCTGGGTCACTGGAAGTGTGAGATCAGGACTGAACCAGCGTCACTGGAAGTGTGGTCAGGACTGAACCAGGGTCACTGAAACTGTGAGATCAGGACTGAAACAGGGTCAATGGAAGTGTGAAGTCAGGTCTGAACCAGGGTCACTGGAAGTGTGAGCTCAGGACTGAACCAGGGTCACTGGAAGTATGGTCAGGACAGAACCAGGGTCAATGGAATTGTGAAGTCAGGTCTGAACCAGGGTCACTGGAGGTGTGAGCTCAGGACTGAACCTGGGTCACTGGAAGTGTGAGATCAGGACTGAACCAGCGTCACTGGAAGTGTGGTCAGGACTGAACCAGGGTCACTGAAACTGTGAGATCAGGACTGAAACAGGGTCAATGGAAGTGTGAAGTCAGGTCTGAACCAGGGTCACTGGAAGTGTGAGCTCAGGACTGAACCAGGGTCACTGGAAGTATGGTCAGGACAGAACCAGGGTCACTGGAAGTGTGTAGTCAGGACTGAACCAGGGCTACTGGAAGTGTGGTCAGGACTGAACCAGAGTTACCGGAAGTGTGAAGTCAGGACTGAACCAGGGGCAATGCAACTGTGAGATCAGGACTGAACTGGCATCTGTGGAAGTGTGAGCTCAGGAATGAACCAGGGTCACTGGAAGTGTGGTCAGGACTGAACCAGGGTCACTGAAACTGTGAGATCAGGACTGAAACAGGGTCAATGGAAGTGGGAAGTCAGGTCTGAAATAGGGTCACTGGAGGTGTGAGCTCAGGACTGAACCTGGGTCACTGGAAGTGTGAGATCAGGACTGAACCAGCGTCAGTGGAAGTGTGAGATCAGGACTGAACTGGGGTCACTGGAAGTGTGATCTCAGGACGGAACCAGGGTCACTGGAAGTGTGGTCAGGACTGAACCAGGGTCACTGGAACTGTGAGATCAGGACTGAACTGGGATCACTGGAAGTGTGAGATCAGGACTGAACTGGGATCACTGCCAGTGTGAGATCAGGACTGAAAGGGGTCACTGGAAGTGTGAGATCAGGACTGAACCAGCGTCACTGGAAGTGTGGTCAGGACTGAACCAGGGTCAATGAAACTGTGAGATCAGGACTGAACCAGGGTCACTGAAACTGTGAGATCAGGACTGAAACAGGGTCAATGGAATTGTGAAGTCAGGTCTGAACCAGGGTTACTGGAGGTGTGAGCTCAGGACTGAACCTGGGTCACTGGAAGTGTGAGATCAGGACTGAACCAGCGTCACTGGAAGTGTGGTCAGGACTGAACCAGGGTCACTGAAACTGTGAGATCAGGACTGAAACAGGGTCAATGGAAGTGTGAAGTCAGGTCTGAACCAGGGTCACTGGAAGTGTGAGCTCAGGACTGAACCAGGGTCACTGGAAGTATGGTCAGGACAGAACCAGGGTCAATGGAATTGTGAAGTCAGGTCTGAACCAGGGTCACTGGAGGTGTGAGCTCAGGACTGAACCTGGGTCACTGGAAGTGTGAGATCAGGACTGAACCAGCGTCACTGGAAGTGTGGTCAGGACTGAACCAGGGTCACTGAAACTGTGAGATCAGGACTGAAACAGGGTCAATGGAAGTGTGAAGTCAGGTCTGAACCAGGGTCACTGGAAGTGTGAGCTCAGGACTGAACCAGGGTCACTGGAAGTATGGTCAGGACAGAACCAGGGTCACTGGAAGTGTGTAGTCAGGACTGAACCAGGGCTACTGGAAGTGTGGTCAGGACTGAACCAGAGTTACCGGAAGTGTGAAGTCAGGACTGAACCAGGGGCAATGCAACTGTGAGATCAGGACTGAACTGGCATCTGTGGAAGTGTGAGCTCAGGAATGAACCAGGGTCACTGGAAGTGTGGTCAGGACTGAACCAGGGTCACTGAAACTGTGAGATCAGGACTGAAACAGGGTCAATGGAAGTGGGAAGTCAGGTCTGAAATAGGGTCACTGGAGGTGTGAGCTCAGGACTGAACCTGGGTCACTGGAAGTGTGAGATCAGGACTGAACCAGCGTCAGTGGAAGTGTGAGATCAGGACTGAACTGGGGTCACTGGAAGTGTGATCTCAGGACGGAACCAGGGTCACTGGAAGTGTGGTCAGGACTGAACCAGGGTCACTGGAACTGTGAGATCAGGACTGAACTGGGATCACTGGAAGTGTGAGATCAGGACTGAACTGGGATCACTGCCAGTGTGAGATCAGGACTGAAAGGGGTCACTGGAAGTGTGAGATCAGGACTGAACCAGCGTCACTGGAAGTGTGGTCAGGACTGAACCAGGGTCAATGAAACTGTGAGATCAGGACTGAACCAGGGTCACTGAAACTGTGAGATCAGGACTGAAACAGGGTGAATGGAATTGTGAAGTCAGGTCTGAACCAGGGTCACTGGAGGTGTGAGCTCAGGACTGAACCTGGGTCACTGGAAGTGTGAGATCAGGACTGAAACGGGATCACTGGAAGTGTGAGCTCAGGACTGAACCAGGGTCTCTGGAAGTATGGTCAGGACAGAACCAGGGTCACTGGAAGTATGGTCAGGACAGAACAAGGGTCACTGGAAGTGTGAAGTCAGGACTGAACCAGGGTCAGTGGAAGAGTGAGATCAGGACTGAACCAGGGTCAATGCAACTGTGAGATCAGGACTGAACCAGGGTCACGGGAAGTGTGATCAGGACTGAACTGGGATCACTGGAAGTGTGAGCTCAGGACGGAACCAGGGTCACTGGAAGGGTGGTCAGGACTGAACCAGGGTCACTGGAACTGTGAGATAAGGAGTGAACCAGGGTCACTGGAAGTGTGAGATCAGGACCGAACCAGGGTCATTGGAAGTGTGAGCTCAGGACTGAACTGAGATCACTGGAATTGGGAGATCAGGACTGAACCAGGGTCACTGGAAGTGTGAAGTCAGGACTGAACCAGGGTCAATGGAAGTGTGAGATCAGGACTGAACTGGGATCACTGGAAGTGTGAGCTCAGGACTGAACCAGAGTCACTGGAAGTGTGGTCAGGACTGAACCAGGGTCACTGGAAGTGTGAGCTCAGGACTAAACCAGGGTCACTGGAAGTGTGAGATGAGGACTGAAACGGGATCACTGGAAGTGTGAGCTCAGGACTGAACCAGGGTCTCTGGAAGTATGGTCAGGACAGAACCAGGGTCACTGGAAGTATGGTCAGGACAGAACAAGGGTCACTGGAAGTGTGAAGTCAGGACTGAACCAGGGTCACTGGAAGTGTGAGCTCAGGACTGAACCAGGGTCACTGGAAGTGTGGTCAGGACTGAACCAGGGTTACCGGAAGTGTAAAGTCAGGACTGAACCAGGGTCAATGCAACTGTGAGATCAGGACTGAACTGGCATCTGTGGAAGTGTGAGCTCAGGAATGAACCAGGGTCATTGCAAGTGTGAGCTCAGGACTGAACCAGGGTCACTGGAAGTGTGGTCAGGACTGAACCAGGGTTACCGGAAGTGGCAGATCAGGACTGAACCAGTGTCACTGGAAGTGTGGTCAGGACTGAACCAGGGTCACTGAAACTGTGAGATCAGGACTGAAACAGGGTCAATGGAAGTGGGAACTCAGGTCTGAAATAGGGTCACTGGAGGTGTGAGCTCAGGACTGAACCTGGGTCACTGGAAGTGTGAGATCAGGACTGAACCAGCGTCAGTGGAAGTGTGAGATCAGGACTGAACTGGGGTCACTGGAAGTGTGATCTCAGGACGGAACCAGGGTCACTGGAAGTGTGGTCAGGACTGAACCAGGGTCACTGGAACTGTGAGATCAGGACTGAACCAGGGTCACTGGAAGTGGCAGATCAGGACCGAACCAGGGTCACTGGAAGTGTGAGCTCAGGACTGAACTGGGATCACTGCCAGTGTGAGATCAGGACAGAAAGGGGTCACTGGAAGTGTGAGATCAGGACTGAAAGGGGTCACTGGAAGTGTGAGATCAGGACTGAACTGGGATCAGTGGAAGTGTGAGCTCAGGACTGAGCCAGGGTAACTGGAAGTGTGAAGTCAGGACTGACCCAGGGTAACTGGAAGTGTGAAGTCAGGACTGACCCAGGGTCACTGGAAGTGTGAGATCAGGACTGAACTGGGATCAGTGGAAGAGTGAGCTCAGGACTGAACCAGGGTCACTGAAACTGTGAGATCAGGACTGAAACAGGGTCAATGGAATTGTGAAGTCAGGTCTGAACCAGGGTCACTGGAGGTGTGAGCTCAGGACTGAACCTGGGTCACTGGAAGTGTGAGATCAGGACTGAACCAGCGTCACTGGAAGTGTGGTCAGGACTGAACCAGGGTCACTGAAACTGTGAGATCAGGACTGAAACAGGGTCAATGGAAGTGTGAAGTCAGGTCTGAACCAGGGTCACTGGAAGTGTGAGCTCAGGACTGAACCAGGGTCACTGGAAGTATGGTCAGGACAGAACCAGGGTCACTGGAAGTGTGTAGTCAGGACTGAACCAGGGCTACTGGAAGTGTGGTCAGGACTGAACCAGAGTTACCGGAAGTGTGAAGTCAGGACTGAACCAGGGGCAATGCAACTGTGAGATCAGGACTGAACTGGCATCTGTGGAAGTGTGAGCTCAGGAATGAACCAGGGTCACTGGAAGTGTGGTCAGGACTGAACCAGGGTCACTGAAACTGTGAGATCAGGACTGAAACAGGGTCAATGGAAGTGGGAAGTCAGGTCTGAAATAGGGTCACTGGAGGTGTGAGCTCAGGACTGAACCTGGGTCACTGGAAGTGTGAGATCAGGACTGAACCAGCGTCAGTGGAAGTGTGAGATCAGGACTGAACTGGGGTCACTGGAAGTGTGATCTCAGGACGGAACCAGGGTCACTGGAAGTGTGGTCAGGACTGAACCAGGGTCACTGGAACTGTGAGATCAGGACTGAACTGGGATCACTGGAAGTGTGAGATCAGGACTCAACTGGGATCACTGCCATTGTGAGCTCAGGACTGAACCTGGGTCACTGGAAGTGTGAGATGAGGACTGAACCAGCGTCACTGGAAGTGTGAGATCAGGACTGACATGGGATCACTGGAAGTGTGAGATCAGGACTGAACTGGGATCACTGCCAGTGTGAGATCAGGACTGAAAGGGGTCACTGGAAGTGTGAGATCAGGACTGAAACAGCATCACTGGAAGTGTGGTCAGGACTGAACCAGGGTCACTGAAACTGTGAGATCAGGACTGAAACAGGGTCAATGGAAGTGTGAAGTCAGGTCTGAACCAGGGTCACTGGAAGTGTGAGCTCAGGACTGAACCAGGGTCACTGGAAGTGTGAGCTCAGGACTGAACCAGGGGCACTGGAAGAGTGAGAGCAGCACTGAACCAGGGTCACTGCCACTGTGAGATCAGGACTCACCTGGGATCAGTGGACGTGTGAGCTCAGGACTGAACCAGGGACACTGGAAGTGTGAGCTCAGGAATGAACCAGGGTCACTGGAAGTGTGGTCAGGACTGAACCAGGGTTACCGGAAGTGGCAGATCAGGACTGAACCAGTGTCACTGGAAGTGTGGTCAGGACTGAACCAGGGTCAATGAAACTGTGAGATCAGGACTGAAACAAAGTCAATGGAAGTGTGAAGTCAGGTCTGAACAAGGGTCACTGGAGGTGTGAGATTAGGACTGAACCTGGGTCACTGGAAGTGTGAGATCAGGACCGACCCAGCGTCACGGGAAGTGTGAGATCAGGACTGAACTGGGATCACTGGAAGTGTGAGATCAGGACTGAACTGGGATCACTGCCAGTGTGAGCTCAGGACTGAACCTGGGTCACTGGAAGTGTGAGATGAGGACTGAACCAGCGTCACTGGAAGTGTGAGATCAGGACTGAACTGGGATCACTGACAGGGTGAGATCAGGACTGAAAGGGGTCACTGGAAGTGTGAGATCAGGACTGAACTGGGATCACTGGAAGTGTGAGATCAGGACTGAACCAGGGTCACTGGAAGTGTGAGATCAGGACTGAACCAGCGTCAGTGGAAGTGTGAGATCAGGACTGAACTGGGATCACTGGAAGTGTGAGATCAGGACTCAACTGGGATCAGTGGACGTGTGAGCTCAGGACTGAACCAGGGACACTGGAAGGGTGAGCTCAGGAATGAACCAGGGTCACTGGAAGTGTGGTCAGGACTGAACCAGGGTTACAGGAAGTGGCAGATCAGGACTGAACCAGTGTCACTGGAAGTGTGGCCAGGACTGAACCAGGGTCAATGAAACTGTGAGATCAGGACTGAAACAGGGTCAATGGAAGTGTGAAGTCAGGTCTGAACAAGGGTCACTGGAGGTGTGAGCTTAGGACTGAAACTGGGTTACTGGAAGTGTGAGATCAGGACCGACCCAGCGTCACGGGAAGTGTGAGATCAGGACTGAACTGGGATCACTGCCAGTGTGAGCTCAGGACTGAAAGGGGTCACTGGAAGTGTGAGATCAGGACTGAACAGGGATCACTGGAAGTGTGAGATCAGGACTGAACCAGGGACACTGGAAGTGTGAGCTCAGGAATGAACCAGGGTCACTGGAAGTGTGGTCAGGACTGAACCAGGGTCAATGAAACTGTGAGATCAGGACTGAAACAGGGTCAATGGAAGTGTGAAGTCAGGTCTGAACAAGGGTCACTGGAGGTGTGAGATTAGGACTGAACCTGGGTCACTGGAAGTGTGAGATCAGGACCGACCCAGCGTCACGGGAAGTGTGAGATCAGGACTGAACTGGGATCACTGGAAGTGTGAGATCAGGACTGAACTGGGATCACTGCCAGTGTGAGCTCAGGACTGAACCTGGGTCACTGGAAGTGTGAGATGAGGACTGAACCAGCATCACTGGAAGTGTGAGATCAGGACTGAACGGGGATCACTGACAGGGTGAGATCAGGACTGAAAGGGGTCACTGGAAGTGTGAGATCAGGACTGAACTGGGATCACTGGAAGTGTGAGATCAGGACTGAACCAGGGTCACTGGAAGTGTGAGATCAGGACTGAACCAGCGTCAGTGGAAGTGTGAGATCAGGACTGAACTGGGATCACTGGAAGTGTGAGATCAGGACTCAACTGGGATCAGTGGACGTGTGAGCTCAGGACTGAACCAGGGACACTGGAAGGGTGAGCTCAGGAATGAACCAGGGTCACTGGAAGTGTGGTCAGGACTGAACCAGGGTTACCGGAAGTGGCAGATCAGGACTGAACCAGTGTCACTGGAAGTGTGGTCAGGACTGAACCAGGGTCAATGAAACTGTGAGATCAGGACTGAAACAGGGTCAATGGAAGTGTGAAGTCAGGTCTGAACAAGGGTCACTGGAGGTGTGAGCTTAGGACTGAAACTGGGTTACTGGAAGTGTGAGATCAGGACTGAACCAGCGTCAGTGGAAGTGTGAGATCAGGACTGAACTGGGATCACTGCCAGTGTGAGCTCAGGACTGAAAGGGGTCACTGGAAGTGTGAGATCAGGACTGAACAGGGATCACTGGAAGTGTGAGATCAGGACTGAACCAGGGACACTGGAAGTGTGAGCTCAGGAATGAACCAGGGTCACTGGAAGTGTGGTCAGGACTGAACCAGGGTCAATGAAACTGTGAGATCAGGACTGAAACAGGGTCAATGGAAGTGTGAAGTCAGGTCTGAACAAGGGTCACTGGAGGTGTGAGATTAGGACTGAACCTGGGTCACTGGAAGTGTGAGATCAGGACCGACCCAGCGTCACGGGAAGTGTGAGATCAGGACTGAACTGGGATCACTGGAAGTGGCAGATCAGGACCGAACCAGGGTCACTGGAAGTGTGAGCTCAGGACTGAACTGGGATCACTGCTAGTGTGAGATCAGGACAGAAAGGGGTCACTGGAAGTGTGAGATCAGGACTGAAAGGGGTCACTGGAAGTGTGAGATCAGGACTGAACTGGGATCAGTGGAAGTGTGAGCTCAGGACTGAGCCAGGGTAACTGGAAGTGTGAAGTCAGGACTGACCCAGGGTAACTGGAAGTGTGAAGTCAGGACTGACCCAGGGTCACTGGAAGTGTGAGATCAGGACTGAACTGGGATCAGTGGAAGAGTGAGCTCAGGACTGAACCAGGGTCACTGGAAGTGTGAGCTCAGGACTGAACCAGGGTCACTGGAAGTGTGAGCTCAGGACTGAACCAGGGTCACTGGAAGTGTGGTCAGGACTGAACCAGGGTTACCGGAAGTGTGAAGTCAGGACTGGACCAGGGTCAATGCAACTGTGAGATCAGGACTGAACTGGCATCTGTGGAAGTGTGAGCTCAGGAATGAACCAGCGTCATTGGAAGTGTGAGCTCAGGACTGAACCAGGGTCACTGGAAGTGTGAGCTCAGGACTGAACTGGGATCACTGCCAGTGTGAGATCAGGACTGAAAGGGGTCACTGGAAGTGTGAGATCAGGACTGAAAGGGGTCACTGGAAGTGTGAGATTAGGACTGAACTGGGATCAGTGGAAGTGTGAGCTCAGGACTGAGCCAGGGTAACTGGAAGTGTGAAGTCAGGACTGACCCAGGGTAACTGGAAGTGTGAAGTCAGGACTGACCCAGGGTCACTGGAAGTGTGAGATCAGGACTGAACTGGGATCAGTGGAAGAGTGAGCTCAGGACTGAACCAGGGTCACTGGAAGTGTGAGCTCAGGACTGAACCAGGGTCACTGGAAGTGTGAGCTCAGGACTGAACCAGGGTCACTGGAAGTGTGAGCTCAGGACTGAACCAGGGTCACTGGAAGTGTGGTCAGGACTGAACCAGGGTTACCGGAAGTGTGAAGTCAGGACTGAACCAGGGTCAATGCAACAGTGAGATCAGGACTGAACTGGCATCTGTGGAAGTGTGAGCTCAGGAATGAACCAGCGTCATTGGAAGTGTGAGCTCAGGACTGAACCAGGGTCACTGGAAGTGTGGTCAGGACTGAACCAGGGTTACCGGAAGTGGCAGATCAGGACTGAACCAGTGTCACTGGAAGTGTGGTCAGGACTGAACCAGGGTCACTGAAACTGTGAGATCAGGACTGAAACAGGGTCACTGGAGGTGAAAGCTCAGTACTGAACCAGGGTCAGTGGAAGAGTGAGATCAGCACTGAACCAGGGTCACTGCCACTGTGAGATCAGGACTCAACTGGGATCACTGCCAGTGTGAGCTCAGGACTGAACCTGGGTCACTGGAAGTGTGAGATGAGGACTGAACCAGCGTCACTGGAAGTGTGAGATCAGGACTGACATGGGATCACTGGAAGTGTGAGATCAGGACTGAACTGGGATCACTGCCAGTGTGAGATCACGACTGAAAGGGGTCACTGGAAGTGTGAGATCAGGACTGAAACAGCATCACTGGAAGTGTGGTCAGGACTGAACCAGGGTCACTGAAACTGTGAGATCAGGACTGAAACAGGGTCAATGGAAGTGTGAAGTCAGGTCTGAACCAGGGTCACTGGAAGTGTGAGCTCAGGACTGAACCAGGGTCACTGGAAGTGTGAGCTCAGGACTGAACCAGGGGCACTGGAAGTATGGTCAGGACTGAACCAGGGCCACTGGAAGTGTGGTCAGGACTGAACCAGGGTTACCGGAAGTGTGAAGTCCGGACTGAACCAGGGTCACTGGAGGTGAAAGCTCAGTACTGAACCAGGGTCACTGGAAGTGTGAGCTCAGGACTGAACCAGGGGCACTGGAAGAGTGAGAGCAGCACTGAACCAGGGTCACTGCCACTGTGAGATCAGGACTCACCTGGGATCAGTGGACGTGTGAGCTCAGGACTGAACCAGGGACACTGGAAGTGTGAGCTCAGGAATGAACCAGGGTCACTGGAAGTGTGGTCAGGACTGAACCAGGGTTACCGGAAGTGGCAGATCAGGACTGAACCAGTGTCACTGGAAGTGTGGTCAGGACTGAACCAGGGTCAATGAAACTGTGAGATCAGGACTGAAACAGGGTCAATGGAAGTGTGAAGTCAGGTCTGAACAAGGGTCACTGGAGGTGTGAGATTAGGACTGAACCTGGGTCACTGGAAGTGTGAGATCAGGACCGACCCAGCGTCACGGGAAGTGTGAGATCAGGACTGAACTGGGATCACTGGAAGTGTGAGATCAGGACTGAACTGGGATCACTGCCAGTGTGAGCTCAGGACTGAACCTGGGTCACTGGAAGTGTGAGATGAGGACTGAACCAGCGTCACTGGAAGTGTGAGATCAGGACTGAACTGGGATCACTGACAGGGTGAGATCAGGACTGAAAGGGGTCACTGGAAGTGTGAGATCAGGACTGAACTGGGATCACTGGAAGTGTGAGATCAGGACTGAACCAGGGTCACTGGAAGTGTGAGATCAGGACTGAACCAGCGTCAGTGGAAGTGTGAGATCAGGACTGAACTGGGATCACTGGAAGTGTGAGATCAGGACTCAACTGGGATCAGTGGACGTGTGAGCTCAGGACTGAACCAGGGACACTGGAAGGGTGAGCTCAGGAATGAACCAGGGTCACTGGAAGTGTGGTCAGGACTGAACCAGGGTTACCGGAAGTGGCAGATCAGGACTGAACCAGTGTCACTGGAAGTGTGGTCAGGACTGAACCAGGGTCAATGAAACTGTGAGATCAGGACTGAAACAGGGTCAATGGAAGTGTGAAGTCAGGTCTGAACAAGGGTCACTGGAGGTGTGAGCTTAGGACTGAAACTGGGTTACTGGAAGTGTGAGATCAGGACTGAACCAGCGTCAGTGGAAGTGTGAGATCAGGACTGAACTGGGATCACTGCCAGTGTGAGCTCAGGACTGAAAGGGGTCACTGGAAGTGTGAGATCAGGACTGAACAGGGATCACTGGAAGTGTGAGATCAGGACTGAACCAGGGACACTGGAAGTGTGAGCTCAGGAATGAACCAGGGTCACTGGAAGTGTGGTCAGGACTGAACCAGGGTCAATGAAACTGTGAGATCAGGACTGAAACAGGGTCAATGGAAGTGTGAAGTCAGGTCTGAACAAGGGTCACTGGAGGTGTGAGATTAGGACTGAACCTGGGTCACTGGAAGTGTGAGATCAGGACCGACCCAGCGTCACGGGAAGTGTGAGATCAGGACTGAACTGGGATCACTGGAAGTGGCAGATCAGGACCGAACCAGGGTCACTGGAAGTGTGAGCTCAGGACTGAACTGGGATCACTGCTAGTGTGAGATCAGGACAGAAAGGGGTCACTGGAAGTGTGAGATCAGGACTGAAAGGGGTCACTGGAAGTGTGAGATCAGGACTGAACTGGGATCAGTGGAAGTGTGAGCTCAGGACTGAGCCAGGGTAACTGGAAGTGTGAAGTCAGGACTGACCCAGGGTAACTGGAAGTGTGAAGTCAGGACTGACCCAGGGTCACTGGAAGTGTGAGATCAGGACTGAACTGGGATCAGTGGAAGAGTGAGCTCAGGACTGAACCAGGGTCACTGGAAGTGTGAGCTCAGGACTGAACCAGGGTCACTGGAAGTGTGAGCTCAGGACTGAACCAGGGTCACTGGAAGTGTGGTCAGGACTGAACCAGGGTTACCGGAAGTGTGAAGTCAGGACTGGACCAGGGTCAATGCAACTGTGAGATCAGGACTGAACTGGCATCTGTGGAAGTGTGAGCTCAGGAATGAACCAGCGTCATTGGAAGTGTGAGCTCAGGACTGAACCAGGGTCACTGGAAGTGTGAGCTCAGGACTGAACTGGGATCACTGCCAGTGTGAGATCAGGACTGAAAGGGGTCACTGGAAGTGTGAGATCAGGACTGAAAGGGGTCACTGGAAGTGTGAGATTAGGACTGAACTGGGATCAGTGGAAGTGTGAGCTCAGGACTGAGCCAGGGTAACTGGAAGTGTGAAGTCAGGACTGACCCAGGGTAACTGGAAGTGTGAAGTCAGGACTGACCCAGGGTCACTGGAAGTGTGAGATCAGGACTGAACTGGGATCAGTGGAAGAGTGAGCTCAGGACTGAACCAGGGTCACTGGAAGTGTGAGCTCAGGACTGAACCAGGGTCACTGGAAGTGTGAGCTCAGGACTGAACCAGGGTCACTGGAAGTGTGAGCTCAGGACTGAACCAGGGTCACTGGAAGTGTGGTCAGGACTGAACCAGGGTTACCGGAAGTGTGAAGTCAGGACTGAACCAGGGTCAATGCAACAGTGAGATCAGGACTGAACTGGCATCTGTGGAAGTGTGAGCTCAGGAATGAACCAGCGTCATTGGAAGTGTGAGCTCAGGACTGAACCAGGGTCACTGGAAGTGTGGTCAGGACTGAACCAGGGTTACCGGAAGTGGCAGATCAGGACTGAACCAGTGTCACTGGAAGTGTGGTCAGGACTGAACCAGGGTCACTGAAACTGTGAGATCAGGACTGAAACAGGGTCACTGGAGGTGAAAGCTCAGTACTGAACCAGGGTCAGTGGAAGAGTGAGATCAGCACTGAACCAGGGTCACTGCCACTGTGAGATCAGGACTCAACTGGGATCACTGCCAGTGTGAGCTCAGGACTGAACCTGGGTCACTGGAAGTGTGAGATGAGGACTGAACCAGCGTCACTGGAAGTGTGAGATCAGGACTGACATGGGATCACTGGAAGTGTGAGATCAGGACTGAACTGGGATCACTGCCAGTGTGAGATCAGGACTGAAAGGGGTCACTGGAAGTGTGAGATCAGGACTGAAACAGCATCACTGGAAGTGTGGTCAGGACTGAACCAGGGTCACTGAAACTGTGAGATCAGGACTGAAACAGGGTCAATGGAAGTGTGAAGTCAGGTCTGAACCAGGGTCACTGGAAGTGTGAGCTCAGGACTGAACCAGGGTCACTGGAAGTGTGAGCTCAGGACTGAACCAGGGGCACTGGAAGTATGGTCAGGACTGAACCAGGGCCACTGGAAGTGTGGTCAGGACTGAACCAGGGTTACCGGAAGTGTGAAGTCCGGACTGAACCAGGGTCACTGGAGGTGAAAGCTCAGTACTGAACCAGGGTCAGTGGAAGAGTGAGAGCAGCACTGAACCAGGGTCACTGCCACTGTGAGATCAGGACTCACCTGGGATCAGTGGACGTGTGAGCTCAGGACTGAACCAGGGACACTGGAAGTGTGAGCTCAGGAATGAACCAGGGTCACTGGAAGTGTGGTCAGGACTGAACCAGGGTTACCGGAAGTGGCAGATCAGGACTGAACCAGTGTCACTGGAAGTGTGGTCAGGACTGAACCAGGGTCAATGAAACTGTGAGATCAGGACTGAAACAGGGTCAATGGAAGTGTGAAGTCAGGTCTGAACAAGGGTCACTGGAGGTGTGAGATTAGGACTGAACCTGGGTCACTGGAAGTGTGAGATCAGGACCGACCCAGCGTCACGGGAAGTGTGAGATCAGGACTGAACTGGGATCACTGGAAGTGTGAGATCAGGACTGAACTGGGATCACTGCCAGTGTGAGCTCAGGACTGAACCTGGGTCACTGGAAGTGTGAGATGAGGACTGAACCAGCGTCACTGGAAGTGTGAGATCAGGACTGAACTGGGATCACTGACAGGGTGAGATCAGGACTGAAAGGGGTCACTGGAAGTGTGAGATCAGGACTGAACTGGGATCACTGGAAGTGTGAGATCAGGACTGAACCAGGGTCACTGGAAGTGTGAGATCAGGACTGAACCAGCGTCAGTGGAAGTGTGAGATCAGGACTGAACTGGGATCACTGGAAGTGTGAGATCAGGACTCAACTGGGATCAGTGGACGTGTGAGCTCAGGACTGAACCAGGGACACTGGAAGGGTGAGCTCAGGAATGAACCAGGGTCACTGGAAGTGTGGTCAGGACTGAACCAGGGTTACCGGAAGTGGCAGATCAGGACTGAACCAGTGTCACTGGAAGTGTGGTCAGGACTGAACCAGGGTCAATGAAACTGTGAGATCAGGACTGAAACAGGGTCAATGGAAGTGTGAAGTCAGGTCTGAACAAGGGTCACTGGAGGTGTGAGCTTAGGACTGAAACTGGGTTACTGGAAGTGTGAGATCAGGACCGACCCAGCGTCACGGGAAGTGTGAGATCAGGACTGAACTGGGATCACTGCCAGTGTGAGCTCAGGACTGAAAGGGGTCACTGGAAGTGTGAGATCAGGACTGAACAGGGATCACTGGAAGTGTGAGATCAGGACTGAACCAGGGACACTGGAAGTGTGAGCTCAGGAATGAACCAGGGTCACTGGAAGTGTGGTCAGGACTGAACCAGGGTTACCGGAAGTGGCAGATCAGGACTGAACCAGTGTCACTGGAAGTGTGGTCAGGACTGAACCAGGGTCAATGAAACTGTGAGATCAGGACTGAAACAGGGTCAATGGAAGTGTGAAGTCAGGTCTGAACAAGGGTCACTGGAGGTGTGAGCTTAGGACTGAACCTGGGTCACTGGAAGTGTGAGATCAGGACCGACCCAGCGTCACGGGAAGTGTGAGATCAGGACTGAACTGGGATCACTGGAAGTGTGAGATCAGGACTGAACAGGGATCACTGCCAGTGTGAGCTCAGGACTGAACCTGGGTCACTGGAAGTGTGAGATGAGGACTGAACCAGCGTCACTGGAAGTGTGAGATCAGGACTGAACTGGGATCACTGACAGGGTGAGATCAGGACTGAAAGGGGTCACTGGAAGTGTGAGATCAGGACTGAACTGGGATCACTGGAAGTGTGAGATCAGGACTGAACCAGGGTCACTGGAAGTGTGAGATCAGGACTGAACCAGCGTCAGTGGAAGTGTGAGATCAGGACTGAACTGGGATCACTGGAAGTGTGAGATCAGGACTCAACTGGGATCAGTGGACGTGTGAGCTCAGGACTGAACCAGGGACACTGGAAGGGTGAGCTCAGGAATGAACCAGGGTCACTGGAAGTGTGGTCAGGACTGAACCAGGGTTACCGGAAGTGGCAGATCAGGACTGAACCAGTGTCACTGGAAGTGTGGTCAGGACTGAACCAGGGTCAATGAAACTGTGAGATCAGGACTGAAACAGGGTCAATGGAAGTGTGAAGTCAGGTCTGAACAAGGGTCACTGGAGGTGTGAGCTTAGGACTGAAACTGGGTTACTGGAAGTGTGAGATCAGGACCGACCCAGTGTCACGGGAAGTGTGAGATCAGGACTGAACTGGGATCACTGCCAGTGTGAGCTCAGGACTGAAAGGGGTCACTGGAAGTGTGAGATCAGGACTGAACAGGGATCACTGGAAGTGTGAGATCAGGACTGAACCAGGGACACTGGAAGTGTGAGCTCAGGAATGAACCAGGGTCACTGGAAGTGTGGTCAGGACTGAACCAGGGTTACCGGAAGTGGCAGATCAGGACTGAACCAGTGTCACTGGAAGTGTGGTCAGGACTGAACCAGGGTCAATGAAACTGTGAGATCAGGACTGAAACAGGGTCAATGGAAGTGTGAAGTCAGGTCTGAACAAGGGTCACTGGAGGTGTGAGCTTAGGACTGAACCTGGGTCACTGGAAGTGTGAGATCAGGACCGACCCAGCGTCACGGGAAGTGTGAGATCAGGACTGAACTGGGATCACTGGAAGTGTGAGATCAGGACTGAACAGGGATCACTGCCAGTGTGAGCTCAGGACTGAACCTGGGTCACTGGAAGTGTGAGATGAGGACTGAACCAGCGTCACTGGAAGTGTGAGATCAGGACTGAACTGGGATCACTGACAGGGTGAGATCAGGACTGAAAGGGGTCACTGGAAGTGTGAGATCAGGACTGAACTGGGATCACTGGAAGTGTGAGATCAGGACTGAACCAGGGTCACTGGAAGTGTGAGATCAGGACTGAACCAGCGTCAGTGGAAGTGTGAGATCAGGACTGAACTGGGATCACTGGAAGTGTGAGATCAGGACTCAACTGGGATCAGTGGACGTGTGAGCTCAGGACTGAACCAGGGACACTGGAAGGGTGAGCTCAGGAATGAACCAGGGTCACTGGAAGTGTGGTCAGGACTGAACCAGGGTTACCGGAAGTGGCAGATCAGGACTGAACCAGTGTCACTGGAAGTGTGGTCAGGACTGAACCAGGGTCAATGAAACTGTGAGATCAGGACTGAAACAGGGTCAATGGAAGTGTGAAGTCAGGTCTGAACAAGGGTCACTGGAGGTGTGAGCTTAGGACTGAAACTGGGTTACTGGAAGTGTGAGATCAGGACCGACCCAGCGTCACGGGAAGTGTGAAATCAGGACTGAACTGGGATCACTGCCAGTGTGAGCTCAGGACTGAAAGGGGTCACTGGAAGTGTGAGATCAGGACTGAACCAGGGTCACTGGAAGTGTGAGCTCAGGAATGAACCAGCGTCAGTGGAAGTGTGAGATCAGGACTGAACTGGGATCACTGGAAGTGTGAGATCAGGACTGAACTGGGATCACTGCCAGTGTGAGCTCAGGACTGAACCTGGGTCACTGGAAGAGTGAGATGAGGACTGAACCAGCGTCACTGGAAGTGTGAGATCACGACTGACATGGGATCTCTGGAAGTTTGAGATCAGGACTGAAAGGGGTACAGGAAGTGTGGTCAGGACTGAACCAGGGTCAATGGAAGTGTGAGATCAGGACTGAACCAGCGTCACTGGAAGTGTGGTCAGGACTGAACCAGGGTCACTGAAACTGTGAGATCAGGACTGAACCTGGGTCACTGAAACTGTGAGAGCAGGACTGAAACAGGGTCAATGGAAGTGTGAAGTCAGGTCTGAAACAGGGTTACTGGAGGTGTGAGCTCAGGACTGAACCTGGGTCACTGGAAGTGTGAGATCATTACTGAAACAGCATCACTGGAAGTGTGAGATCAGGACTGGACTGGGATCAATGGAAGTCTGAGATCAGGACTGAACTGGGATCACTGCCAGTGTGAGATCAGGATTGAAAGAGGTCACTGGCAGTGTGAGATCAGGACTGAACTGTGATCACTGGAAGTGTGAGATCAGGACTGAACTGTGATCACTGGAAGTGTGAAGTCAGTTCTGAACCAGGGTCACTGGAAGTTTGAATTCAGGACTGAACCAGGTTCAACTGGAAGTGTGAGATCAGGACTGAACTGGGATCACTGGAAGTGTGAGATCAGGACTGAACCAGGGTCACTGGAACTGTGAGATCAGGACTGAACCAGAGTCACTGGAAGTGTGAGATCAGGACTGAACCAGGGTCACTGGAAGTGTGCTCAGGACTGAACCAGGGTCACTGGAAGTGTGAGCTCGGGACTGAACCTGGGTCACTGGAGGTGTGAGCTCAGGACTGAACCAGGGTTACCGGAAGTGTGAAGTCAGGACTGAACCAGGGTCACTGGAGGTGAAAGCTCAGTACTGAACCAGGGTCAGTGGAAGAGTGAGATCAGGACTGAACCAGGGCAATGCAACTGTGAGATCAGGACTGAACTGGCATCTGTGGAAGTGTGAGCTCAGGAATGAACCAGGGTCACTGGAAGTGTGGTCAGGACTGAACCAGGGTTACCGGAAGTGGCAGATCAGGACTGAAAGGGGTCACTGGAAGTGTGAGATCAGGACTGAACCAGCGTCACTGGAAGTGTGGTCAGGACTGAACCAGGGTCAATGAAACTGTGAGATCCGGACTGAACCAGGGTCACTGAAACTGTGAGATCAGGACTGAAACAGGGTCAATGGAATTGTGAAGTCAGGTCTGAACCAGGGTCACTGGAGGTGTGAGCTCAGGACTGAACCTGGGTCACTGGAAGTGTGAGATCAGGACTGAACCAGCGTCACTGGAAGTGTGGTCAGGACTGAACCAGGGTCACTGAAACTGTGAGATCAGGACTGAAACAGGGTCAATGGAAGTGTGAAGTCAGGTCTGAAGCAGGGTCACTGGAAGTGTGAGCTCAGGACTGAACCAGGGTCACTGGAAGTGTGAGCTCAGGACTGAACCATGGTCACTGGAAGTATGGTCAGGACAGAACCAGGGTCAATGGAAGTGTGTAGTCAGGACTGAACCAGGGCCACTGGAAGTGTGGTCAGGACTGAACCAGAGTTACCGGAAGTGTGAAGTCAGGACTGAACCAGGGTCACTGGAGGTGAAAGCTCAGTACTGAACCAGGGTCAGTGGAAGAGTGAGATCAGCACTGAACCAGGGTCACTGCCACTGTGAGATCAGGACCGAACTGGGATCAGTGGAAGTGTGAGCTTAGGACTGAACCAGGGTCACTGGAAGTGTGAGCTCAGGACTGAACCAGGGTCACTGGAAGTGTGGTCAGGACTGAACCAGGGTTACCGGAAGTGGCAGATCAGGACTGAAGCAGTGTCACTGGAAGTGTGTTCAGGACTGAACCAGGGTCACTGAAACTGTGAGATCAGGACTGAAACAGGGACAATGGAAGTGTGAAGTCAGGTCTGAAACAGGGTCACTGGCGGTGTGAGCTCAGGACTGAACCAGGGTCACTGGAAGTGTGAAGTCAGGACTGAACCAGGGTCACCGGAGGTGAAAGCTCAGGACTGAACCAAGGTCACTGGAAGTGGCAGATCAGGACTGAACCAGGGTCACTGGAAGTGTGAAGTCAGGACTGAACCAGGGTCACTGGAAGTGGCAGATCAGGACTGAACCAGCGTCACTGGAAGTGCGGTCAGGACTGAACCAGGGTCACTGAAACTGTGAGATCAGGACTGAAACAGGGTCAATGGAATTGTGAAGTCAGGTCTGAACCAGGGTCACTGGAGGTGTGAGCTCACGACTGAACCTGGGTCACTGGAAGTGTGGTCAGGACTGAACCAGGTTCACTGGAAGTGTGAGATCAGGACTGAACTGGGATCACTGGAAGTGTGAGATCAGGACTGAACCAGGGTCACTGGAACTGTGAGATCAGGACTGAACAAGAGTCACTGGAAGTGTGAGATCAGGACTGAACCAGGGTCACTGGAAGTGTGCTCAGGACTGAACCAGGGTCACTGGAAGTGTGAGATCAGGACTGAACCAGGGTCACTGGAAGTGTGGTCAGGACAGAACTAGGGTCACTGGAAGAGTGAAGTCAGGACTGAACCAGTTTCACTGGAAGTGTGGTCAGGACTGAACCAGGGTCACTGAAACTGTGAGATCAGGACTGAAACAGGGTCAATGGAAGTGGGAAGTCAGGTCTGAAATAGGGTCACTGGAGGTGTGAGCTCAGGACTGAACCTGGGTCACTGGAAGTGTGAGATCAGGACTGAACCAGCGTCAGTGGAAGTGTGAGATCAGGACTGAACTGGGATCACTGGAAGTGTGAGATCAGGACTCAACTGGGATCAGTGGACGTGTGAGCTCAGGACTGAACCAGGGACACTGGAAGGGTGAGCTCAGGAATGAACCAGGGTCACTGGAAGTGTGGTCAGGACTGAACCAGGGTTACCGGAAGTGGCAGATCAGGACTGAACCAGTGTCACTGGAAGTGTGGTCAGGACTGAACCAGGGTCAATGAAACTGTGAGATCAGGACTGAAACAGGGTCAATGGAAGTGTGAAGTCAGGTCCGAACAAGGGTCACTGGAGGTGTGAGCTTAGGACTGAAACTGGGTTACTGGAAGTGTGAGATCAGGACCGACCCAGCGTCACGGGAAGTGTGAGATCAGGACTGAACTGGGATCACTGCCAGTGTGAGCTCAGGACTGAAAGGGGTCACTGGAAGTGTGAGATCAGGACTGAACAGGGATCACTGGAAGTGTGAGATCAGGACTGAACCAGGGACACTGGAAGTGTGAGCTCAGGAATGAACCAGGGTCACTGGAAGTGTGGTCAGGACTGAACCAGGGTCAATGAAACTGTGAGATCAGGACTGAAACAGGGTCAATGGAAGTGTGAAGTCAGGTCTGAACAAGGGTCACTGGAGGTGTGAGATTAGGACTGAACCTGGGTCACTGGAAGTGTGAGATCAGGACCGACCCAGCGCCACGGGAAGTGTGAGATCAGGACTGAACTGGGATCACTGGAAGTGTGAGATCAGGACTGAACTGGGATCACTGCCAGTGTGAGCTCAGGACTGAACCTGGGTCACTGGAAGTGTGAGATGAGGACTGAACCAGCGTCACTGGAAGTGTGAGATCAGGACTGAACTGGGATCACTGACAGGGTGAGATCAGGACTGAAAGGGGTCACTGGAAGTGTGAGATCAGGACTGAACTGGGATCACTGGAAGTGTGAGATCAGGACTGAACCAGGGTCACTGGAAGTGTGAGATCAGGACTGAACCAGCGTCAGTGGAAGTGTGAGATCAGGACTGAACTGGGATCACTGACAGGGTGAGATCAGGACTGAAAGGGGTCACTGGAAGTGTGAGATCAGGACTGAACTGGGATCACTGGAAGTGTGAGATCAGGACTGAACCAGGGTCACTGGAAGTGTGAGATCAGGACTGAACCAGCGTCAGTGGAAGTGTGAGATCAGGACTGAACTGGGATCACTGGAAGTGTGAGATCAGGACTCAACTGGGATCAGTGGACGTGTGAGCTCAGGACTGAACCAGGGTCACTGGAAGTGTGGTCAGGACTGAACCAGGGTTACCGGAAGTGGCAGATCAGGACTGAACCAGTGTCACTGGAAGTGTGGTCAGGACTGAACCAGGGTCAATGAAACTGTGAGATCAGGACTGAAACAGGGTCAATGGAAGTGTGAAGTCAGGTCTGAACAAGGGTCACTGGAGGTGTGAGCTTAGGACTGAAACTGGGTTACTGGAAGTGTGAGATCAGGACCGACCCAGTGTCACGGGAAGTGTGAGATCAGGACTGAACTGGGATCACTGCCAGTGTGAGCTCAGGACTGAAAGGGGTCACTGGAAGTGTGAGATCAGGACTGAACAGGGATCACTGGAAGTGTGAGATCAGGACTGAACCAGGGACACTGGAAGTGTGAGCTCAGGAATGAACCAGGGTCACTGGAAGTGTGGTCAGGACTGAACCAGGGTTACCGGAAGTGGCAGATCAGGACTGAACCAGTGTCACTGGAAGTGTGGTCAGGACTGAACCAGGGTCAATGAAACTGTGAGATCAGGACTGAAACAGGGTCAATGGAAGTGTGAAGTCAGGTCTGAACAAGGGTCACTGGAGGTGTGAGCTTAGGACTGAACCTGGGTCACTGGAAGTGTGAGATCAGGACCGACCCAGCGTCACGGGAAGTGTGAGATCAGGACTGAACTGGGATCACTGGAAGTGTGAGATCAGGACTGAACAGGGATCACTGCCAGTGTGAGCTCAGGACTGAACCTGGGTCACTGGAAGTGTGAGATGAGGACTGAACCAGCGTCACTGGAAGTGTGAGATCAGGACTGAACTGGGATCACTGACAGGGTGAGATCAGGACTGAAAGGGGTCACTGGAAGTGTGAGATCAGGACTGAACTGGGATCACTGGAAGTGTGAGATCAGGACTGAACCAGGGTCACTGGAAGTGTGAGATCAGGACTGAACCAGCGTCAGTGGAAGTGTGAGATCAGGACTGAACTGGGATCACTGGAAGTGTGAGATCAGGACTCAACTGGGATCAGTGGACGTGTGAGCTCAGGACTGAACCAGGGACACTGGAAGGGTGAGCTCAGGAATGAACCAGGGTCACTGGAAGTGTGGTCAGGACTGAACCAGGGTTACCGGAAGTGGCAGATCAGGACTGAACCAGTGTCACTGGAAGTGTGGTCAGGACTGAACCAGGGTCAATGAAACTGTGAGATCAGGACTGAAACAGGGTCAATGGAAGTGTGAAGTCAGGTCTGAACAAGGGTCACTGGAGGTGTGAGCTTAGGACTGAAACTGGGTTACTGGAAGTGTGAGATCAGGACTGACCCAGCGTCACGGGAAGTGTGAAATCAGGACTGAACTGGGATCACTGCCAGTGTGAGCTCAGGACTGAAAGGGGTCACTGGAAGTGTGAGATCAGGACTGAACCAGGGTCACTGGAAGTGTGAGCTCAGGAATGAACCAGCGTCAGTGGAAGTGTGAGATCAGGACTGAACTGGGATCACTGGAAGTGTGAGATCAGGACTGAACTGGGATCACTGCCAGTGTGAGCTCAGGACTGAACCTGGGTCACTGGAAGAGTGAGATGAGGACTGAACCAGCGTCACTGGAAGTGTGAGATCACGACTGACATGGGATCACTGGAAGTTTGAGATCAGGACTGAAAGGGGTACAGGAAGTGTGGTCAGGACTGAACCAGGGTCAATGGAAGTGTGAGATCAGGACTGAACCAGCGTCACTGGAAGTGTGGTCAGGACTGAACCAGGGTCACTGAAACTGTGAGATCAGGACTGAACCTGGGTCACTGAAACTGTGAGAGCAGGACTGAAACAGGGTCAATGGAAGTGTGAAGTCAGGTCTGAAACAGGGTTACTGGAGGTGTGAGCTCAGGACTGAACCTGGGTCACTGGAAGTGTGAGATCATTACTGAAACAGCATCACTGGAAGTGTGAGATCAGGACTGGACTGGGATCAATGGAAGTCTGAGATCAGGACTGAACTGGGATCACTGCCAGTGTGAGATCAGGATTGAAAGAGGTCACTGGCAGTGTGAGATCAGGACTGAACTGTGATCACTGGAAGTGTGAGATCAGGACTGAACTGTGATCACTGGAAGTGTGAAGTCAGTTCTGAACCAGGGTCACTGGAAGTTTGAATTCAGGACTGAACCAGGTTCAACTGGAAGTGTGAGATCAGGACTGAACTGGGATCACTGGAAGTGTGAGATCAGGACTGAACCAGGGTCACTGGAACTGTGAGATCAGGACTGAACCAGAGTCACTGGAAGTGTGAGATCAGGACTGAACCAGGGTCACTGGAAGTGTGCTCAGGACTGAACCAGGGTCACTGGAAGTGTGAGCTCGGGACTGAACCTGGGTCACTGGAGGTGTGAGTTCAGGACTGAACCAGGGTTACCGGAAGTGTGAAGTCAGGACTGAACCAGGGTCACTGGAGGTGAAAGCTCAGTACTGAACCAGGGTCAGTGGAAGAGTGAGATCAGGACTGAACCAGGGCAATGCAACTGTGAGATCAGGACTGAACTGGCATCTGTGGAAGTGTGAGCTCAGGAATGAACCAGGGTCACTGGAAGTGTGGTCAGGACTGAACCAGGGTTACCGGAAGTGGCAGATCAGGACTGAAAGGGGTCACTGGAAGTGTGAGATCAGGACTGAACCAGCGTCACTGGAAGTGTGGTCAGGACTGAACCAGGGTCAATGAAACTGTGAGATCCGGACTGAACCAGGGTCACTGAAACTGTGAGATCAGGACTGAAACAGGGTCAATGGAATTGTGAAGTCAGGTCTGAACCAGGGTCACTGGAGGTGTGAGCTCAGGACTGAACCTGGGTCACTGGAAGTGTGAGATCAGGACTGAACCAGCGTCACTGGAAGTGTGGTCAGGACTGAACCAGGGTCACTGAAACTGTGAGATCAGGACTGAAACAGGGTCAATGGAAGTGTGAAGTCAGGTCTGAACCAGGGTCACTGGAAGTGTGAGCTCAGGACTGAACCAGGGTCACTGGAAGTGTGAGCTCAGGACTGAACCATGGTCACTGGAAGTATGGTCAGGACAGAACCAGGGTCAATGGAAGTGTGTAGTCAGGACTGAACCAGGGCCACTGGAAGTGTGGTCAGGACTGAACCAGAGTTACCGGAAGTGTGAAGTCAGGACTGAACCAGGGTCACTGGAGGTGAAAGCTCAGTACTGAACCAGGGTCAGTGGAAGAGTGAGATCAGCACTGAACCAGGGTCACTGCCACTGTGAGATCAGGACCGAACTGGGATCAGTGGAAGTGTGAGCTTAGGACTGAACCAGGGTCACTGGAAGTGTGAGCTCAGGACTGAACCAGGGTCACTGGAAGTGTGGTCAGGACTGAACCAGGGTTACCGGAAGTGGCAGATCAGGACTGAAGCAGTGTCACTGGAAGTGTGGTCAGGACTGAACCAGGGTCACTGAAACTGTGAGATCAGGACTGAAACAGGGACAATGGAAGTGTGAAGTCAGGTCTGAAACAGGGTCACTGGCGGTGTGAGCTCAGGACTGAACCTGGGTCACTGGAAGAGTGAGATCAGGACTGAACCATCGTCACTGGAAGTGTGAGATCAGGACTGAACTGGGATCACAGGAAGTGTGAGATCAGGACTGAACTGGGATCACTGGAAGTGTGAGATCTGGACAGAACTGGGATCACTGGAAGTGTGAGATCTGGACTGAACCAGGGTCACTGAAACTGTGAGATCAGGACTGAAACAGGGTCAATGGAATTGTGAAGTCAGGACTGAACCTGGGTCACTGGAAGTGGCAGATCAGGACTGAACCAGCGTCACTGGAAGTGTGGTCAGGACTGAACCAGGGTCACTGAAACTGTGAGATCACGACTGAAACAGGGTGAATGGAAGTGTGAAGTCAGGACTGAACCTGGGTCACTGGAAGTGTGAGATCAGGACTGAAACAGCATCACTGGAAATGTGGTCAGGACTGAACCAGGGTCACTGAAACTCTGAGATCAGGACTGAAACAGGGTCAATGGAAGTGTGAAGTCAGGTCTGAACAAGGGTCACTGGAGGTCTGAGATCAGGACTGAACTGGGATCACTGGAAGTCTGAGATCAGGACTGAACTGGGATCACTGCCAGTGTGAGATCAGGACTGAAAGGGGTCACTGGATGTCTGAGATCAGGACTGAACTGGGATCACTGGAAGTGTGAGATCAGGACTGAACCAGGGTCACTGAAATTGTGAAATCAGGACTGAAACAGGGTCAATGGAAGTGTGAAGTCAGGTCTGAACCAGGGTCACTGGAGGTGTGAGCTCAGGACTGAACCTGGGTCACTGGAAGTGTGAGATGAGGACTGAACCAGCGTCACTGGAAGCGTGAGCTCAGGACTGAACTGGGATGACTGGAAATGTGAGCTCAGGACTGAACGGGAGTCACTGAAAGTGTGGCCAGGACAGAACTAGGGTCACAGGAAGTGTGAAGTCAGGACTGAACCAGTGTCACTGGAAGTGTGGTCAGGACTGTACCAGGGTCACTGGAAGTGTGAAGTCAGGACTGAACCAGGGTCACCGGAGGTGAAAGCTCAGGACTGAACCAAGGTCACTGGAAGTGGCAGATCAGGACTGAACCAGGGTCACTGGAAGTGTGAAGTCAGGACTGAACCAGGGTCACTGGAAGTGGCAGATCAGGACTGAACCAGCGTCACTGGAAGTGCGGTCAGGACTGAACCAGGGTCACTGAAACTGTGAGATCAGGACTGAAACAGGGTCAATGGAATTGTGAAGTCAGGTCTGAACCAGGGTCACTGGAGGTGTGAGCTCACGACTGAACCTGGGTCACTGGAAGTATGGTCAGGACAGAACCAGGGTCACTGGAACTCTGAGATCAGGACCGAACCGGGGTGACTGCAAGTGTGGTCAGGACTGAACCAGGTTCACTGGAAGTGTGAGATCAGGACTGAACTGGGATCACTGGAAGTGTGAGATCAGGACTGAACCAGGGTCACTGGAACTGTGAGATCAGGACTGAACAAGAGTCACTGGAAGTGTGAGATCAGGACTGAACCAGGGTCACTGGAAGTGTGCTCAGGACTGAACCAGGGTCACTGGAAGTGTGAGATCAGGACTGAACCAGGGTCACTGGAAGTGTGGTCAGGACAGAACTAGGGTCACTGGAAGAGTGAAGTCAGGACTGAACCAGTTTCACTGGAAGTATGGTCAGGACAGAACCAGGGTCACTGGAACTCTGAGATCAGGACCGAACCGGGGTGACTGCAAGTGTGGTCAGGACTGAACCAGGTTCACTGGAAGTGTGAGATCAGGACTGAACTGAGATCACTGGAATTGGGAGATCAGGACTGAACCAGGGTCACTGGAAGTGTGGTCAGGACTGAACCAGGGTCACTGAAACTGTGAGATCAGGACTGAAACAGGGTCAATGGAAGTGGGAAGTCAGGTCTGAAATAGGGTCACTGGAGGTGTGAGCTCAGGACTGAACCTGGGTCACTGGAAGTGTGAGATCAGGACTGAACCAGCGTCAGTGGAAGTGTGAGATCAGGACTGAACTGGGATCACTGGAAGTGTGAGATCAGGACTCAACTGGGATCAGTGGACGTGTGAGCTCAGGACTGAACCAGGGACACTGGAAGGGTGAGCTCAGGAATGAACCAGGGTCACTGGAAGTGTGGTCAAGACTGAACCAGGGTTACCGGAAGTGGCAGATCAGGACTGAACCAGTGTCACTGGAAGTGTGGTCAGGACTGAACCAGGGTCAATGAAACTGTGAGATCAGGTCTGAACAAGGGTCACTGGAGGTGTGAGCTTAGGACTGAAACTGGGTTACTGGAAGTGTGAGATCAGGACCGACCTAGCGTCAAGGGAAGTGTGAGATCAGGACTGAACTGGGATCACTGCCAGTGTGAGCTCAGGACTGAAAGGGGTCACTGGAAGTGTGAGATCAGGACTGAACAGGGATCACTGGAAGTGTGAGATCAGGACAGAACCAGGGTCACTGGAAGTGTGGTCAGGACTGAACCAGGGTCAATGAAACTGTGAGATCAGGTCTGAACAAGGGTCACTGGAGGTGTGAGCTTAGGACTGAAACTGGGTTACTGGAAGTGTGAGATCAGGACCGACCTAGCGTCACGGGAAGTGTGAGATCAGGACTGAACTGGGATCACTGCCAGTGTGAGCTCAGGACTGAAAGGGGTCACTGGAAGTGTGAGATCAGGACTGAACAGGGATCACTGGAAGTGTGAGATCAGGACTGAACCAGGGTCACTGGAAGTGTGAGATCAGGACTGAACCAGCGTCAGTGGAAGTGTGAGATCAGGACTGAACTGGGATCACTGGAAGTGTGAGATCAGGACTGAACTGGGATCACTGCCAGTGTGAGCTCAGGACTGAACCTGGGTCACTGGAAGAGTGAGATGAGGACTGAACCAGCGTCACTGGAAGTGTGAGATCACGACTGACATGGGATCACTGGAAGTTTGAGATCAGGACTGAAAGGGGTACTGGAAGTGTGGTCAGGACTGAACCAGG
This sequence comes from Hypanus sabinus, assembly GCF_030144855.1. Taxonomy (NCBI): domain Eukaryota; kingdom Metazoa; phylum Chordata; class Chondrichthyes; order Myliobatiformes; family Dasyatidae; genus Hypanus; species Hypanus sabinus. The sequence continues at coordinate 11,850,288 of NC_082739.1, read as the reverse complement.
GTCACTGGAAGTGTGAGATCAGGACTGAACCAGCGTCACTGGAAGTGTGGTCAGGACTGAACCAGGGTCACTGAAACTGTGAGATCAGGACTGAACCTGGGTCACTGAAACTGTGAGAGCAGGACTGAAACAGGGTCAATGGAAGTGTGAAGTCAGGTCTGAAACAGGGTTACTGCAGGTGTGAGCTCAGGACTGAACCTGGGTCACTGGAAGTGTGAGATCATTACTGAAACAGCATCACTGGAAGTGTGAGATCAGGACTGGACTGGGATCAATGGAAGTCTGAGATCAGGACTGAACTGGGATCACTGCCAGTGTGAGATCAGGATTGAATGGGGTCACTGGCAGTGTGAGATCAGGACTGAACTGTGATCACTGGAAGTGTGAGATCAGGACTGAACTTTGATCACTGGAAGTGTGAAGTCAGTTCTGAACCAGGGTCACTGGAAGTTTGAATTCAGGACTGAACCAGGTTCACTGGAAGTGTGAGATCAGGACTGAACTGGGATCACTGGAAGTGTGAGATCAGGACTGAACCAGGGTCACTGAAACTGTGAGATCAGGACTGAACCAGAGTCACTGGAAGTGTGAGATCAGGACTGAACCAGGGTCACTGGAAGTGTGCTCAGGACTGAACCAGGGTCACTGGAAGTGTGAGCTCGGGACTGACCCTGGGTCACTGGAGGTGTGAGCTCAGGACTGAACCAGGGTTACCGGAAGTGTGAAGTCAGGACTGAACCAGGGTCACTGGAGGTGAAAGCTCAGTACTGAACCAGGGTCAGTGGAAGAGTGAGATCAGGACTGAACCAGGGTCAATGCAACTGTGAGATCAGGACTGAACTGGCATCTGTGGAAGTGTGAGCTCAGGAATGAACCAGGGTCACTGGAAGTGTGGTCAGGACTGAACCAGGGTTACCGGAAGTGGCAGATCAGGACTGAACCAGTGTCACTGGAAGTGTGGTCAGGACTGAACCAGGGTCACTGAAACTGTGAGATCAGGACTGAACTGGGATCACTGCCAGTGTGAGATCAGGACTGAAAGGGGTCACTGGAAGTGTGAGATCAGGACTGAACCAGCGTCACTGGAAGTGTGGTCAGGACTGAACCAGGGTCAATGAAACTGTGAGATCCGGACTGAACCAGGGTCACTGAAACTGTGAGATCAGGACTGAAACAGGGTCAATGGAATTGTGAAGTCAGGTCTGAACCAGGGTCACTGGAGGTGTGAGCTCAGGACTGAACCTGGGTCACTGGAAGTGTGAGATCAGGACTGAACCAGCGTCACTGGAAGTGTGGTCAGCACTGAACCAGGGTCACTGAAACTGTGAGATCAGGACTGAAACAGGGTCAATGGAAGTGTGAAGTCAGGTCTGAACCAGGGTCACTGGAAGTGTGAGCTCAGGACTGAACCAGGGTCACTGGAAGTGTGAGCTCAGGACTGAACCATGGTCACTGGAAGTATGGTCAGGACAGAACCAGGGTCAATGGAAGTGTGTAGTCAGGACTGAACCAGGGCCACTGGAAGTGTGGTCAGGACTGAACCAGAGTTACCGGAAGTGTGAAGTCAGGACTGAACCAGGGTCACTGGAGGTGAAAGCTCAGTACTGAACCAGGGTCAGTGGAAGAGTGAGATCAGCACTGAACCAGGGTCACTGCCACTGTGAGATCAGGACCGAACTGGGATCAGTGGAAGTGTGAGCTTAGGACTGAACCAGGGTCACTGGAAGTGTGAGCTCAGGACTGAACCAGGGTCACTGGAAGTGTGGTCAGGACTGAACCAGGGTTACCGGAAGTGGCAGATCAGGACTGAAGCAGTGTCACTGGAAGTGTGGTCAGGACTGAACCAGGGTCACTGAAACTGTGAGATCAGGACTGAAACAGGGACAATGGAAGTGTGAAGTAAGGTCTGAAACAGGGTCACTGGCGGTGTGAGCTCAGGACTGAACCTGGGTCACTGGAAGAGTGAGATCAGGACTGAACCATCGTCACTGGAAGTGTGAGATCAGGACTGAACTGGGATCACAGGAATGGTGAGATCAGGACTGAACTGGGATCACTGGAAGTGTGAGATCAGGACAGAACTGGGATCACTGGAAGTTGAGATCTGGACAGAACCAGGGTCACTGAAACTGTGAGATCAGGACTGAAACAGGGTCAATGGAATTGTGAAGTCAGGTCTGAACCAGGGACATTGGAGGTGTGAGCTCAGGACTGAACCTGGGTCACTGGAAGTGGCAGATCAGGACTGAACCAGCGTCACTGGAAGTGTGGTCAGGACTGAACCAGGGTCACTGAAACTGTGAGATCACGACTGAAACAGGGTGAATGGAAGTGTGAAGTCAGGTCTGAACCAGGGTCACTGGAGGTGTGAGCTCAGGACTGAACCTGGGTCACTGGAAGTGTGAGATCAGGACTGAAACAGCATCACTGGAAATGTGGTCAGGACTGAACCAGGGTCACTGATACTCTGAGATCAGGACTGAAACAGGGTCAATGGAAGTGTGAAGTCATGTCTGAACAAGGGTCACTGGAGGTCTGAGATCAGGACTGAACTGGGATCACTGGAAGTCTGAGATCAGGACTGAACTGGGATCACTGCCAGTGTGAGATCAGGACTGAAAGGGGTCACTGGATGTCTGAGATCAGGACTGAACTGGGATCACTGGAAGTGTGAAATCAGGACTGAAACAGGGTCAATGGAAGTGTGAAGTCAGGTCTGAACCAGGGTCACTGGAGGTGTGAGCTCAGGACTGAACCTGGGTCACTGGAAGTGTGAGATGAGGACTGAACCAGCGTCACTGGAAGCGTGAGCTCAGGACTGAACCAGGGTCACCTGAACTGTGAGATCAGGATTGAACCAGGGTCACTGGAAGTGTGAGCTCAGGACTGAACCAGGGTCACTGGAAGAGTGAGATCAGGACTGAACTGGGATGACTGGAAATGTGAGCTCAGGACTGAACGGGAGTCACTGAAAGTGTGGTCAGGACAGAACTAGGGTCACTGGAAGTGTGAAGTCAGGACTGAACCAGGGTCACTGGAAGTGTGGTCAGGACTGAACCAGGGTCACTGGAAGTGTGAAGTCAGGACTGAACCAGGGTCACCGGAGGTGAAAGCTCAGGACTGAACCAAGGTCACTGGAAGTGGCAGATCAGGACTGAACCAGGGTCACTGGAAGTGTGAAGTCAGGACTGAACCAGGGTCACTGGAAGTGGCAGATCAGGACTGAACCAGCGTCACTGGAAGTGCGGTCAGGACTGAACCAGGGTCACTGAAACTGTGAGATCAGGACTGAAACAGGGTCAATGGAATTGTGAAGTCAGGTCTGAACCAGGGTCACTGGAGGTGTGAGCTCACGACTGAACCTGGGTCACTGGAAGTGGCAGATCACGACTGAAACAGGGTCAATGGAAGTGTGAAGTCAGGACTGAAATGGGATCACTGCCAGTGTGATATCAGGACTGAAAGGGGTCACTGGAACTGTGAGATCAGAATGAACTGGGATCACTGAAACTGTGAGATCAGGACTGAAACAGGGTCAATGCAAGTGTGAAGTCAGGTCTGAACCAGGGTCACTGGAAGTGTGAGCTCAGGACTGAACCAGGGTCACTGGAAGTGTGAGCTCAGGACTGAACCAGGGCCACTGGAAGTATGGTCAGGACAGAACCAGGGTCACTGGAACTCTGAGATCAGGACCGAACCGGGGTGACTGCAAGTGTGGTCAGGACTGAACCAGGTTCACTGGAAGTGTGAGATCAGGACTGAACTGGGATCACTGGAAGTGTGAGATCAGGACTGAACCAGGGTCACTGGAACTGTGAGATCAGGACTGAACAAGAGTCACTGGAAGTGTGAGATCAGGACTGAACCAGGGTCACTGGAAGTGTGCTCAGGACTGAACCAGGGTCACTGGAAGTGTGAGATCAGGACTGAACCAGGGTCACTGGAAGTGTGGTCAGGACAGAACTAGGGTCACTGGAAGAGTGAAGTCAGGACTGAACCAGTTTCACTGGAAGTGTGGTCAGGACTGAACCTGGGTCACTGGAAGTGTGAAGTCAGGACTGAACCAGGGTCACTGGAAGTGTGGTCAGGACAGAACTAGGGTCACTGGAAGTGTGAAGTCAGGACTGAACCAGTGTCACTGGAGGTGTGGTCAGGACTGAACCTGGGTCACTGGAAGTGTGAAGTCAGGACTGAACCAGGGTCACCGGAGGTGAAAGCTCAGGACTGAACCAAGGTCACTGGAAGTGGCAGATCAGGACTGAACCAGGGTCACTGGAAGTGTGAAGTCAGGACTGAACCAGGGTCACTGGAAGTGGCAGATCAGGACTGAACCAGCGTCACTGGAAGTGCGGTCAGGACTGAACCAGGGTCACTGAAACTGTGAGATCACGACTGAAACAGGGTCAATGGAATTGTGAAGTCAGGTCTGAACCAGGGTAACTGGAAGTGTGAGATCAGGACTGAACTGGGATCACAGGAAGTGTGAGATCAGGACTGAACCAGGGTCACTGCAACTGTGAGATCAGGACTGAACCAGAGTCACTGGAAGTGTGAGATCAGGACTGAACCAGGGTCACTGGAAGTGTGCTCAGGACTGAACCAGGGTCACTGGAAGTGTGAGCTCGAGACTGAACCTGGGTCACTGGTAGTGTGAGCTCGGGACTGAACCAGGGTCACTGGAAGTGTGAGCTCAGGACTTAACCAAGGTCACTGGAAGTGTGAAGTCAGGACTGAACCAGGGTCACTGGATGTGTGAGATCAGGACTGAACCGGGGTCACTGGAACTCTGAGATCAGGACTGAAACAGAGTCACTGGAAGTGTGAGATCAGGACTGAACCTGGGTCACTGAAGTGTGATTTCAGGACTGAACCAGGGTCACTGGAAGTGTGAGATCAGGACTGAACCGGGGTCACTGGAACTCTGAGATCAGGACTGAAACAGAGTCACTGGAAGTGTGAGATCAGGACTGAACCTGGGTCACTGAAGTGTGATTTCAGGACTGAACCAGGGTCACTGGAAGTGTGAGATCAGGACTGAACCAGGGTCACTGGAATTGTGAGCTCAGGACTGAACCAGGCTCACTGGAACTGTGAGATCAGGACAGAACCGGGGTGACTGCAAGTGTGGTGAGGACTGAACCAGGTTCACTGGAAGTGTGAGATCAGGACTGAACTGGGATCACTGGAAGTGTGAGATCAGGACTGAACCAGGGTCACTGGAACTGTGAGATCAGGACTGAACCAGAGTCACTGGAAGTGTGAGATCAGGACTGAACCGGGGTCACTGGAACTCTGAGATCAGGACTGAAACAGAGTCACTGGAAGTGTGAGATCAGGACTGAACCTGGGTCACTGAAGTGTGATTTCAGGACTGAACCAGGGTCACTGGAAGTGTGAGATCAGGACTGAACCAGGGTCACTGGAATTGTGAGCTCAGGACTGAACCAGGCTCACTGGAACTGTGAGATCAGGACTGAACCAGGGTCACTGGAAGTGTGAGATCAGGACTGAACCAGGGTCACTGGAAGTGTGAAGTCAGTTCTGAACCAGGGTCACTGGAAGTTTGAATTCAGGACTGAACCAGGGTCACTGGAACTCTGAGATCAGGACCGAACCGGGGTGACTGCAAGTGTGGTGAGGACTGAACCAGGTTCACTGGAAGTGTGAGATCAGGACTGAACTGGGATCACTGGAAGTGTGAGATCAGGACTGAACCAGGGTCACTGGAACTGTGAGATCAGGACTGAACCAGAGTCACTGGAAGTGTGAGATCAGGACTGAACCAGGGTCACTGGAAGTGTGAGATCAGGACTGAACCTGGGTCACTGGAGGTGAAAGCTCAGTACTGAACCAGGGTCAGTGGAAGAGTGAGATCAGGACTGAACCAGGGTCAATGCAACTGTGAGATCAGGACTGAACTGGCATCTGTGGAAGTGTGAGCTCAGGAATGAACCAGGGTCACTGGAGGTGTGAGCTCAGGACTGAACCTGGGTCACTGGAAGTGTGAGATCAGGACTGAACCAGCGTCAGTGGAAGTGTGAGATCAGGACTGAACTGGGATCACTGCCAGTGTGAGATCAGGACTGAAAGGGGTCACTGGAAGTGTGAGATCAGGACAGAACTGGGATCACTGGAAGTGTGAGATCAGGACTGAACCAGGGTCACTGAAACTGTGAGATCAGGACTGAAACAGGGTCAATGGAATTGTGAAGTCAGGTCTGAACCAGGGTCATTGGAGGTGTGAGCTCAGGACTGAACCTGGGTCACTGGAAGTGGCAGATCAGGACTGAACCAGCGTCACTGGAAGTGTGGTCAGGACTGAACCAGGGTCAATGAAACTGTGAGATCAGGACTGAACCAGGGTCACTGAAACTGTGAGATCAGGACTGAAACAGGGTCAATGGAATTGTGAAGTCAGGTCTGAACCAGGGTCACTGGAGGTGTGAGCTCAGGACTGAACCTGGGTCACTGGAAGTGTGAGATCAGGACTGAACCAGCATCACTGGAAGTGTGGTCAGGACTGAACCAGGGTCACTGAAACTGTGAGATCAGGACTGAAACAGGGTCAATGGAAGTGTGAAGTCAGGTCTGAACCAGGGTCACTGGAAGTGTGAGCTCAGGATTGAACCAGGGTCACTGGAAGTGTGAGTTCAGGACTGAACCAGGGTCACTGGAAGTATGGTCAGGACAGAACCAGGGTCACTGGAAGTGTGTAGTCAGGACTGAACCAGGGCCACTGGAAGTGTGGTCAGGACTGAACCAGAGTTACCGGAAGTGTGAAGTCAGGACTGAACCAGGGTCACTGGAGGTGAAAGCTCAGTACTGAACCAGGGTCAGTGGAAGAGTGAGATCAGCACTGAACCAGGGTCACTGCCACTGTGAGATCAGGACCGAACTGGGATCAGTGGAAGTGTGAGCTTAGGACTGAACCAGGGTCACTGGAAGTGTGAGCTCAGGACTGAACCAGGGTCACTGGAAGTGTGGTCAGGACTGAACCAGGGTTACCGGAAGTGGCAGATCAGGACTGAACCAGTGTCACTAAAAGTGTGGTCAGGACTGAACCAGGGTCACTGAAACTGTGAGATCAGGACTGAAACAGGGACAATGGAAGTGTGAAGTCAGGTCTGAAACAGGGTCACTGGAGGTGTGAGCTCAGGACTGAACCTGGGTCACTGGAAGTGTGAGATCAGGACTGAACCAGGGTCACTGGAAGTGTGGTCAGGACAGAACTAGGGTCACTGGAAGAGTGAAGTCAGGACTGAACCAGTTTCACTGGAAGTGTGGTCAGGACTGAACCTGGGTCACTGGAAGTGTGAAGTCAGGACTGAACCAGGGTCACTGGAAGTGTGGTCAGGACAGAACTAGGGTCACTGGAAGTGTGAAGTCAGGACTGAACCAGTGTCACTGGAAGTGTGGTCAGGACTGAACCTGGGTCACTGGAAGTGTGAAGTCAGGACTGAACCAGGGTCACCGGAGGTGAAAGCTCAGGACTGAACCAAGGTCACTGGAAGTGGCAGATCAGGACTGAACCAGGGTCACTGGAAGTGTGAAGTCAGGACTGAACCAGGGTCACTGGAAGTGGCAGATCAGGACTGAACCAGCGTCACTGGAAGTGCGGTCAGGACTGAACCAGGGTCACTGAAACTGTGAGATCACGACTGAAACAGGGTCAATGGAATTGTGAAGTCAGGTCTGAACCAGGGTAACTGGAAGTGTGAGCTCAGGACTGAACCAGGGTCACTGGAAGTGTGAGCTCAGGACTGAACCAGGGCCACTGGAAGTATGGTCAGGACAGAACCAGGGTCACTGGTACTCTGAGATCAGGACCGAACCGGGGTGACTGCAAGTGTGGTCAGGACTGAACCAGGTTCACTGGAAGTGTGAGATCAGGACTGAACTGGGATCACAGGAAGTGTGAGATCAGGACTGAACCAGGGTCACTGCAACTGTGAGATCAGGACTGAACCAGAGTCACTGGAAGTGTGAGATCAGGACTGAACCAGGGTCACTGGAAGTGTGCTCAGGACTGAACCAGGGTCACTGGAAGTGTGAGCTCGAGACTGAACCTGGGTCACTGGTAGTGTGAGCTCGGGACTGAACCAGGGTCACTGGAAGTGTGAGCTCAGGACTTAACCAAGGTCACTGGAAGTGTGAAGTCAGGACTGAACCAGGGTCACTGGATGTGTGAGATCAGGACTGAACCGGGGTCACTGGAACTCTGAGATCAGGACTGAAACAGAGTCACTGGAAGTGTGAGATCAGGACTGAACCTGGGTCACTGAAGTGTGATTTCAGGACTGAACCAGGGTCACTGGAAGTGTGAGATCAGGACTGAACCAGGGTCACTGGAATTGTGAGCTCAGGACTGAACCAGGCTCACTGGAACTGTGAGATCAGGACTGAACCAGGGTCACTGGACGTGTGAGATCAGGACTGAACCAGGGTCACTGGAAGTGTGAAGTCAGTTCTGAACCAGGGTCACTGGAAGTTTGAATTCAGGACTGAACCAGGGTCACTGGAACTCTGAGATCAGGACCGAACCGGGGTGACTGCAAGTGTGGTGAGGACTGAACCAGGTTCACTGGAAGTGTGAGATCAGGACTGAACTGGGATCACTGGAAGTGTGAGATCAGGACTGAACCAGGGTCACTGGAACTGTGAGATCAGGACTGAACCAGAGTCACTGGAAGTGTGAGATCAGGACTGAACCAGGGTCACTGGAAGTGTGCTCAGGACTGAACCAGGGTCACTGGAAGTGTGAGCTCGGGACTGAACCTGGGTCACTGGAGGTGTGAGCTCAGGACTGAACCAGGGTTACCGGAAGTGTGAAGTCAGGACTGAACCAGGGTCACTGGAGGTGAAAGCTCAGTACTGAACCAGGGTCAGTGGAAGAGTGAGATCAGGACTGAACCAGGGTCAATGCAACTGTGAGATCAGGACTGAACTGGCATCTGTGGAAGTGTGAGCTCAGGAATGAACCAGGGTCACTGGAAGTGTGGTCAGGACTGAACCAGGGTCACTGAAACTGTGAGATCAGGACAGAAACAGGGTCAATGGAAGTGGGAAGTCAGGTCTGAAATAGGGTCACTGGAGGTGTGAGCTCAGGACTGAACCTGGGTCACTGGAAGTGTGAGATCAGGACTGAACCAGCGTCAGTGGAAGTGTGAGATCAGGACAGAACTGGGATCACTGGAAGTGTGAGATCAGGACTGAACTGGGATCACTGCCAGTGTGAGATCAGGACTGAACCAGCATCACTGGAAGTGTGGTCAGGACTGAACCAGGGTCAATGAAACTGTGAGATCAGGACTGAACCAGGGTCACTGAAACTGTGAGATCAGGACTGAAACAGGGTCAATGGAATTGTGAAGTCAGGTCTGAACCAGGGTCACTGGAGGTGTGAGCTCAGGACTGAACCTGGGTCACTGGAAGTGTGAGATCAGGACTGAACCAGCGTCACTGGAAGTGTGGTCAGGACTGAACCAGGGTCACTGAAACTGTGAGATCAGGACTGAAACAGGGTCAATGGAAGTGTGAAGTCAGGTCTGAACCAGGGTCACTGGAAGTGTGAGCTCAGGACTGAACCAGGGTCACTGGAAGTGTGAGTTCAGGACTGAACCAGGGTCACTGGAAGTGTGAGATCAGGACTGAACCAGCATCACTGGAAGTGTGGTCAGGACTGAACCAGGGTCACTGAAACTGTGAGATCAGGACTGAAACAGGGTCAATGGAAGTGTGAAGTCAGGTCTGAACCAGGGTCACTGGAAGTGTGAGATCAGGACAGAACTGGGATCACTGGAAGTGTGAGATCAGGACTGAACTGGGATCACTGCCAGTGTGAGATCAGGACTGAACCAGCGTCACTGGAAGTGTGGTCAGGACTGAACCAGTGTCAATGAAACTGTGAGATCAGGACTGAACCAGGGTCACTGAAACTGTGAGATCAGGACTGAAACAGGGTCAATGGAATTGTGAAGTCAGGTCTGAACCAGGGTCACTGGAGGTGTGAGCTCAGGACTGAACCTGGGTCACTGGAAGTGTGAGATCAGGACTGAACCAGCGTCACTGGAAGTGTGGTCAGGACTGAACCAGGGTCACTGAAACTGTGAGATCAGGACTGAAACAGGGTCAATGGAAGTGTGAAGTCAGGTCTGAACCAGGGTCACTGGAAGTGTGAGCTCAGGACTGAACCAGGGTCACTGGAAGTGTGAGCACAGGACTGAACCAGGGTCACTGGAAGTATGGTCAGGACAGAACCAGGGTCACTGGAAGTGTGTAGTCAGGACTGAACCAGGGCCACTGGAAGGGTGGTCAGGACTGAACCAGAGTTACCGGAAGTGTGAAGTCAGGACTGAACCAGGGTCACTGGAGGTGAAAGCTCAGTACTGAACCAGGGTCAGTGGAAGAGTGAGATCAGCACTGAACCAGGGTCACTGCCACTGTGAGATCAGGACCGAACTGGGATCAGTGGAAGTGTGAGCTTAGGACTGAACCAGGGTCACTGGAAGTGTGAGCTCAGGACTGAACCAGGGTCACTGGAAGTGTGGTCAGGACTGAACCAGGGTTACCGGAAGTGGCAGATCAGGACTGAAGCAGTGTCACTGGAAGTGTGGTCAGTACTGAACCAGGGTCACTGAAACTGTGAGATCAGGACTGAAACAGGGACAATGGAAGTGTGAAGTCAGGTCTGAAACAGGGTCACTGGAGGTGTGAGCTCAGGACTGAACCTGGGTCACTGGAAGTGTGAGATCAGGACTGAACCATCGTCACTGGAAGTGTGAGATCAGGACTGAACTGGGATCACTGGAAGAGTGAGATCAGGACTGAACTGGGATCACTGCCAGTGTGAGATCAGGACTGAAAGGGGTCACTGGAAGTGTGAGATCAGGACAGAACTGGGATCACTGGAAGTGCGAGATCAGGACTGAACCAGGGTCACTGAAACTGTGAGATCAGGACTGAAACAGGGTCAATGGAATTGTGAAGTCAGGTCTGAACCAGGGTCATTGGAGGTGTGAGCTCAGGACTGAACCTGGGTCACTGGAAGTGGCAGATCAGGACTGAACCAGCGTCACTGGAAGTGTGGTCAGGACTGAACCAGGGTCAATGAAACTGTGAGATCAGGACTGAACCAGGGTCACTGAAACTGTGAGATCAGGACTGAAACAGGGTCAATGGAATTGTGAAGTCAGGTCTGAACCAGGGTCACTGGAGGTGTGAGCTCAGGACTGAACCTGGGTCACTGGAAGTGTGAGATCAGGACTGAACCAGCATCACTGGAAGTGTGGTCAGGACTGAACCAGGGTCACTGAAACTGTGAGATCAGGACTGAAACAGGGTCAATGGAAGTGTGAAGTCAGGTCTGAACCAGGGTCACTGGAAGTGTGAGCTCAGGACTGAACCAGGGTCACTGGAAGTGTGAGTTCAGGACTGAACCAGGGTCACTGGAAGTATGGTCAGGACAGAACCAGGGTCACTGGAAGTGTGTAGTCAGGACTGAACCAGGGCCACTGGAAGTGTGGTCAGGACTGAACCAGAGTTACCGGAAGTGTGAAGTCAGGACTGAACCAGGGTCACTGGAGGTGAAAGCTCAGTACTGAACCAGGGTCAGTGGAAGAGTGAGATCAGCACTGAACCAGGGTCACTGCCACTGTGAGATCAGGACCGAACTGGGATCAGTGGAAGTGTGAGCTTAGGACTGAACCAGGGTCACTGGAAGTGTGAGCTCAGGACTGAACCAGGGTCACTGGAAGTGTGGTCAGGACTGAACCAGGGTTACCGGAAGTGGCAGATCAGGACTGAACCAGTGTCACTAAAAGTGTGGTCAGGACTGAAACAGGGTCACTGAAACTGTGAGATCAGGACTGAAACAGGGACAATGGAAGTGTGAAGACAGGTCTGAAACAGGGTCACTGGAGGTGTGAGCTCAGGACTGAACCTGGGTCACTGGAAGTGTGAGATCAGGACTGAAACAGCGTCAGTGGAAGTGTGAGATCAGGACTGAACTGGGATCACTGGAAGTGTGAGATCGGGACTGAACTGGGATCACCGGAAGTGTGAGATCAGGACTAAACCAGCGTCACTGGAAGTGTGAGCTCAGGACTGAACCAGGGTCACTGGAAGTGTGAGCTCAGGACTGAACCAGGGCCACTGGAAGTATGGTCAGGACAGAACCAGGGTCACTGGAACTCTGAGATCAGGACCGAACCGGGGTGACTGCAAGTGTGGTCAGGACTGAACCAGGTTCACTGGAAGTGTGAGATCAGGACTGAACTGGGATCACAGGAAGTGTGAGATCAGGACTGAACCAGGGTCACTGGAACTGTGAGATCAGGACTGAACCAGAGTCACTGGAAGTGTGAGATCAGGACTGAACCAGGGTCACTGGAAGTGTGCTCAGGACTGAACCAGGGTCACTGGAAGTGTGAGCTCGAGACTGAACCTGGGTCACTGGAAGTGTGAGCGCAGGACTTAACCAAGGTCACTGGAAGTGTGAAGTCAGGACTGAACCAGGGTCACTGGATGTGTGAGATCAGGACTGAACCGGGGTCACTGGAACTCTGAGATCAGGACTGAAACAGAGTCACTGGAAGTGTGAGATCAGGACTGAACCTGGGTCACTGAAGTGTGATGTCAGGACTGAACCAGGGTCACTGGAAGTGTGAGATCAGGACTGAACCAGGGTCACTGGAATTGTGAGCTCAGGAATGAACCAGGCTCACTGGAACTGTGAGAACAGGTCTGAACCAGGGTCACTGGAAGTGTGAGATCAGGACTGAACCAGGGTCACTGGAAGCGTGAAGTCAGTTCTGAACCAGGGTCACTGGAAGTTTGAATTCAGGACTGAACCAGGGTCACTGGAACTCTGAGATCAGGACCGAACCGGGGTGACTGCAAGTGTGGTGAGGACTGAACCAGGTTCACTGGAAGTGTGAGATCAGGACTGAACTGGGATCACTGGAAGTGTGAGATCAGGACTGAACCAGGGTCACTGGAACTGTGAGATCAGGACTGAACCAGAGTCACTGGAAGTGTGAGATCAGGACTGAACAAGGGTCACTGGAAGTGTGCTCAGGACTGAACCAGGGTCACTGGAAGTGTGAGCTCGGGACTGAACCTGGGTCACTGGAGGTGTGAGCTCAGGACTGAACCAGGGTTACCGGAAGTGTGCAGTCAGGACTGAACCAGGGTCACTGGAGGTGAAAGCTCAGTACTGAACCAGGGTCAGTGGAAGAGTGAGATCAGGACTGAACCAGGGTCAATGCAACTGTGAGATCAGGACTGAACTGGCATCTGTGGAAGTGTGAGCTCAGGAATGAACCAGGGTCACTGGAAGTGTGAGCTCAGGACTGAACCAGGGTTACCGGAAGTGGCAGATCAGGACTGAACCAGTGTCACTGGAAGTGTGGTCAGGACTGAACCAGGGTCACTGAAACTGTGAGATCAGGACAGAAACAGGGTCAATGGAAGTGGGAAGTCAGGTCTGAAATAGGGTCACTGGAGGTGTGAGCTCAGGACTGAACCTGGGTCACTGGAAGTGTGAGATCAGGACTGAACCAGCGTCAGTGGAAGTGTGAGATCAGGACTGAACTGGGATCACTGGAAGTGTGAGATCAGGACTGAACTGGGATCACTGCCAGTGTGAGATCAGGACTGAACCAGCGTCACTGGAAGTGTGGTCAGGACTGAACCAGGGTCAATGAAACTGTGAGATCAGGACTGAACCAGGGTCACTGAAACTGGAAGATCAGGACTGAAACAGGGTCAATGGAATTGTGAAGTCAGGTCTGAACCAGGGTCACTGGAGGTGTGAGCTCAGGACTGAACCTGGGTCACTGGAAGTGTGAGATCAGGACTGAACCAGCGTCACTGGAAGTGTGGTCAGGACTGAACCAGGGTCACTGAAACTGTGAGATCAGGACTGAAACAGGGTCAATGGAAGTGTGAAGTCAGGTCTGAACCAGGGTCACTGGAAGTGTGAGCTCAGGACTGAACCAGGGTCACTGGAAGTGTGAGCACAGGACTGAACCAGGGTCACTGGAAGTATGGTCAGGACAGAATCAGGGTCACTGGAAGTGTGTCATCAGGACTGAACCAGGGCCACTGGAAGGGTGGTCAGGACTGAACCAGAGTTACCGGAAGTGTGAAGTCAGGACTGAACCAGGGTCACTGGAGGTGAAAGCTCAGTACTGAACCAGGGTCAGTGGAAGAGTGAGATCAGCACTGAACCAGGGACACTGCCACTGTGAGATCAGGACCGAACTGGGATCAGTGGAAGTGTGAGCTTAGGACTGAACCAGGGTCACTGGAAGTGTGAGCTCAGGACTGAACCAGGGTCACTGGAAGTGTGAGCACAGGACTGAACCAGGGTCACTGGAAGTATGGTCAGGACAGAACCAGGGTCACTGGAAGTGTGTAGTCAGGACTGAACCAGGGCCACTGGAAGGGTGGTCAGGACTGAACCAGAGTTACCGGAAGTGTGAAGTCAGGACTGAACCAGGGTCACTGGAGGTGAAAGCTCAGTACTGAACCAGGGTCAGTGGAAGAGTGAGATCAGCACTGAACCAGGGTCACTGCCACTGTGAGATCAGGACCGAACTGGGATCAGTGGAAGTGTGAGCTTAGGACTGAACCAGGGTCACTGGAAGTGTGAGCTCAGGACTGAACCAGGGTCACTGGAAGTGTGGTCAGGACTGAACCAGGGTTACCGGAAGTGGCAGATCAGGACTGAAACAGGGACAATGGAAGTGTGAAGTCAGGTCTGAAACAGGGTCACTGGAGGTGTGAGCTCAGGACTGAACCTGGGTCACTGGAAGTGTGAGATCAGGACTGAACCATCGTCACTGGAAGTGTGAGATCAGGACTGAACTGGGATCACTGGAAGAGTGAGATCAGGACTGAACTGGGATCACTGCCAGTGTGAGATCAGGACTGAAAGGGGTCACTGGAAGTGTGAGATCAGGACAGAACTGGGATCACTGGAAGTGTGAGATCAGGACTGAACCAGGGTCACTGAAAATGTGAGATCAGGACTGAAACAGGGTCAATGGAATTGTGAAGTCAGGTCTGAACCAGGGTCATTGGAGGTGTGAGCTCAGGACTGAACCTGGGTCACTGGAAGTGGCAGATCAGGACTGAACCAGCGTCACTGGAAGTGTGGTCAGGACTGAACCAGGGTCAATGAAACTGTGAGATCAGGACTGAACCTGGGTCACTGGAAGTGTGAGATCAGGACTGAACCAGCGTCACTGGAAGTGTGGTTAGGACTGAACCAGGGTCACTGAAACTGTGAGATCAGGACTGAAACAGGGTCAATGGAAGTGTGAAGTCAGGTCTGAACCAGGGTCACTGGAAGTGTGAGCTCAGGACTGAACCAGGGTCACTGGAAGTGTGAGTTCAGGACTGAACCAGGGTCACTGGAAGTATGGTCAGGACAGAACCAGGGTCACTGGAAGTGTGTAGTCAGGACTGAACCAGGGCCACTGGAAGTGTGGTCAGGACTGAACCAGAGTTACCGGAAGTGTGAAGTCAGGACTGAACCAGGGTCACTGGAGGTGAAAGCTCAGTACTGAACCAGGGTCAGTGGAAGAGTGAGATCAGCACTGAACCAGGGTCACTGCCACTGTGAGATCAGGACCGAACTGGGATCAGTGGAAGTGTGAGCTTAGGACTGAACCAGGGTCACTGGAAGTGTGAGCTCAGGACTGAATCAGGGTCACTGGAAGTGTGGTCAGGACTGAAGCAGGGTTACCGGAAGTGGCAGATCAGGACTGAACCAGTGTCACTAAAAGTGTGGTCAGGACTGAACCAGGGTCACTGAAACTGTGAGATCAGGACTGAAACAGGGACAATGGAAGTGTGAAGTCAGGTCTGAAACAGGGTCACTGGAGGTGTGAGCTCAGGACTGAACCTGGGTCACTGGAAGTGTGAGCTCAGGACTGAAACAGCGTCAGTGGAAGTGTGAGATCAGGACTGAACAGGGTCACTGGAATTGTGAGCTCAGGACTGAACCAGGCTCACTGGAACTGTGAGATCAGGACTGAACCAGGGTCACTGGAAGTGTGAGCTTAGGACTGAACCAGGGTCACTGGAAGTGTGAGCTCAGGACTGAACCAGGGTCACTGGAAGTGTGGTCAGGACTGAACCAGGGTTACCGGAAGTGGCAGATCAGGACTGAAGCAGTGTCACTGGAAGTGTGGTCAGGACTGAACCAGGGTCACTGAAACTGTGAGATCAGGACTGAAACAGGGACAATGGAAGTGTGAAGTCAGGTCTGAAACAGGGTCACTGGAGGTGTGAACTCAGGACTGAACCTGGGTCACTGGAAGTGTGAGATCAGGACTGAACCATCGTCACTGGAAGTGTGAGATCAGGACTGAACTGGGATCACTGGAAGAGTGAGATCAGGACTGAACTGGGATCACTGCCAGTGTGAGATCAGGACTGAAAGGGGTCACTGGAAGTGTGAGATCAGGACAGAACTGGGATCACTGGAAGTGTGAGATCAGGACTGAACCAGGGTCACTGAAACTGTGAGATCAGGACTGAAACAGGGTCAATGGAATTGTGAAGTCAGGTCTGAACCAGGGTCATTGGAGGTGTGAGCTCAGGACTGAACCTGGGTCACTGGAAGTGGCAGATCAGGACTGAACCAGCGTCACTGGAAGTGTGGTCAGGACTGAACCAGGGTCAATGAAACTGTGAGATCAGGACTGAACCAGGGTCACTGAAACTGTGAGATCAGGACTGAAACAGGGTCAATGGAATTGTGAAGTCAGGTCTGAACCAGGGTCACTGGTGGTGTGAGCTCAGGACTGAACCTGGGTCACTGGAAGTGTGAGATCAGGACTGAACCAGCGTCACTGGAAGTGTGGTCAGGACTGAACCAGGGTCACTGAAACTGTGAGATCAGGACTGAACCAGGGTCAATGAAACTGTGAGATCAGGACTGAACCAGGGTCACTGAAACTGGAAGATCAGGACTGAAACAGGGTCAATGGAATTGTGAAGTCAGGTCTGAACCAGGGTCACTGGAGGTGTGAGCTCAGGACTGAACCTGGGTCACTGGAAGTGTGAGATCAGGACTGAACCAGCGTCACTGGAAGTGTGGTCAGGACTGAACCAGGGTCACTGAAACTGTGAGATCAGGACTGAAACAGGGTCAATGGAAGTGTGAAGTCAGGTCTGAACCAGGGTCACTGGAAGTGTGAGCTCAGGACTGAACCAGGGTCACTGGAAGTGTGAGCACAGGACTGAACCAGGGTCACTGGAAGTATGGTCAGGACAGAACCAGGGTCACTGGAAGTGTGTAGTCAGGACTGAACCAGGGCCACTGGAAGGGTGGTCAGGACTGAACCAGAGTTACCGGAAGTGTGAAGTCAGGACTGAACCAGGGTCACTGGAGGTGAAAGCTCAGTACTGAACCAGGGTCAGTGGAAGAGTGAGATCAGCACTGAACCAGGGACACTGCCACTGTGAGATCAGGACCGAACTGGGATCAGTGGAAGTGTGAGCTTAGGACTGAACCAGGGTCACTGGAAGTGTGAGCTCAGGACTGAACCAGGGTCACTGGAAGTGTGAGCACAGGACTGAACCAGGGTCACTGGAAGTATGGTCAGGACAGAACCAGGGTCACTGGAAGTGTGTAGTCAGGACTGAACCAGGGCCACTGGAAGGGTGGTCAGGACTGAACCAGAGTTACCGGAAGTGTGAAGTCAGGACTGAACCAGGGTCACTGGAGGTGAAAGCTCAGTACTGAACCAGGGTCAGTGGAAGAGTGAGATCAGCACTGAACCAGGGTCACTGCCACTGTGAGATAAGGACCGAACTGGGATCAGTGGAAGTGTGAGCTTAGGACTGAACCAGGGTCACTGGAAGTGTGAGCTCAGGACTGAACCAGGGTCACTGGAAGTGTGGTCAGGACTGAACCAGGGTTACCGGATGTGGCAGATCAGGACTGAAGCAGTGACACTGGAAGTGTGGTCAGGACTGAACCAGGGTCACTGAAACTGTGAGATCAGGACTGAAACAGGGACAATGGAAGTGTGAAGTCAGGTCTGAAACAGGGTCACTGGAGGTGTGAGCTCAGGACTGAACCTGGGTCACTGGAAGTGTGAGATCAGGACTGAACCATCGTCACTGGAAGTGTGAGATCAGGACTGAACTGGGATCACTGGAAGAGTGAGATCAGGACTGAACTGGGATCACTGCCAGTGTGAGATCAGGACTGAAAGGGGTCACTGGAAGTGTGAGATCAGGACAGAACTGGGATCACTGGAAGTGTGAGATCAGGACTGAACCAGGGTCACTGAAACTGTGAGATCAGGACTGAAACAGGGTCAATGGAATTGTGAAGTCAGGTCTGAACCAGGGTCATTGGAGGTGTGAGCTCAGGACTGAACCTGGGTCACTGGAAGTGGCAGATCAGGACTGAACCAGCGTCACTGGAAGTGTGGTCAGGACTGAACCAGGGTCAATGAAACTGTGAGATCAGGACTGAACCAGGGTCACTGAAACTGTGAGATCAGGACTGAAACAGGGTCAATGGAATTGTGAAGTCAGGTCTGAACCAGGGTCATTGGAGGTGTGAGCTCAGGACTGAACCAGGGCCACTGGAAGGGTGGTCAGGACTGAACCAGAGTTACCGGAAGTGTGAAGTCAGGACTGAACCAGGGTCACTGGAGGTGAAAGCTCAGTACTGAACCAGGGTCAGTGGAAGAGTGAGATCAGCACTGAACCAGGGTCACTGCCACTGTGAGATAAGGACCGAACTGGGATCAGTGGAAGTGTGAGCTTAGGACTGAACCAGGGTCACTGGAAGTGTGAGCTCAGGACTGAACCAGGGTCACTGGAAGTGTGGTCAGGACTGAACCAGGGTTACCGGATGTGGCAGATCAGGACTGAAGCAGTGACACTGGAAGTGTGGTCAGGACTGAACCAGGGTCACTGAAACTGTGAGATCAGGACTGAAACAGGGACAATGGAAGTGTGAAGTCAGGTCTGAAACAGGGTCACTGGAGGTGTGAGCTCAGGACTGAACCTGGGTCACTGGAAGTGTGAGATCAGGACTGAACCATCGTCACTGGAAGTGTGAGATCAGGACTGAACTGGGATCACTGGAAGAGTGAGATCAGGACTGAACTGGGATCACTGCCAGTGTGAGATCAGGACTGAAAGGGGTCACTGGAAGTGTGAGATCAGGACAGAACTGGGATCACTGGAAGTGTGAGATCAGGACTGAACCAGGGTCACTGAAACTGTGAGATCAGGACTGAAACAGGGTCAATGGAATTGTGAAGTCAGGTCTGAACCAGGGTCATTGGAGGTGTGAGCTCAGGACTGAACCTGGGTCACTGGAAGTGGCAGATCAGGACTGAACCAGCGTCACTGGAAGTGTGGTCAGGACTGAACCAGGGTCAATGAAACTGTGAGATCAGGACTGAACCAGGGTCACTGAAACTGTGAGATCAGGACTGAAACAGGGTCAATGGAATTGTGAAGTCAGGTCTGAACCAGGGTCACTGGAGGTGTGAGCTCAGGACTGAACCTGGGTCACTGGAAGTGTGAGATCAGGACTGAACCAGCGTCACTGGAAGTGTGGTTAGGACTGAACCAGGGTCACTGAAACTGTGAGATCAGGACTGAAACAGGGTCAATGGAAGTGTGAAGTCAGGTCTGAACCAGGGTCACTGGAAGTGTGAGCTCAGGACTGAAACAGGGTCAATGGAATTGTGAAGTCAGGTCTGAACCAGGGTCATTGGAGGTGTGAGCTCAGGACTGAACCTGGGTCACTGGAAGTGGCAGATCAGGACTGAACCAGGGTCACTGCCACTGTGAGATCAGGACCGAACTGGGATCAGTGGAAGTGTGAGCTCAGGACTGAACCAGGGTCACTGGAAGTGTGGTCAGGACTGAACCAGGGTTACCGGAAGTGGCAGATCAGGACTGAACCAGTGTCACTAAAAGTGTGGTCAGGACTGAACCAGGGTCACTGAAACTGTGAGATCAGGACTGAAACAGGGACAATGGAAGTGTGAAGTCAGGTCTGAAACAGGGTCACTGGAGGTGTGAGCTCAGGACTGAACCTGGGTCACTGGAAGTGTGAGCTCAGGACTGAAACAGCGTCAGTGGAAGTGTGAGATCAGGACTGAACTGGGATCACTGGAAGTGTGAGATCAGGACTGAACTGGGATCACTGCCAGTTTGAGATCAGGACTGAACCAGAGTTACCGGAAGTGTGAAGTCAGGACTGAACCAGGGTCGCTGGAGGTGAAAGCTCAGGACTGAAACAGGGTCACTGGAATTGTGAGCTCAGGACTGAACCAGGCTCACTGGAACTGTGAGATCAGGACTGAACCAGGGTCACTGGAAGTGTGAGCTTAGGACTGAACCAGGGTCACTGGAAGTGTGAGCTCAGGACTGAACCAGGGTCACTGGAAGTGTGGTCAGGACTGAACCAGGGTTACCGGAAGTGGCAGATCAGGACTGAAGCAGTGTCACTGGAAGTGTGGTCAGGACTGAACCAGGGTCACTGAAACTGTGAGATCAGGACTGAAACAGGGACAATGGAAGTGTGAAGTCAGGTCTGAAACAGGGTCACTGGAGGTGTGAACTGAGGACTGAACCTGGGTCACTGGAAGTGTGAGATCAGGACTGAACCATCGTCACTGGAAGTGTGAGATCAGGACTGAACTGGGATCACTGGAAGAGTGAGATCAGGACTGAACTGGGATCACTGCCAGTGTGAGATCAGGACTGAAAGGGGTCACTGGAAGTGTGAGATCAGGACAGAACTGGGATCACTGGAAGTGTGAGATCAGGACTGAACCAGGGTCACTGAAACTGTGAGATCAGGACTGAAACAGGGTCAATGGAATTGTGAAGTCAGGTCTGAACCAGGGTCATTGGAGGTGTGAGCTCAGGACTGAACCTGGGTCACTGGAAGTGGCAGATCAGGACTGAACCAGCGTCACTGGAAGTGTGGTCAGGACTGAACCAGGGTCAATGAAACTGTGAGATCAGGACTGAACCAGGGTCACTGAAACTGTGAGATCAGGACTGAAACAGGGTCAATGGAATTGTGAAGTCAGGTCTGAACCAGGGTCACTGGAGGTGTGAGCTCAGGACTGAACCTGGGTCACTGGAAGTGTGAGATCAGGACTGAACCAGCGTCACTGGAAGTGTGGTCAGGACTGAACCAGGGTCACTGAAACTGTGAGATCAGGACTGAAACAGGGTCAATGGAAGTGTGAAGTCAGGTCTGTACCAGGGTCACTGGAAGTGTGAGCTCAGGACTGAACCAGGGTCACTGGAAGTATGGTCAGGACAGAACCAGGGTCACTGGAAGTGTGTAGTCAGGACTGAACCAGGGCCACTGGAAGTGTGGTCAGGACTGAACCAGAGTTACCGGAAGTGTGAAGTCAGGACTGAACCAGGGTCACTGGAGGTGAAAGCTCAGTACTGAACCAGGGTCAGTGGAAGAGTGAGATCAGAACTGAACCAGGGTCACTGCCACGGTGAGATCAGGACCGAACTGGGATCAGTGGAAGTGTGAGCTTAGGACTGAACCAGGGTCACTGGAAGTGTGAGCTCAGGACTGAACCAGGGTCACTGGAAGTGTGGTCAGGACTGAACCAGGGTTACCGGAAGTGGCAGATCAGGACTGAACCAGTGTCACTAAAAGTGTGGTCAGGACTGAACCAGGGTCACTGAAACTGTGAGATCAGGACTGAAACAGGGACAATGGAAGTGTGAAGTCAGGTCTGAAACAGGGTCACTGGAGGTGTGAGCTCAGGACTGAACCTGGGTCTCTGGAAGTGTGAGCTCAGGACTGAAACAGCGTCAGTGGAAGTGTGAGATCAGGACTGAACTGGGATCACTGGAAGTGTGAGATCAGGACTGAACTGGGATCACTGCCAGTTTGAGATCAGGACTGAACCAGCGTCACTGAAAGAGTGGTCAGGACTGAACCAGGGTCACTGAAACTGTGAGATCAGGACTGAAACAGGGTCACTGGAATTGTGAGCTCAGGACTGAACCAGGCTCACTGGAACTGTGAGATCAGGACTGAACCAGGGTCACTGGAAGTGTGATGTCAGGACTGAACCAGGGTCACTGGAAGTGTGAGATCAGGACTGAACCAGGGTCACTGGAATTGTGAGCTCAGGACTGAACCAGGCTCACTGGAACTGTGAGATCAGGACTGAACCATCGTCACTGGAAGTGTGAGATCAGGACTGAACTGGGATCACTGGAAGAGTGAGATCAGGACTGAACTGGGATCACTGCCAGTGTGAGATCAGGACTGAAAGGGGTCACTGGAAGTGTGAGATCAGGACAGAACTGGGATCACTGGAAGTGTGAGATCAGGACTGAACCAGGGTCACTGAAACTGTGAGATCAGGACTGAAACAGGGTGAATGGAATTGTGAAGTCAGGTCTGAACCAGGGTCATTGGAGCTGTGAGCTCAGGACTGAACCTGGGTCACTGGAAGTGGCAGATCAGGACTGAACCAGCGTTACTGGAAGTGTGGTCAGGACTGAACCAGGGTCAATGAAACTGTGAGATCAGGACTGAACCAGGGTCACTGAAACTGTGAGATCAGGACTGAAACAGGGTCACTGGAATTGTGAGCTCAGGACTGAACCAGGCTCACTGAAACTGTGAGAGCAGGACTGAACCAGGGTCACTGGAAGTGTGATGTCAGGACTGAACCAGGGTCACTGGAAGTGTGAGATCAGGACTGAACCAGGGTCACTGGAATTGTGAGCTCAGGACTGAACCAGGCTCACTGGAACTGTGAGATCAGGACTGAACCAGGGTCACTGGAAGTGTGAGATCAGGACTGAACCAGGGTCACTGGAAGTGTGAAGTCAGTTCTGAACCAGGGTCACTGGAAGTTTGAATTCAGGACTGAACCAGGGTCACTGGTACTCTGAGATCAGGACCGAACCGGGGTGACTGCAAGTGTGGTGAGGACTGAACCAGGTTCACTGGAAGTGTGAGATCAGGACTGAACTGGGATCACTGGAAGTGTGAGATCAGGACTGAACCAGGGTCACTGGAACTGTGAGATCAGGACTGAACCAGAGTCACTGGAAGTGTGAGATCAGGACTGAACCAGGGTCACTGGAAGTGTGCTCAGGACTGAATCAGGGTCACTGGAAGTGTGAGCTCGGGACTGAACCTGGGTCACTGGAGGTGTGAGCTCAGGACTGAACCAGGGTTACCGGAAGTGTGAAGTCAGGACTGAACCAGGGTCACTGGAGGTGAAAGCTCAGTACTGAACCAGGGTCAGTGGAAGAGTGAGATCAGGACTGAACCAGGGTCAATGCAACTGTGAGATCAGGACTGAACTGGCATCTGTGGAAGTGTGAGCTCAGGAATGAACCAAGGTCACTGGAAGTGTGAGCTCAGGACTGAACCAGGGTCACTGGAAGTGTGGTCAGGACTGAACCAGGGTTACCGGAAGTGGCAGATCAGGACTGAACCAGAGTCACTGGAAGTGTGGTCAGGACTGAACCAGGGTCACTGAAACTGTGAGATCAGGACTGAACCAGAGTCACTGGAAGTGTGAGATCAGGACTGAACCAGGGTCACTGGAAGTGTACTCAGGACTGAACCAGGGTCACTGGAAGTGTGAGCTCAGGACTGAACCTGGGTCACTGGAGGTGTGAGCTCAGGA
This sequence comes from Hypanus sabinus, assembly GCF_030144855.1. Classification (NCBI taxonomy): domain Eukaryota; kingdom Metazoa; phylum Chordata; class Chondrichthyes; order Myliobatiformes; family Dasyatidae; genus Hypanus; species Hypanus sabinus. The sequence goes on along the minus strand of NC_082739.1, from coordinate 11,826,604 downwards.
CTGAACCAGGGTTACCGGAAGTGTGAAGTCAGGACTGAACCAGGGTCACTGGAGGTGTGAGCTCAGGACTGAACCTGGGTCACTGGAAGTGTGAGATCAGGACTGAACCAGCGTCAGTGGAAGTGTGAGATCAGGACTGAACTGGGATCACTGGAAGTGTGAGATCAGGACTGAACTGGGATCACTGCCAGTGTGAGATCAGGACTGAACCAGCGTCACTGGAAGTGTGGTCAGGACTGAACCAGGGTCAATGAAACTGTCAGATCAGGACTGAACTGGGATCACTGCCAGTGTGAGATCAGGACTGAACCAGCGTCACTGGAAGTGCGGTCAGGACTGAACCAGGGTCACTGAAACTGTGAGATCAGGACTGAAACAGGATCAATGGAATTGTGAAGTCAGGTCTGAACCAGGGTCACTGGAGGTGTGAGCTCAGGACTGAACCTGGGTCACTGGAAGTGTGAGATCAGGACTGAACCAGCGTCACTGGAAGTGTGGTCAGGACTGAACCAGGGTCACTGAAACTGTGAGATCAGGACTGAACCAGGGTCACTGGAAGTGTGAGCTCAGGACTGAACCAGGGTCACTGGAAATGTGAGGTCAGGACTGAACCAGGATCACTGGAAGAATGGTCAGGACTGAACCAGGGTTACCGGAAGTGTGAAGTCAGGACTGAACCAGGGTCACTGGAGTTGAAAGCTCAGAACTGAACCAGGGTCAGTGGAAGAGTGAGATCAGCACTGAACCAGGGTCACTGCCACTGTGAGATCAGGACTGAACTGGGATCAGTGGAAGTGCGAGCTCAGGACTGAACCAGGGTCACTGGAAGTGTGGTCAGGACTGAACCAGGGTTACCGGAAGTGGCAGATCAGGACTGAACCAGTGTCACTAAAAGTGTGGTCAGGACTGAACCAGGGTCACTGAAACTGTGAGATCAGGACTGAAACAGGGACAATGGAAGTGTGAAGTCAGGTCTGAAACAGGGTCACTGGAGGTGTGAGCTCAGGACTGAACCTGGGTCACTGGAAGTGTGAGATCAGGACTGAAACAGCGTCAGTGGAAGTGTGAGATCAGGACTGAACTGGGATCACTGGAAGTGTGAGATCAGGACTGAACTGGGATCACTGCCAGTTTGAGATCAGGACTGAACCAGCGTCACTGGAAGTATGGTCAGGACTGAACCAGGGTCACTGAAACTGTGAGATCAGGACTGAAACAGGGTCACTGGAATTGTGAGCTCAGGACTGAACCAGGCTCACTGGAACTGTGAGATCAGGACTGAACCAGGGTCACTGGAAGTGTGATGTCAGGACTGAACCAGGGTCACTGGAATTGTGAGCTCAGGACTGAACCAGGCTCACTGGAACTGTGAGATCAGGACTGAACCAGGGTCACTGGATGTGTGAGATCAGGACTGAACCAGGGTCACTGGAAGTGTGAAGTCAGTTCTGAACCAGGGTCACTGGAAGTTTGAATTCAGGACTGAACCAGGGTCACTGGTACTCTGAGATCAGGACCGAACCGGGGTGACTGCAAGTGTGGTGAGGACTGAACCAGGTTCACTGGAAGTGTGAGATCAGGACTGAACTGGGATCACTGGAAGTGTGAGATCAGGACTGAACCAGGGTCACTGGAAGTGTGAGATCAGGACTGAACCAGGGTCACTTGAAGTGTGCTCAGGACTGAACCAGGGTCACTGGAAGTGTGAGCTCGGGACTGAACCTGGGTCACTGGAGGTGTGAGCTCAGGACTGAACCAGGGTTACCGGAAGTGTGAAGTCAGGACTGAACCAGGTTCACTGGAGGTGAAAGCTCAGTACTGAACCAGGGTCAGTGGAAGAGTGAGATCAGGACTGAACCAGGGTCAATGCAACTGTGAGATCAGGACTGAACTGGCATCTGTGGAAGTGTGAGCTCAGGAATGAACCAAGGTCACTGGAAGTGTGAGCTCAGGACTGAACCAGGGTCACTGGAAGTGTGGTCAGGACTGAACCAGGGTTACCGGAAGTGGCAGATCAGGACTGAACCAGAGTCACTGGAAGTGTGAGAACAGGACTGAACCAGGGTCACTGGAAGTGTACTCAGGACTGAACCAGGGTCACTGGAAGTGTGAGCTCGGGACTGAACCTGGGTCACTGGAGGTGTGAGCTCAGGACTGAACCAGGGTTACCGGAAGTGTGAAGTCAGGACTGAACCAGGGTCACTGGAGGTGTGAGCTCAGGACTGAACCTGGGTCACTGGAAGTGTGAGATCAGGACTGAACCAGCGTCAGTGGAAGTGTGAGATCAGGACTGAACTGGGATCACTGGAAGTGTGAGATCAGGACTGAACTGGGATCACTGCCAGTGTGAGATCAGGACTGAACCAGCGTCACTGGAAGTGTGGTCAGGACTGAACCAGGGTCAATGAAACTGTCAGATCAGGACTGAACTGGGATCACTGCCAGTGTGAGATCAGGACTGAACCAGCGTCACTGGAAGTGCGGTCAGGACTGAACCAGGGTCACTGAAACTGTGAGATCAGGACTGAAACAGGGTCAATGGAATTGTGAAGTCAGGTCTGAACCAGGGTCACTGGAGGTGTGAGCTCAGGACTGAACCTGGGTCACTGGAAGTGTGAGATCAGGACTGAACCAGCGTCACTGGAAGTGTGGTCAGGACTGAACCAGGGTCACTGAAACTGTGAGATCAGGACTGAAACAGGGTCAATGGAAGTGTGAAGTCAGGTCTGAACCAGGGTCACTGGAAGTGTGAGCTCAGCTCTGAACCAGGGTCACTGGAAGTGTGAGCTCAGGACTGAACCAGGGTCACTGGAAATGTGAGGTCAGGACTGAACCAGGGTCACTGGAAGAATGGTCAGGACAGAACCAGGGTCACTGGAAGTGTGTAGTCAGGACTGAACCAGTGCCACTGGAAGTGTGGTCAGGACTGAACCAGGGTTACCGGAAGTGTGAAGTCAGGACTGAACCAGGGTCACTGGAGGTGAAAGCTCAGAACTGAACCAGGGTCAGTGGAAGAGTGAGATCAGCACTGAACCAGGGTCACTGCCACTGTGAGATCAGGACTGAACTGGGAACAGTGGAAGTGCGAGCTCAGGACTGAACCAGGGTCACTGGAAGTGTGAGGTCAGGACTGAACCAGGGTCACTGGAAGTGTGGTCAGGAGTGAACCAGGGTTACCGGAAGTGGCAGATCAGGACTGAACCAGTGTCACTGTAAGTGTGGTCAGGACTGAACCAGGGTCAATGAAACTATGAGATCAGGACTGAAACAGGGTCAATGGAAGTGTGAAGTCAGGTCTGAACCAGGGTCACTGGAGGTGTGAGCTCAGGACTGAACCTGGGTCACTCGAAGTGTGAGATCAGGACTGAACCAGCGTCACTGGAAGTGTGAGATCAGGACTGACATGGAATCACTGGAAGTGTGAGATCAGGACTGAACCAGGGTCACTGAAACTGTGAAATCAGGACTGAAACAGGGTCAATGGAAGTGTGAAGTCAGGTCTGAACCAGGGTCACTGGAAGTGTGAGCTCAGGACTGAACCTGGGTCACTGGAAGTGTGAGATGAGGACTGAACCAGCGTCACTGGAAGTGTGAGATCAGGACTGACATGGAATCACTGTAAGTGTGAGATCAGGACTGAACTGGGATCACTGCCAGTGTGAGATCAGGACTGAAAGGGGTCACTGGAAGTGTGAGATCAGGACTGAACTGGGATCACTGGAAGTTTGAGATCAGGACTGAACCAGGGTCACTGGATGTGTGAGATCAGGACTGAACTGGGATCACTGGAAGTGTGAGATCAGGACTGAACTGGGATCACTGCCAGTGTGAGATCAGGACTGAAAGGGGTCACTGGAAGTGTGAGATCAGGACTGAACCAACGTCACTGGAAGTGTGGTCAGGACTGAACCAGGGTCACTGAAACTGTGAGATCAGGACTGAAACAGGGTCACTGGAAGTGTGAGATCAGGACTGAACTGGGATCACTGCCAGTGTGAGATCAGGACTGAAAGGGGTCACTGGAAGTGTGAGATCAGGACTGAACTGGGATCACTGGAAGTGTGAGATCAGGACTGAAGCAGGGTCACTGGAAGTGTGAGATCAGGAATGAACCAGCGTCAGTGGAAGTGTGAGATCAGGACTGAACTGGGATCACTGGAAGTGTGAGATTAGGACTGAACCAGGGTCACTGGAAGTGTGAGATCAGGACTGAAAGGGGTCACTGGAAGTGTGAGATCAGGACTGAAACAGGGTCAGTGGAAGTGTGAAGTCAGGTCTGAACCAGGGTCACTGGAAGTGTGAGCTCAGGACTGAACCAGGGTCACTGGAAATGTGAGGTCAGGACTGAACCAGGGTCACTGGAAGAATGGTCAGGACAGAACCAGGGTCACTGGAAGTGTGTAGTCAGGACTGAACCAGGGCCACTGGAAGTGTGGTCAGGACTGAACCAGGATTACCGGAAGTGTGAAGTCAGGACTGAACCAGGGTCACTGGAGGTAAAAGCTCAGAACTGATCCAGGGTCAGTGGAAGAGTGAGATCAGCACTGAACCAGGGTCACTGCCACTGTGAGATCAGAACTGAACTGGGATCAGTGGAAGTGCGAGCTCAGGACTGAACCAGGGTCACTGGAAGTGTGAGGTCAGGACTGAACCAGGGTCACTGGAAGTGTGGTCAGGAGTGAACCAGGGTTACCGGAAGTGGCAGATCAGGACTGAACCAGTGTCACTGGAAGTGTGGTCAGGACTGAACCAGGGTCAATGAAACTATGAGATCAGGACTGAAACAGGGTCAATGGAAGTGTGAAGTCAGGTCTGAACCAGGGTCACTGGAGGTGTGAGCTCAGGACTCAACCTGGGTCACTCGAAGTGTGAGATCAGGTCTGAACCTGGGTCACTGGAGGTGTGAGCTCAGGACTGAACCTGGGTCACTGGATGTGTGAGATCAGGACTGAAAGGGGTCAATGGAAGTGTGAGATCAGGACTGAACCAGCGTCACTGGAAGTGTGGTCAGGACTGAACCAGGGTCACTGAAACTGTGAGATCAGGACTGAAACAGGGTCAATGGAATTGTGAAGTCATGTCTGAACCAGTGTCATTGGAGGTGTGAGCTCAGGACTGAACCTGGGTCACTGGAAGTGTGGTCAGGACTGAACCAGGGTCACTGAAACTGTGAGATTACGACTGAAACAGGGTGAATGGAAGTGTGAAGTCAGGTCTGAACCAGGGTCACTGGAGGTGTGAGCTCAGGACTGAACCTGGGTCACTGGAAGTGTGAGATCAGACTGAAATAGCATCACTGGAAATGTGGTCAGGACTGAACCAGGGTCACTGAAACTCTGAGATCAGGTCTGAACCAGTGTCACTGGAAGTGTGGTCAGGACTGAACCAGGGTCACTGGAAGTGTGAAGTCAGGACTGAACCAGGGTCACCGGAGGTGAAAGCTCAGGACTGAACCAAGGTCACTGGAAGTGGCAGATCAGGACTGAACCAGTGTCACTGGAAGTGTGGTCAGGACTGAACCAGGGTCACTGAAACTGTGAGATCAGGACTGAAACAGGGTCAATGGAAGTGTGAAGTCAGGACTGAACCAGGGTCACTGGAGGTGTGAGCTCAGGACTGACATGGAATCACTGTAAGTGTGAGATCAGGACTGAACTGGGATCACTGCCAGTGTGAGATCAGGACTGAAAGGGGTCACTGGAAGTGTGAGATCAGGACTGAACTGGGATCACTGGAAGTGTGAGATCAGGACTGAACCAGGGTCACTGGATGTGTGAGATCAGGACTGAACTGGGATCACTGGAAGTGTGAGATCAGGACTGAACTGGGATCACTGCCAGTGTGAGATCAGGACTGAAAGGGGTCACTGGAAGTGTGAGATCAGGACTGAACCAGCGTCACTGGAAGTGTGGTCAGGACTGAACCAGGGTCACTGAAACTGTGAGATCAGGACTGAAACAGGGTCACTGGAAGTGTGAGATCAGGACTGAACTGGGATCACTGCCAGTGTGAGATCAGGACTGAAAGGGGTCACTGGAAGTGTGAGATCAGGACTGAACTGGGATCACTGGAAGTGTGAGATCAGGACTGAAGCAGGGTCACTGGAAGTGTGAGATCAGGAATGAACCAGCGTCAGTGGAAGTGTGAGATCAGGACTGAACTGGGATCACTGGAAGTGTGAGATTAGGACTGAACCAGGGTCACTGGAAGTGTGAGATCAGGACTGAAAGGGGTCACTGGAAGTGTGAGATCAGGACTGAAACAGGGTCAGTGGAAGTGTGAAGTCAGGTCTGAACCAGGGTCACTGGAAGTGTGAGCTCAGGACTGAACCAGGGTCACTGGAAATGTGAGGTCAGGACTGAACCAGGGTCACTGGAAGAATGGTCAGGACAGAACCAGGGTCACTGGAAGTGTGTAGTCAGGACTGAACCAGGGCCACTGGAAGTGTGGTCAGGACTGAACCAGGATTACCGGAAGTGTGAAGTCAGGACTGAACCAGGGTCACTGGAGGTAAAAGCTCAGAACTGATCCAGGGTCAGTGGAAGAGTGAGATCAGCACTGAACCAGGGTCACTGCCACTGTGAGATCAGAACTGAACTGGGATCAGTGGAAGTGCGAGCTCAGGACTGAACCAGGGTCACTGGAAGTGTGAGGTCAGGACTGAACCAGGGTCACTGGAAGTGTGGTCAGGAGTGAACCAGGGTTACCGGAAGTGGCAGATCAGGACTGAACCAGTGTCACTGGAAGTGTGGTCAGGACTGAACCAGGGTCAATGAAACTATGAGATCAGGACTGAAACAGGGTCAATGGAAGTGTGAAGTCAGGTCTGAACCAGGGTCACTGGAGGTGTGAGCTCAGGACTCAACCTGGGTCACTCGAAGTGTGAGATCAGGTCTGAACCTGGGTCACTGGAGGTGTGAGCTCAGGACTGAACCTGGGTCACTGGATGTGTGAGATCAGGACTGAAAGGGGTCAATGGAAGTGTGAGATCAGGACTGAACCAGCGTCACTGGAAGTGTGGTCAGGACTGAACCAGGGTCACTGAAACTGTGAGATCAGGACTGAAACAGGGTCAATGGAATTGTGAAGTCATGTCTGAACCAGTGTCATTGGAGGTGTGAGCTCAGGACTGAACCTGGGTCACTGGAAGTGGCAGATCAGGACTGAACCAGCGTCACTGGAAGTGTGGTCAGGACTGAACCAGGGTCACTGAAACTGTGAGATTACGACTGAAACAGGGTGAATGGAAGTGTGAAGTCAGGTCTGAACCAGGGTCACTGGAGGTGTGAGCTCAGGACTGAACCTGGGTCACTGGAAGTGTGAGATCAGACTGAAATAGCATCACTGGAAATGTGGTCAGGACTGAACCAGGGTCACTGAAACTCTGAGATCAGGTCTGAACCAGTGTCACTGGAAGTGTGGTCAGGACTGAACCAGGGTCACTGGAAGTGTGAAGTCAGGACTGAACCAGGGTCACCGGAGGTGAAAGCTCAGGACTGAACCAAGGTCACTGGAAGTGGCAGATCAGGACTGAACCAGTGTCACTGGAAGTGTGGTCAGGACTGAACCAGGGTCACTGAAACTGTGAGATCAGGACTGAAACAGGGTCAATGGAAGTGTGAAGTCAGGACTGAACCAGGGTCACTGGAGGTGTGAGCTCAGGACTGACATGGAATCACTGTAAGTGTGAGATCAGGACTGAACTGGGATCACTGCCAGTGTGAGATCAGGACTGAAAGGGGTCACTGGAAGTGTGAGATCAGGACTGAACCAGCGTCACTGGAAGTGTGGTCAGGACTGAACCTGGGTCACTGAAACTGTGAGATCAGGACTGAAACAGGGTCACTGAAACTGTGAGATCAGGACTGAAACAGGGTCAATGGAATTGTGAAGTCAGGTCTGAACCAGGGTCACTGGAGGTGTGAGCTCAGGACTGAACCTGGGTCACTGGAAGTGTGAGATCAGGACTGAACCAGCGTCACTGGAAGTGTGGTTAGGACTGAACCAGGGTCACTGAAACTGTGAGATCAGGACTGAAACAGGGTCACTGGAAGTGTGAGCTCAGGACTGAAACAGGGTCAATGGAATTGTGAAGTCAGGTCTGAACCAGGGTCATTGGAGGTGTGAGCTCAGGACTGAACCTGGGTCACTGGAAGTGGCAGATCAGGACTGAACCAGGGTCACTGCCACTGTGAGATCAGGACCGAACTGGGATCAGTGGAAGTGTGAGCTCAGGACTGAACCAGGGTCACTGGAAGTGTGGTCAGGACTGAACCAGGGTTACCGGAAGTGGCAGATCAGGACTGAACCAGTGTCACTAAAAGTGTGGTCAGGACTGAACCAGGGTCACTGAAACTGTGAGATCAGGACTGAAACAGGGACAATGGAAGTGTGAAGTCAGGTCTGAAACAGGGTCACTGGAGGTGTGAGCTCAGGACTGAACCTGGGTCACTGGAAGTGTGAGCTCAGGACTGAAACAGCGTCAGTGGAAGTGTGAGATCAGGACTGAACTGGGATCACTGGAAGTGTGAGATCAGGACTGAACTGGGATCACTGCCAGTTTGAGATCAGGACTGAACCAGAGTTACCGGAAGTGTGAAGTCAGGACTGAACCAGGGTCGCTGGAGGTGAAAGCTCAGGACTGAAACAGGGTCACTGGAATTGTGAGCTCAGGACTGAACCAGGCTCACTGGAACTGTGAGATCAGGACTGAACCAGGGTCACTGGAAGTGTGAGCTTAGGACTGAACCAGGGTCACTGGAAGTGTGAGCTCAGGACTGAACCAGGGTCACTGGAAGTGTGGTCAGGACTGAACCAGGGTTACCGGAAGTGGCAGATCAGGACTGAAGCAGTGTCACTGGAAGTGTGGTCAGGACTGAACCAGGGTCACTGAAACTGTGAGATCAGGACTGAAACAGGGACAATGGAAGTGTGAAGTCAGGTCTGAAACAGGGTCACTGGAGGTGTGAACTGAGGACTGAACCTGGGTCACTGGAAGTGTGAGATCAGGACTGAACCATCGTCACTGGAAGTGTGAGATCAGGACTGAACTGGGATCACTGGAAGAGTGAGATCAGGACTGAACTGGGATCACTGCCAGTGTGAGATCAGGACTGAAAGGGGTCACTGGAAGTGTGAGATCAGGACAGAACTGGGATCACTGGAAGTGTGAGATCAGGACTGAACCAGGGTCACTGAAACTGTGAGATCAGGACTGAAACAGGGTCAATGGAATTGTGAAGTCAGGTCTGAACCAGGGTCATTGGAGGTGTGAGCTCAGGACTGAACCTGGGTCACTGGAAGTGGCAGATCAGGACTGAACCAGCGTCACTGGAAGTGTGGTCAGGACTGAACCAGGGTCAATGAAACTGTGAGATCAGGACTGAACCAGGGTCACTGAAACTGTGAGATCAGGACTGAAACAGGGTCAATGGAATTGTGAAGTCAGGTCTGAACCAGGGTCACTGGAGGTGTGAGCTCAGGACTGAACCTGGGTCACTGGAAGTGTGAGATCAGGACTGAACCAGCGTCACTGGAAGTGTGGTCAGGACTGAACCAGGGTCACTGAAACTGTGAGATCAGGACTGAAACAGGGTCAATGGAAGTGTGAAGTCAGGTCTGTACCAGGGTCACTGGAAGTGTGAGCTCAGGACTGAACCAGGGTCACTGGAAGTATGGTCAGGACAGAACCAGGGTCACTGGAAGTGTGTAGTCAGGACTGAACCAGGGCCACTGGAAGTGTGGTCAGGACTGAACCAGAGTTACCGGAAGTGTGAAGTCAGGACTGAACCAGGGTCACTGGAGGTGAAAGCTCAGTACTGAACCAGGGTCAGTGGAAGAGTGAGATCAGAACTGAACCAGGGTCACTGCCACGGTGAGATCAGGACCGAACTGGGATCAGTGGAAGTGTGAGCTTAGGACTGAACCAGGGTCACTGGAAGTGTGAGCTCAGGACTGAACCAGGGTCACTGGAAGTGTGGTCAGGACTGAACCAGGGTTACCGGAAGTGGCAGATCAGGACTGAACCAGTGTCACTAAAAGTGTGGTCAGGACTGAACCAGGGTCACTGAAACTGTGAGATCAGGACTGAAACAGGGACAATGGAAGTGTGAAGTCAGGTCTGAAACAGGGTCACTGGAGGTGTGAGCTCAGGACTGAACCTGGGTCTCTGGAAGTGTGAGCTCAGGACTGAAACAGCGTCAGTGGAAGTGTGAGATCAGGACTGAACTGGGATCACTGGAAGTGTGAGATCAGGACTGAACTGGGATCACTGCCAGTTTGAGATCAGGACTGAACCAGCGTCACTGAAAGAGTGGTCAGGACTGAACCAGGGTCACTGAAACTGTGAGATCAGGACTGAAACAGGGTCACTGGAATTGTGAGCTCAGGACTGAACCAGGCTCACTGGAACTGTGAGATCAGGACTGAACCAGGGTCACTGGAAGTGTGATGTCAGGACTGAACCAGGGTCACTGGAAGTGTGAGATCAGGACTGAACCAGGGTCACTGGAATTGTGAGCTCAGGACTGAACCAGGCTCACTGGAACTGTGAGATCAGGACTGAACCATCGTCACTGGAAGTGTGAGATCAGGACTGAACTGGGATCACTGGAAGAGTGAGATCAGGACTGAACTGGGATCACTGCCAGTGTGAGATCAGGACTGAAAGGGGTCACTGGAAGTGTGAGATCAGGACAGAACTGGGATCACTGGAAGTGTGAGATCAGGACTGAACCAGGGTCACTGAAACTGTGAGATCAGGACTGAAACAGGGTGAATGGAATTGTGAAGTCAGGTCTGAACCAGGGTCATTGGAGCTGTGAGCTCAGGACTGAACCTGGGTCACTGGAAGTGGCAGATCAGGACTGAACCAGCGTTACTGGAAGTGTGGTCAGGACTGAACCAGGGTCAATGAAACTGTGAGATCAGGACTGAACCAGGGTCACTGAAACTGTGAGATCAGGACTGAAACAGGGTCACTGGAATTGTGAGCTCAGGACTGAACCAGGCTCACTGAAACTGTGAGAGCAGGACTGAACCAGGGTCACTGGAAGTGTGATGTCAGGACTGAACCAGGGTCACTGGAAGTGTGAGATCAGGACTGAACCAGGGTCACTGGAATTGTGAGCTCAGGACTGAACCAGGCTCACTGGAACTGTGAGATCAGGACTGAACCAGGGTCACTGGAAGTGTGAGATCAGGACTGAACCAGGGTCACTGGAAGTGTGAAGTCAGTTCTGAACCAGGGTCACTGGAAGTTTGAATTCAGGACTGAACCAGGGTCACTGGTACTCTGAGATCAGGACCGAACCGGGGTGACTGCAAGTGTGGTGAGGACTGAACCAGGTTCACTGGAAGTGTGAGATCAGGACTGAACTGGGATCACTGGAAGTGTGAGATCAGGACTGAACCAGGGTCACTGGAACTGTGAGATCAGGACTGAACCAGAGTCACTGGAAGTGTGAGATCAGGACTGAACCAGGGTCACTGGAAGTGTGCTCAGGACTGAATCAGGGTCACTGGAAGTGTGAGCTCGGGACTGAACCTGGGTCACTGGAGGTGTGAGCTCAGGACTGAACCAGGGTTACCGGAAGTGTGAAGTCAGGACTGAACCAGGGTCACTGGAGGTGAAAGCTCAGTACTGAACCAGGGTCAGTGGAAGAGTGAGATCAGGACTGAACCAGGGTCAATGCAACTGTGAGATCAGGACTGAACTGGCATCTGTGGAAGTGTGAGCTCAGGAATGAACCAAGGTCACTGGAAGTGTGAGCTCAGGACTGAACCAGGGTCACTGGAAGTGTGGTCAGGACTGAACCAGGGTTACCGGAAGTGGCAGATCAGGACTGAACCAGAGTCACTGGAAGTGTGGTCAGGACTGAACCAGGGTCACTGAAACTGTGAGATCAGGACTGAACCAGAGTCACTGGAAGTGTGAGATCAGGACTGAACCAGGGTCACTGGAAGTGTACTCAGGACTGAACCAGGGTCACTGGAAGTGTGAGCTCAGGACTGAACCTGGGTCACTGGAGGTGTGAGCTCAGGACTGAACCAGGGTTACCGGAAGTGTGAAGTCAGGACTGAACCAGGGTCACTGGAGGTGTGAGCTCAGGACTGAACCTGGGTCACTGGAAGTGTGAGATCAGGACTGAACCAGCGTCAGTGGAAGTGTGAGATCAGGACTGAACTGGGATCACTGGAAGTGTGAGATCAGGACTGAACTGGGATCACTGCCAGTGTGAGATCAGGACTGAACCAGCGTCACTGGAAGTGTGGTCAGGACTGAACCAGGGTCAATGAAACTGTCAGATCAGGACTGAACTGGGATCACTGCCAGTGTGAGATCAGGACTGAACCAGCGTCACTGGAAGTGCGGTCAGGACTGAACCAGGGTCACTGAAACTGTGAGATCAGGACTGAAACAGGATCAATGGAATTGTGAAGTCAGGTCTGAACCAGGGTCACTGGAGGTGTGAGCTCAGGACTGAACCTGGGTCACTGGAAGTGTGAGATCAGGACTGAACCAGCGTCACTGGAAGTGTGGTCAGGACTGAACCAGGGTCACTGAAACTGTGAGCTCAGGACTGAACCAGGGTCACTGGAAATGTGAGGTCAGGACTGAACCAGGATCACTGGAAGAATGGTCAGGACTGAACCAGGGTTACCGGAAGTGTGAAGTCAGGACTGAACCAGGGTCACTGGAGTTGAAAGCTCAGAACTGAACCAGGGTCAGTGGAAGAGTGAGATCAGCACTGAACCAGGGTCACTGCCACTGTGAGATCAGGACTGAACTGGGATCAGTGGAAGTGCGAGCTCAGGACTGAACCAGGGTCACTGGAAGTGTGGTCAGGACTGAACCAGGGTTACCGGAAGTGGCAGATCAGGACTGAACCAGTGTCACTAAAAGTGTGGTCAGGACTGAACCAGGGTCACTGAAACTGTGAGATCAGGACTGAAACAGGGACAATGGAAGTGTGAAGTCAGGTCTGAAACAGGGTCACTGGAGGTGTGAGCTCAGGACTGAACCTGGGTCACTGGAAGTGTGAGATCAGGACTGAAACAGCGTCAGTGGAAGTGTGAGATCAGGACTGAACTGGGATCACTGGAAGTGTGAGATCAGGACTGAACTGGGATCACTGCCAGTTTGAGATCAGGACTGAACCAGCGTCACTGGAAGTATGGTCAGGACTGAACCAGGGTCACTGAAACTGTGAGATCAGGACTGAAACAGGGTCACTGGAATTGTGAGCTCAGGACTGAACCAGGCTCACTGGAACTGTGAGATCAGGACTGAACCAGGGTCACTGGAAGTGTGATGTCAGGACTGAACCAGGGTCACTGGAATTGTGAGCTCAGGACTGAACCAGGCTCACTGGAACTGTGAGATCAGGACTGAACCAGGGTCACTGGATGTGTGAGATCAGGACTGAACCAGGGTCACTGGAAGTGTGAAGTCAGTTCTGAACCAGGGTCACTGGAAGTTTGAATTCAGGACTGAACCAGGGTCACTGGTACTCTGAGATCAGGACCGAACCGGGGTGACTGCAAGTGTGGTGAGGACTGAACCAGGTTCACTGGAAGTGTGAGATCAGGACTGAACTGGGATCACTGGAAGTGTGAGATCAGGACTGAACCAGGGTCACTGGAAGTGTGAGATCAGGACTGAACCAGGGTCACTTGAAGTGTGCTCAGGACTGAACCAGGGTCACTGGAAGTGTGAGCTCGGGACTGAACCTGGGTCACTGGAGGTGTGAGCTCAGGACTGAACCAGGGTTACCGGAAGTGTGAAGTCAGGACTGAACCAGGTTCACTGGAGGTGAAAGCTCAGTACTGAACCAGGGTCAGTGGAAGAGTGAGATCAGGACTGAACCAGGGTCAATGCAACTGTGAGATCAGGACTGAACTGGCATCTGTGGAAGTGTGAGCTCAGGAATGAACCAAGGTCACTGGAAGTGTGAGCTCAGGACTGAACCAGGGTCACTGGAAGTGTGGTCAGGACTGAACCAGGGTTACCGGAAGTGGCAGATCAGGACTGAACCAGAGTCACTGGAAGTGTGAGAACAGGACTGAACCAGGGTCACTGGAAGTGTACTCAGGACTGAACCAGGGTCACTGGAAGTGTGAGCTCGGGACTGAACCTGGGTCACTGGAGGTGTGAGCTCAGGACTGAACCAGGGTTACCGGAAGTGTGAAGTCAGGACTGAACCAGGGTCACTGGAGGTGTGAGCTCAGGACTGAACCTGGGTCACTGGAAGTGTGAGATCAGGACTGAACCAGCGTCAGTGGAAGTGTGAGATCAGGACTGAACTGGGATCACTGGAAGTGTGAGATCAGGACTGAACTGGGATCACTGCCAGTGTGAGATCAGGACTGAACCAGCGTCACTGGAAGTGTGGTCAGGACTGAACCAGGGTCAATGAAACTGTCAGATCAGGACTGAACTGGGATCACTGCCAGTGTGAGATCAGGACTGAACCAGCGTCACTGGAAGTGCGGTCAGGACTGAACCAGGGTCACTGAAACTGTGAGATCAGGACTGAAACAGGGTCAATGGAATTGTGAAGTCAGGTCTGAACCAGGGTCACTGGAGGTGTGAGCTCAGGACTGAACCTGGGTCACTGGAAGTGTGAGATCAGGACTGAACCAGCGTCACTGGAAGTGTGGTCAGGACTGAACCAGGGTCACTGAAACTGTGAGATTAGGACTGAAACAGGGTCAATGGAAGTGTGAAGTCAGGTCTGAACCAGGGTCACTGGAAGTGTGAGCTCAGCTCTGAACCAGGGTCACTGGAAGTGTGAGCTCAGGACTGAACCAGGGTCACTGGAAATGTGAGGTCAGGACTGAACCAGGGTCACTGGAAGAATGGTCAGGACAGAACCAGGGTCACTGGAAGTGTGTAGTCAGGACTGAACCAGTGCCACTGGAAGTGTGGTCAGGACTGAACCAGGGTTACCGGAAGTGTGAAGTCAGGACTGAACCAGGGTCACTGGAGGTGAAAGCTCAGAACTGAACCAGGGTCAGTGGAAGAGTGAGATCAGCACTGAACCAGGGTCACTGCCACTGTGAGATCAGGACTGAACTGGGAACAGTGGAAGTGCGAGCTCAGGACTGAACCAGGGTCACTGGAAGTGTGAGGTCAGGACTGAACCAGGGTCACTGGAAGTGTGGTCAGGAGTGAACCAGGGTTACCGGAAGTGGCAGATCAGGACTGAACCAGTGTCACTGTAAGTGTGGTCAGGACTGAACCAGGGTCAATGAAACTATGAGATCAGGACTGAAACAGGGTCAATGGAAGTGTGAAGTCAGGTCTGAACCAGGGTCACTGGAGGTGTGAGCTCAGGACTGAACCTGGGTCACTCGAAGTGTGAGATCAGGACTGAACCAGCGTCACTGGAAGTGTGAGATCAGGACTGACATGGAATCACTGGAAGTGTGAGATCAGGACTGAACCAGGGTCACTGAAACTGTGAAATCAGGACTGAAACAGGGTCAATGGAAGTGTGAAGTCAGGTCTGAACCAGGGTCACTGGAAGTGTGAGCTCAGGACTGAACCTGGGTCACTGGAAGTGTGAGATGAGGACTGAACCAGCGTCACTGGAAGTGTGAGATCAGGACTGACATGGAATCACTGTAAGTGTGAGATCAGGACTGAACTGGGATCACTGCCAGTGTGAGATCAGGACTGAAAGGGGTCACTGGAAGTGTGAGATCAGGACTGAACTGGGATCACTGGAAGTTTGAGATCAGGACTGAACCAGGTTCACTGGATGTGTGAGATCAGGACTGAACTGGGATCACTGGAAGTGTGAGATCAGGACTGAACTGGGATCACTGCCAGTGTGAGATCAGGACTGAAAGGGGTCACTGGAAGTGTGAGATCAGGACTGAACCAGCGTCACTGGAAGTGTGGTCAGGACTGAACCAGGGTCACTGAAACTGTGAGATCAGGACTGAAACAGGGTCACTGGAAGTGTGAGATCAGGACTGAACTGGGATCACTGCCAGTGTGAGATCAGGACTGAAAGGGGTCACTGGAAGTGTGAGATCAGGACTGAACTGGGATCACTGGAAGTGTGAGATCAGGACTGAAGCAGGGTCACTGGAAGTGTGAGATCAGGAATGAACCAGCGTCAGTGGAAGTGTGAGATCAGGACTGAACTGGGATCACTGGAAGTGTGAGATTAGGACTGAACCAGGGTCACTGGAAGTGTGAGATCAGGACTGAAAGGGGTCACTGGAAGTGTGAGATCAGGACTGAAACAGGGTCAGTGGAAGTGTGAAGTCAGGTCTGAACCAGGGTCACTGGAAGTGTGAGCTCAGGACTGAACCAGGGTCACTGGAAATGTGAGGTCAGGACTGAACCAGGGTCACTGGAAGAATGGTCAGGACAGAACCAGGGTCACTGGAAGTGTGTAGTCAGGACTGAACCAGGGCCACTGGAAGTGTGGTCAGGACTGAACCAGGATTACCGGAAGTGTGAAGTCAGGACTGAACCAGGGTCACTGGAGGTAAAAGCTCAGAACTGATCCAGGGTCAGTGGAAGAGTGAGATCAGCACTGAACCAGGGTCACTGCCACTGTGAGATCAGAACTGAACTGGGATCAGTGGAAGTGCGAGCTCAGGACTGAACCAGGGTCACTGGAAGTGTGAGGTCAGGACTGAACCAGGGTCACTGGAAGTGTGGTCAGGAGTGAACCAGGGTTACCGGAAGTGGCAGATCAGGACTGAACCAGTGTCACTGGAAGTGTGGTCAGGACTGAACCAGGGTCAATGAAACTATGAGATCAGGACTGAAACAGGGTCAATGGAAGTGTGAAGTCAGGTCTGAACCAGGGTCACTGGAGGTGTGAGCTCAGGACTCAACCTGGGTCACTCGAAGTGTGAGATCAGGTCTGAACCTGGGTCACTGGAGGTGTGAGCTCAGGACTGAACCTGGGTCACTGGATGTGTGAGATCAGGACTGAAAGGGGTCAATGGAAGTGTGAGATCAGGACTGAACCAGCGTCACTGGAAGTGTGGTCAGGACTGAACCAGGGTCACTGAAACTGTGAGATCAGGACTGAAACAGGGTCAATGGAATTGTGAAGTCATGTCTGAACCAGTGTCATTGGAGGTGTGAGCTCAGGACTGAACCTGGGTCACTGGAAGTGTGGTCAGGACTGAACCAGGGTCACTGAAACTGTGAGATTACGACTGAAACAGGGTGAATGGAAGTGTGAAGTCAGGTCTGAACCAGGGTCACTGGAGGTGTGAGCTCAGGACTGAACCTGGGTCACTGGAAGTGTGAGATCAGACTGAAATAGCATCACTGGAAATGTGGTCAGGACTGAACCAGGGTCACTGAAACTCTGAGATCAGGTCTGAACCAGTGTCACTGGAAGTGTGGTCAGGACTGAACCAGGGTCACTGGAAGTGTGAAGTCAGGACTGAACCAGGGTCACCGGAGGTGAAAGCTCAGGACTGAACCAAGGTCACTGGAAGTGGCAGATCAGGACTGAACCAGTGTCACTGGAAGTGTGGTCAGGACTGAACCAGGGTCACTGAAACTGTGAGATCAGGACTGAAACAGGGTCAATGGAAGTGTGAAGTCAGGACTGAACCAGGGTCACTGGAGGTGTGAGCTCAGGACTGACATGGAATCACTGTAAGTGTGAGATCAGGACTGAACTGGGATCACTGCCAGTGTGAGATCAGGACTGAAAGGGGTCACTGGAAGTGTGAGATCAGGACTGAACTGGGATCACTGGAAGTGTGAGATCAGGACTGAACCAGGGTCACTGGATGTGTGAGATCAGGACTGAACTGGGATCACTGGAAGTGTGAGATCAGGACTGAACTGGGATCACTGCCAGTGTGAGATCAGGACTGAAAGGGGTCACTGGAAGTGTGAGATCAGGACTGAACCAGCGTCACTGGAAGTGTGGTCAGGACTGAACCAGGGTCACTGAAACTGTGAGATCAGGACTGAAACAGGGTCACTGGAAGTGTGAGATCAGGACTGAACTGGGATCACTGCCAGTGTGAGATCAGGACTGAAAGGGGTCACTGGAAGTGTGAGATCAGGACTGAACTGGGATCACTGGAAGTGTGAGATCAGGACTGAAGCAGGGTCACTGGAAGTGTGAGATCAGGAATGAACCAGCGTCAGTGGAAGTGTGAGATCAGGACTGAACTGGGATCACTGGAAGTGTGAGATTAGGACTGAACCAGGGTCACTGGAAGTGTGAGATCAGGACTGAAAGGGGTCACTGGAAGTGTGAGATCAGGACTGAAACAGGGTCAGTGGAAGTGTGAAGTCAGGTCTGAACCAGGGTCACTGGAAGTGTGAGCTCAGGACTGAACCAGGGTCACTGGAAATGTGAGGTCAGGACTGAACCAGGGTCACTGGAAGAATGGTCAGGACAGAACCAGGGTCACTGGAAGTGTGTAGTCAGGACTGAACCAGGGCCACTGGAAGTGTGGTCAGGACTGAACCAGGATTACCGGAAGTGTGAAGTCAGGACTGAACCAGGGTCACTGGAGGTAAAAGCTCAGAACTGATCCAGGGTCAGTGGAAGAGTGAGATCAGCACTGAACCAGGGTCACTGCCACTGTGAGATCAGAACTGAACTGGGATCAGTGGAAGTGCGAGCTCAGGACTGAACCAGGGTCACTGGAAGTGTGAGGTCAGGACTGAACCAGGGTCACTGGAAGTGTGGTCAGGAGTGAACCAGGGTTACCGGAAGTGGCAGATCAGGACTGAACCAGTGTCACTGGAAGTGTGGTCAGGACTGAACCAGGGTCAATGAAACTATGAGATCAGGACTGAAACAGGGTCAATGGAAGTGTGAAGTCAGGTCTGAACCAGGGTCACTGGAGGTGTGAGCTCAGGACTCAACCTGGGTCACTCGAAGTGTGAGATCAGGTCTGAACCTGGGTCACTGGAGGTGTGAGCTCAGGACTGAACCTGGGTCACTGGATGTGTGAGATCAGGACTGAAAGGGGTCAATGGAAGTGTGAGATCAGGACTGAACCAGCGTCACTGGAAGTGTGGTCAGGACTGAACCAGGGTCACTGAAACTGTGAGATCAGGACTGAAACAGGGTCAATGGAATTGTGAAGTCATGTCTGAACCAGTGTCATTGGAGGTGTGAGCTCAGGACTGAACCTGGGTCACTGGAAGTGGCAGATCAGGACTGAACCAGCGTCACTGGAAGTGTGGTCAGGACTGAACCAGGGTCACTGAAACTGTGAGATTACGACTGAAACAGGGTGAATGGAAGTGTGAAGTCAGGTCTGAACCAGGGTCACTGGAGGTGTGAGCTCAGGACTGAACCTGGGTCACTGGAAGTGTGAGATCAGACTGAAATAGCATCACTGGAAATGTGGTCAGGACTGAACCAGGGTCACTGAAACTCTGAGATCAGGTCTGAACCAGTGTCACTGGAAGTGTGGTCAGGACTGAACCAGGGTCACTGGAAGTGTGAAGTCAGGACTGAACCAGGGTCACCGGAGGTGAAAGCTCAGGACTGAACCAAGGTCACTGGAAGTGGCAGATCAGGACTGAACCAGTGTCACTGGAAGTGTGGTCAGGACTGAACCAGGGTCACTGAAACTGTGAGATCAGGACTGAAACAGGGTCAATGGAAGTGTGAAGTCAGGACTGAACCAGGGTCACTGGAGGTGTGAGCTCAGGACTGACATGGAATCACTGTAAGTGTGAGATCAGGACTGAACTGGGATCACTGCCAGTGTGAGATCAGGACTGAAAGGGGTCACTGGAAGTGTGAGATCAGGACTGAACCAGCGTCACTGGAAGTGTGGTCAGGACTGAACCTGGGTCACTGAAACTGTGAGATCAGGACTGAAACAGGGTCACTGGAAGTGTGAGATCAGGACTGAACTGGGATCACTGCCAGTGTGAGATCAGGACTGAAAGGGGTCACTGGAAGTGTGAGATCAGGACTGAACTGGGATCACTGGAAGTGTGAGATCAGGACTGAAGCAGGGTCACTGGAAGTGTGAGATCAGGAATGAACCAGCGTCAGTGGAAGTGTGAGATCAGGACTGAACTGGGATCACTGGAAGTGTGAGATTAGGACTGAACCAGGGTCACTGGAAGTGTGAGATCAGGACTGAAAGGGGTCACTGGAAGTGTGAGATCAGGACTGAAACAGGGTCAGTGGAAGTGTGAAGTCAGGTCTGAACCAGGGTCACTGGAAGTGTGAGCTCAGGACTGAACCAGGGTCACTGGAAATGTGAGGTCAGGACTGAACCAGGGTCACTGGAAGAATGGTCAGGACAGAACCAGGGTCACTGGAAGTGTATAGTCAGGACTGAACCAGGGCCACTGGAAGTGTGGTCAGGACTGAACCAGGATTACCGGAAGTGTGAAGTCAGGACTGAACTAGGGTCACTGGAGGTAAAAGCTCAGAACTGATCCAGGGTCAGTGGAAGAGTGAGATCAGCACTGAACCAGGGTCACTGCCACTGTGAGATCAGAAGTGAACTGGGATCAGTGGAAGTGCGAGCTCAGGACTGAACCAGGGTCACTGGAAGTGTGAGGTCAGGACTGAACCAGGGTCACTGGAAGTGTGGTCAGGAGTGAACCAGGGTTACCGGAAGTGGCAGATCAGGACTGAACCAGTGTCACTGGAAGTGTGGTCAGGACTGAACCAGGGTCAATGAAACTATGAGATCAGGACTGAAACAGGGTCAATGGAAGTGTGAAGTCAGGTCTGAAGCAGGGTCACTGGAGGTGTGAGCTCAGGACTCAACCTGGGTAACTCGAAGTGTGAGATCAGGTCTGAACCTGGGTCACTGGAGGTGTGAGCTCAGGACTGAACCTGGGTCACTGGATGTGTGAGATCAGGACTGAAAGGGGTCAATGGAAGTGTGAGATCAGGACTGAACCAGCGTCACTGGAAGTGTGGTCAGGACTGAACCAGGGTCACTGAAACTGTGAGATCAGGACTGAAACAGGGTCAATGGAATTGTGAAGTCATGTCTGAACCAGTGTCATTGGAGGTGTGAGCTCAGGACTGAACCTGGGTCACTGGAAGTGGCAGATCAGGACTGAACCAGCGTCACTGGAAGTGTGGTCAGGACTGAACCAGGGTCACTGAAACTGTGAGATTACGACTGAAACAGGGTGAATGGAAGTGTGAAGTCAGGTCTGAACCAGGGTCACTGGAGGTGTGAGCTCAGGACTGAACCTGGGTCACTGGAAGTGTGAGATCAGACTGAAATAGCATCACTGGAAATGTGGTCAGGACTGAACCAGGGTCACTGAAACTCTGAGATCAGGTCTGAACCAGTGTCACTGGAAGTGTGGTCAGGACTGAACCAGGGTCACTGGAAGTGTGAAGTCAGGACTGAACCAGGGTCACCGGAGGTGAAAGCTCAGGACTGAACCAAGGTCACTGGAAGTGGCAGATCAGGACTGAACCAGTGTCACTGGAAGTGTGGTCAGGACTGAACCAGGGTCACTGAAACTGTGAGATCAGGACTGAAACAGGGTCAATGGAAGTGTGAAGTCAGGACTGAACCAGGGTCACTGGAGGTGTGAGCTCAGGACTGAACCTGGGTTACTGGAAGTGTGAGATCTGGACTGAACCAGCGTCACTGGAAGTGTGAGATCAGAACTGAAATGGGATCACTGCCAGTGTGATATCAGGACTGAAACGGGATCACTGGAAGTGTGAGCTCAGGACTGAACCAGGGTCACTGGAAGTATGGTCAGGACAGAACCAGGGTCACTGGAAGTATGGTCAGGACAGAACAGGGGTCACTGGAAGTGTGCAGTCAGGACTGAACCAGGGCCACTGGAAGTGTGGTCAGGACTGAACCAGGGTTACCGGAAGTGGGAAGTCAGGACTGAACCAGGGTCACAGGAGGTGAAAGCTCAGTACTGAACCAGGGTCAGTGGAAGAGTGAGATCAGGACTGAAGCAGGGTCAATGCAACTGTGAGATCAGGACTGAACTGGCATCTGTGGAAGTGTGAGCTCAGGAATGAACCAGGGTCACTGGAAGTGTGAGATTAGGACTGAACCAGGGTCACTGGAAGTGTGAGATCAGGACTGAAAGGGGTCACTGGAAGTGTGAGATCAGGACTGAAACAGGGTCAGTGGAAGTGTGAAGTCAGGTCTGAACCAGGGTCACTGGAAGTGTGAGCTCAGGACTGAACCAGGGTCACTGGAAATGTGAGGTCAGGACTGAACCAGGGTCACTGGAAGAATGGTCAGGACAGAACCAGGGTCACTGGAAGTGTATAGTCAGGACTGAACCAGGGCCACTGGAAGTGTGGTCAGGACTGAACCAGGATTACCGGAAGTGTGAAGTCAGGACTGAACTAGGGTCACTGGAGGTAAAAGCTCAGAACTGATCCAGGGTCAGTGGAAGAGTGAGATCAGCACTGAACCAGGGTCACTGCCACTGTGAGATCAGAAGTGAACTGGGATCAGTGGAAGTGCGAGCTCAGGACTGAACCAGGGTCACTGGAAGTGTGAGGTCAGGACTGAACCAGGGTCACTGGAAGTGTGGTCAGGAGTGAACCAGGGTTACCGGAAGTGGCAGATCAGGACTGAACCAGTGTCACTGGAAGTGTGGTCAGGACTGAACCAGGGTCAATGAAACTATGAGATCAGGACTGAAACAGGGTCAATGGAAGTGTGAAGTCAGGTCTGAAGCAGGGTCACTGGAGGTGTGAGCTCAGGACTCAACCTGGGTAACTCGAAGTGTGAGATCAGGTCTGAACCTGGGTCACTGGAGGTGTGAGCTCAGGACTGAACCTGGGTCACTGGATGTGTGAGATCAGGACTGAAAGGGGTCAATGGAAGTGTGAGATCAGGACTGAACCAGCGTCACTGGAAGTGTGGTCAGGACTGAACCAGGGTCACTGAAACTGTGAGATCAGGACTGAAACAGGGTCAATGGAATTGTGAAGTCATGTCTGAACCAGTGTCATTGGAGGTGTGAGCTCAGGACTGAACCTGGGTCACTGGAAGTGGCAGATCAGGACTGAACCAGCGTCACTGGAAGTGTGGTCAGGACTGAACCAGGGTCACTGAAACTGTGAGATTACGACTGAAACAGGGTGAATGGAAGTGTGAAGTCAGGTCTGAACCAGGGTCACTGGAGGTGTGAGCTCAGGACTGAACCTGGGTCACTGGAAGTGTGAGATCAGACTGAAATAGCATCACTGGAAATGTGGTCAGGACTGAACCAGGGTCACTGAAACTCTGAGATCAGGTCTGAACCAGTGTCACTGGAAGTGTGGTCAGGACTGAACCAGGGTCACTGGAAGTGTGAAGTCAGGACTGAACCAGGGTCACCGGAGGTGAAAGCTCAGGACTGAACCAAGGTCACTGGAAGTGGCAGATCAGGACTGAACCAGTGTCACTGGAAGTGTGGTCAGGACTGAACCAGGGTCACTGAAACTGTGAGATCAGGACTGAAACAGGGTCAATGGAAGTGTGAAGTCAGGACTGAACCAGGGTCACTGGAGGTGTGAGCTCAGGACTGAACCTGGGTTACTGGAAGTGTGAGATCTGGACTGAACCAGCGTCACTGGAAGTGTGAGATCAGAACTGAAATGGGATCACTGCCAGTGTGATATCAGGACTGAAACGGGATCACTGGAAGTGTGAGCTCAGGACTGAACCAGGGTCACTGGAAGTATGGTCAGGACAGAACCAGGGTCACTGGAAGTATGGTCAGGACAGAACAGGGGTCACTGGAAGTGTGCAGTCAGGACTGAACCAGGGCCACTGGAAGTGTGGTCAGGACTGAACCAGGGTTACCGGAAGTGGGAAGTCAGGACTGAACCAGGGTCACAGGAGGTGAAAGCTCAGTACTGAACCAGGGTCAGTGGAAGAGTGAGATCAGGACTGAAGCAGGGTCAATGCAACTGTGAGATCAGGACTGAACTGGCATCTGTGGAAGTGTGAGCTCAGGAATGAACCAGGGTCACTGGAAGTGTGAGCTCAGGACTGAACCAGGGTCACTGGAAGTGTGGTCAGGACTGAACCAGGGTTACCGGAAGTGGCAGATCAGGACTGAACCAGTGTCACTGGAAGTGTGGTCAGGACTGAACCAGGGTCACTGAAACTGTGAGATCAGGACTGAAACAGGGTCAATGGAAGTGGGAAGTCAGGTCTGAAATAGGGTCACTGGAGGTGTGAGCTCAGGACTGAACCTGGGTCACTGGAAGTGTGAGATCAGGACTGAACCAGCGTCAGTGGAAGTGTGAGATCAGGACTGAACTGGGATCACTGGAAGTGTGAGATCAGGACTGAACTGGGATCACTGCCAGTGTGAGATCAGGACTGAAAGGGGTCACTGGAAGTGTGAGATCAGGACTGAACCAGCGTCACTGGAAGTGTGGTCAGGTCTGAACCAGGGTCAATGAAACTGTGACATCAGGACTGAACCAGGGTCACTGAAACTGTGAGATCAGGACTGAAACAGGATCAACGGAATTGTGAAGTCAGGTCTGAACCAGGGTCACTGGAGGTGTGAGCTCAGGACTGAACCTGGGTCACTGGAAGTGTGAGATCAGGACTGAACCAGCGTCACTGGAAGTGTGGTCAGGACTGAACCAGGGTCACTGAAACTGTGAGATCAGGACTGAAACAGGGTCAATGGAAGTGTGAAGTCAGGACTGAACCAGGGTCACTGGAGGTGTGAGCTCAGGACTGAACCTGGGTCACTGGAAGTGTGAGATCTGGACTGAACCAGCGTCACTGGAAGTGTGAGATCAGAACTGAAATGGGATCACTGCCAGTGTGATATCAGGACTGAAACGGGATAACTGGAAGTGTGAGCTCAGGACTGAACCAGGGTCACTGGAAGTATGGTCAGGACAAAACCAGGGTCACTGGAAGTATGGTCAGGACAGAACAAGGGTCACTGGAAGTGTGAAGTCAGGACTGAACCAGGGCCACTGGAAGTGTGGTCAGGACTGAACCAGGGTTACCGGAAGTGTGAAGTCAGGACTGAACCAGTGTCACTGGAGGTGAAAGCTCAGTACTGAACCAGGGTCAGTGGAAGAGTGAGATCAGGACTGAACCAGGGTCAATGCAACTGTGAGATCAGAACTGAACTGGGATCAGTGGAAGTGCGAGCTCAGGACTGAACCAGGGTCACTGGAAGTGTGAGATCAGGACTGAAAGGGGTCACTGGAAGTGTGAGATCAGGACTAAACCAGCGTCACTGGAAGTGTGGTCAGGACTGAACCAGGGTCACTGAAACTGTGAGATCAGGACTGAAACAGGGTCACTGGAAGTGTGAGATCAGGACTGAACTGGGATCACTGCCAGTGTGAGATCAGGACTGAAAGGGGTCACTGGAAGTGTGAGATCAGGACTGAACTGGGATCACTGGAAGTGTGAGATCAGGACTGAAGCAGGGTCACTGGAAGTGTGAGATCAGGAATGAACCAGCGTCAGTGGAAGTGTGAGATCAGGACTGAACTGGGATCACTGGAAGTGTGAGATTAGGACTGAACCAGGGTCACTGGAAGTGTGAGATCAGGACTGAAAGGGGTCACTGGAAGTGTGAGATCAGGACTGAAACAGGGTCAGTGGAAGTGTGAAGTCAGGTCTGAACCAGGGTCACTGGAAGTGTGAGCTCAGGACTGAACCAGGGTCACTGGAAATGTGAGGTCAGGACTGAACCAGGGTCACTGGAAGAATGGTCAGGACAGAACCAGGGTCACTGGAAGTGTGTAGTCAGGACTGAACCAGGGCCACTGGAAGTGTGGTCAGGACTGAACCAGGATTACCGGAAGTGTGAAGTCAGGACTGAACCAGGGTCACTGGAGGTAAAAGCTCAGAACTGATCCAGGGTCAGTGGAAGAGTGAGATCAGCACTGAACCAGGGTCACTGCCACTGTGAGATCAGAACTGAACTGGGATCAGTGGAAGTGCGAGCTCAGGACTGAACCAGGGTCACTGGAAGTGTGAGGTCAGGACTGAACCAGGGTCACTGGAAGTGTGGTCAGGAGTGAACCAGGGTTACCGGAAGTGGCAGATCAGGACTGAACCTGGGTCACTGGATGTGTGAGATCAGGACTGAAAGGGGTCAATGGAAGTGTGAGATCAGGACTGAACCAGCGTCACGGGAAGTGTGGTCAGGACTGAACCAGGGTCACTGAAACTGTGAGATCAGGACTGAAACAGGGTCAATGGAATTGTGAAGTCATGTCTGAACCAGTGTCATTGGAGGTGTGAGCTCAGGACTGAACCTGGGTCACTGGAAGTGGCAGATCAGGACTGAACCAGCGTCACTGGAAGTGTGGTCAGGACTGAACCAGGGTCACTGAAACTGTGAGATTACGACTGAAACAGGGTGAATGGAAGTGTGAAGTCAGGTCTGAACCAGGGTCACTGGAGGTGTGAGCTCAGGACTGAACCTGGGTCACTGGAAGTGTGAGATCAGGATGAACCAGCGTCACTGGAAGTGTGGTCAGGACTGAACCAGGGTCACTGGAAGTGTGGTCAGGACTGAACCAGAGTTACCGGAAGTGTGAAGTCAGGACTGAACCAGGGTCACTGGAGGTGAAAGCTCAGTACTGAACCAGGGTCAGTGGAAGAGTGAGATCAGCACTGAACCAGGGTCACTGCCACTGTGAGATCAGGACCGAACTGGGATCAGTGGAAGTGTGAGCTTAGGACTGCACCAGGGTCACTGGAAGTGTGAGCTCAGGACTGAACCAGGGTCACTGGAAGTGTGGTCAGGACTGAACCAGGGTTACCGGAAGTGGCAGATCAGGACTGAACCAGTGTCACTGGAAGTGTGGTCAGGACTGAAACAGGGTCACTGAAACTGTGAGATCAGGACTGAAACAGGGACAATGGAAGTGTGAAGTCAGGTCTGAACAAGGGTCACTGGAGGTGTGAGCTCAGGACTGAAACAGGGTCACTGGAAGTGTGAGATCAGGACTGAACCATCGTCACTGGAAGTGTGAGATCAGGACTGAACTGGGATCACTGGAAGTGTGAGATCAGGACTGAAAGGGGTCACTGGAAGTGTGAGATCAGGACAGAACTGGGATCACTGGAAGTGGCAGATCAGGACTGAACCAGCGTCACTGGAAGTGTGGTCAGGACTGAACCAGGGTCACTGAAACTGTGAGATCACGACTGAAACAGGGTGAATGGAAGTGTGAAGTCAGGTCTGAACCAGGGTCACTGGAGGTGTGAGCTCAGGACTGAACCTGGGTCACTGGAAGTGTGAGATCAAGACTGAAACAGCATCACTGGAAATGTGGTCAGGACTGAACCAGGGTCACTGAAACTCTGAGATCAGGACTGAAACAGGGTCAATGGAAGTGTGAAGTCAGGTCTGAACAAGGGTCACTGGAGGTCTGAGATCAGGACTGAACTGGGATCACTGGAAGTCTGAGATCAGGACTGAACTGGGATCACTGGAAGTGTGAGATCAGGACTGAACCAGGGTCACTGAAATTGTGAAATCAGGACTGAAACAGGGTCAATGGAAGTGTGAAGTCAGGTCTGAACCAGGGTCACTGGAGGTGTGAGCTCAGGACTGAACTTGGGTCACTGGAAGTGTGAGATGAGGACTGAACCAGCGTCACTGGAGGTGTGAGCTCAGGACTGAACCAGGGTCACCTGAAGTGTGAGATCAGGACTGAACCAGGGTCACTGGAAGAGTGAGATCAGGACTGAACTGGGATCACTGGAAATGTGAGCTCAGGACTGAACGGGAGTCACTGAAAGTGTGGTCAGGACTGATCCAGTGTCACTGGAAGTGTGGTCAGGACTGAACCAGGGTCACTGGAAGTGTGAGATCAGGACTGAACCAGCGTCAGTGTAAGTGTGAGATCAGGACTGAACTGGGATCACTGGAAGTGTGAGATCAGGACTGAACTGGGATCACTGCCAGTGTGAGATCAGGACTGAACCAGGGTCACTGGAACTGTGAGATCAGGACTGAATCAGAGTCACTGGAAGTGTGAGATCAGGACTGAACCAGGGTCACTGGAAGTGTGCTCAGGACTGAACCAGGGTCACTGGAAGTGTGAGCTCGAGACTGAACCTGGGTCACTGGAAGTGTGAGCTCGGGACTGAACCAGGGTCACTGGAAGTGTGCTCAGGACTGAACCAGGGTCACTGGAAGTGTGAGCTCGAGACTGAACCTGGGTCACTGGAAGTGTGAGCTCGGGACTGAACCAGGGTCACTGGAAGTGTGAGCTCAGGACTTAACCAAGGTCACTGAAGTGTGAAGTCAGGACTGAACCAGGGTCACTGGATGTGTGAGATCAGGACTCAACCAGGGTCACTGGAACTGTGAGATCAGGACTGAACCAGAGTCACTGGAAGTGTGAGATCAGGACTGAACCTGGGTCACTGAAGTGTGATGTCAGGACTGAACCAGGGTCACTGGAAGTGTGAGATCAGGACTGAACCAGGGTCACTGGAAGTGTGAGCTCTGGACTGAACCAGGGTCACTGGAAGTGTGAAGTCAGTTCTGAACCAGGGTCACTGGAAGTTTGAATTCAGGACTGAACCAGGGTCACTGGAACTCTGAGATCAGGACCGAACCGGGGTGACTGCAAGTGTGGTGAGGAGTGAACCAGGTTCACTGTAAGTGTGAGATCAGGACTGAACTGGGATC
Source organism: Hypanus sabinus (assembly GCF_030144855.1). Taxonomy (NCBI): domain Eukaryota; kingdom Metazoa; phylum Chordata; class Chondrichthyes; order Myliobatiformes; family Dasyatidae; genus Hypanus; species Hypanus sabinus. The sequence continues at coordinate 11,797,989 of NC_082739.1, read as the reverse complement.
ACTGGAAGTGTGAGATCAGGACTGAACCAGGGTCACTGGAAGTGTGAGCTCGGGACTGAACCTGGGTCACTGGAAGTGTGAGCTCGGGACTGAACCAGGGTCACTGGAAGTGTGAAGTCAGGACTGAACCAGGGTCACTGGATGTGTGAGATCAGGACTGAACCGGGGTCACTGGAACTGTGAGATCAGGACTGAACCAGAGTCACTGGAAGTGTGAGATCAGGACTGAACCTGGGTCACTGAAGTGTGATGTCAGGACTGAACCAGGGTCACTGAAAGTGTGAGCTCTGGACTGAACCAGGGTCACTGGAAGTGTGAATTCAGGACTGAACCAGGGTCACTGGAAGTGTGCTCAGGACTGAACTAGGGTCACTGGAGGTGTGAGCTCAGGACTGAACCAGGGTTACCGGAAGTGTGAAGTCAGGACTGAACCAGGGTCACTGGAGGTGAAAGCTCAGTACTGAACCAGGGTCACTGGAGGTGAAAGCTCAGTACTGAACCAGGGTCAGTGGAAGAGTGAGATCAGGACTGAACCAGGGTCAATGCAACTGTGAGCTCAGGACTGAACCAGGGTCACTGGAAGTGTGGTCAGGACTGAACCAGGGTTACCGGAAGTGGCAGATCAGGACTGAACCAGTGTCACTGGAAGTGTGGTCAGGACTGAACCAGGGTCACTGAAACTGTGAGATCAGGACTGAAACAGGGTCAATGGAAGTGGGAAGTCAGGTCTGAAATAGGGTCACTGGAGGTGTGAGCTCAGGACTGAACCTGGGTCACTGGAAGTGTGAGATCAGGACTGAACCAGCGTCAGTGGAAGTGTGAGATCAGGACTGAACTGGGATCACTGGAAGTGTGAGATCAGGACTGAACTGGGATCACTGCCAGTGTGAGATCAGGACTGAAAGGGGTCACTGGAAGTGTGACATCAGGACTGAACCAGTGTCACTGGAAGTGTGGTCAGGACTGAACCATGGTCAATGAAACTGTGAGATCATGACTGAACCAGGGTCAATGGAATTGTGAAGTCAGGTCTGAACCAGGGTCACTGGAGGTGTGAGCTCAGGACTGAACCTGGGTCACTGGAAGTGTGAGATCAGGACTGAACCAGCGTCACTGGAAGTGTGGTCAGGACTGAACCAGGGTCACTGAAACTGTGAGATCAGGACTGAAACAGGGTCAATGGAAGTGTGAAGTCAGGTCTGAACCAGGGTCACTGGAAGTGTGAGCTCAGGACTGAACCAGGGTCACTGGAAGTGTGAGCACAGGACTGAACCAGGGTCACTGGATGTATGGTCAGGACTGAACCAGAGTTACCGGAAGTGTGAAGTCAGGACTGAACCAGGGTCACTGGAGGTGAAAGCTCAGTACTGAACCAGGGTCACTGGAAGTGTGGTCAGGACTGAACCAGGGTTACCGGAAGTGGCAGATCAGGACTGAACCAGTGTCACTGGAAGTGTGGTCAGGACTGAAACAGGGTCACTGAAACTGTGAGATCAGGACTGAAACAGGGACAATGGAAGTGTGAAGTCAGGTCTGAACCAGGGTCACTGGAGGTGTGAGCTCAGGACTGAAACAGGGTCACTGGAAGTGTGAGATCAGGACTGAACCATCGTCACTGGAAGTGTGAGATCAGGACTGAACCAGGGTCACTGGAAGTGTGAAGTCAGGACTGAACCAGGGTCACTGGAAGTGGCAGATCAGGACTGAACCAGCGTCACTGGAAGTGCGGTCAGGACTGAACCAGGGTCACTGAAACTGTGAGATCAGGACTGAAATAGGGTCAATGGAATTGTGAAGTCAGGTCTGAACCAGGGTCACTGGAGGTGTGAGCTCACGACTGAACCTGGGTCACTGGAAGTGGCAGATCAGGACTGAACCAGCGTCACTGAAACTGTGAGATCAGGACTGAAACAGGGTCAATGGAAGTGTGAAGTCAGGACTGAAATGGGATCACTGCCAGTGTGATATCAGGACTGAAAGGGGTCACTGGAAGTGTGAGATCAGACTGAACTGGGATCACTGGAAGTGTGAGATCAGGACTGAACCAGGGTCACTGAAGTGAGATGTCAGGACTGAACCAGGGTCACTGGAAGTGTGAGCTCAGGACTGAACCAGGGTCACTGGAATTGTGAGCTCAGGACTGAGCCAGGGTAACTGGGAGTGTGAAGTCAAGACTGAACCAGGGTCACTGGAAGTGTGAGATCAGGACTGAAACAGGGTCAATGGAAGTCTGAAGTCAGGTCTGAACCAGGGTCACTGGAAGTGTGAGCTCAGGACTGAACCAGGGTCACTGAAAGTGTGAGATAAGGACTGAAACGGGATCACTGGACGTGTGAGCTCAGGACTCAACCAGGGTCACTGGAAGTGTGAGATGAGGACTGAACCAGCGTCACTGGAAGCGTGAGCTCAGGACTGAACCAGGGTCACCTGAAGTGTGAGATCAGGATTGAACCAGGGTCACTGGAAGTGTGAGCTTAGGACTGAACCAGGGTCACTGGAAGTGTGAAGTCAGGACTGAACCAGTGTCACTGGAAGTGTGGTCAGGACTGAACCAGGGTCACTGGAAGTGTGAAGTCAGGACTGAACCAGGGTCACCGGAGGTGAAAGCTCAGGACTGAACCAGGGTCACTGGAAGTGTGAAGTCAGGACTGAACCAGGGTCACTGGAAGTGGCAGATCAGGACTGAACCAGCGTCACTGGAAGTGCGGTCAGGACTGAACCAGGGTCACTGAAACTGTGAGATCAGGACTGAAACAGGGTCAATGGAATTGTGATGTCAGGTCTGAACCAGGGTCACTGGAGGTGTGAGCTCACGACTGAACCTGGGTCACTGGAAGTGGCAGATCAGGACTGAACCAGCGTCACTGGAAGTGTGGTCAGGACTGAACCAGGGTCACTGAAACTGTGAGATCAGGACTGAAACAGGGTCAATGGAAGTGTGAAGTCAGGACTGAAATGGGATCACTGCCAGTGTGATATCAGGACTGAAAGGGGTCACTGGAAGTGTGAGATCAGACTGAACTGGGATCACTGGAAGTGTGAGCTCAGGACTGAACCAGGGTCACTGGAATTGTGAGCTCAGGACTGAGCCAGGGTAACTGGGAGTGTGAAGTCAAGACTGAACCAGGGTCACTGGAAGTGTGAGATCAGGACTGAAACAGGGTCAATGGAAGTCTGAAGTCAGGTCTGAACCAGGGTCACTGGAAGTGTGAGCTCAGGACTGAACCAGGGTCACTGAAAGTGTGAGATAAGGACTGAAACGGGATCACTGGACGTGTGAGCTCAGGACTGAACCAGGGTCACTGGAAGTATGGTCAGGACAGAACCAGGGTCACTGGAAGTATGGTCAGGACAGAACAAGGGTCACTGGAAGTGTGAAGTCAGGACTGAACCAGGGCCACTGGAAGTGTGGTCAGGACTGAACCAGGGTTACCGGAAGTGTGAAGTCAGGACTGAACCAGGGTCACTGGAACTGTGAGATCAGGACTGAACCAGGGTCACTGGAAGTGTGAGCTCTGGACTGAACCAGGGTCACTGGAAGTGTGAAGTCAGTTCTGAACCAGGGTCACTGGAAGTTTGAATTCAGGACTGAACCAGGGTCACTGGAACTCTGAGATCAGGACCGAACCGGGGTGACTGCAAGTGTGGTGAGGAGTGAACCAGGTTCACTGTAAGTGTGAGATCAGGACTGAACTGGGATCACTGGAAGTGTGAGATCAGGACTGAACCAGGGTCACTGGAAGTGTGAGCTCGGGACTGAACCTGGGTCACTGGAAGTGTGAGCTCGGGACTGAACCAGGGTCACTGGAACTGTGAGATCAGGACTGAACCAGAGTCACTGGAAGTGTGAGATCAGGACTGAACCTGGGTCACTGAAGTGTGATGTCAGGACTGAACCAGGGTCACTGGAAGTGTGAGATCAGGACTGAACCAGGGTCACTGGAAGTGTGAGCTCTGGACTGAACCAGGGTCACTGGAAGTGTGAAGTCAGTTCTGAACCAGGGTCACTGGAAGTTTGAATTCAGGACTGAACCAGGGTCACTGGAACTCTGAGATCAGGACCGAACCGGGGTGACTGCAAGTGTGGTGAGGAGTGAACCAGGTTCACTGTAAGTGTGAGATCAGGACTGAACTGGGATCACTGGAAGTGTGAGATCAGGACTGAACCAGGGTCACTGGAAGTGTGAGCTCGGGACTGAACCTGGGTCACTGGAAGTGTGAGCTCGGGACTGAACCAGGGTCACTGGAAGTGTGAAGTCAGGACTGAACCAGGGTCACTGGATGTGTGAGATCAGGACTGAACCGGGGTCACTGGAACTGTGAGATCAGGACTGAACCAGAGTCACTGGAAGTGTGAGATCAGGACTGAACCTGGGTCACTGAAGTGTGATGTCAGGACTGAACCAGGGTCACTGAAAGTGTGAGCTCTGGACTGAACCAGGGTCACTGGAAGTGTGAATTCAGGACTGAACCAGGGTCACTGGAAGTGTGCTCAGGACTGAACTAGGGTCACTGGAGGTGTGAGCTCAGGACTGAACCAGGGTTACCGGAAGTGTGAAGTCAGGACTGAACCAGGGTCACTGGAGGTGAAAGCTCAGTACTGAACCAGGGTCACTGGAGGTGAAAGCTCAGTACTGAACCAGGGTCAGTGGAAGAGTGAGATCAGGACTGAACCAGGGTCAATGCAACTGTGAGCTCAGGACTGAACCAGGGTCACTGGAAGTGTGGTCAGGACTGAACCAGGGTTACCGGAAGTGGCAGATCAGGACTGAACCAGTGTCACTGGAAGTGTGGTCAGGACTGAACCAGGGTCACTGAAACTGTGAGATCAGGACTGAAACAGGGTCAATGGAAGTGGGAAGTCAGGTCTGAAATAGGGTCACTGGAGGTGTGAGCTCAGGACTGAACCTGGGTCACTGGAAGTGTGAGATCAGGACTGAACCAGCGTCAGTGGAAGTGTGAGATCAGGACTGAACTGGGATCACTGGAAGTGTGAGATCAGGACTGAACTGGGATCACTGCCAGTGTGAGATCAGGACTGAAAGGGGTCACTGGAAGTGTGACATCAGGACTGAACCAGTGTCACTGGAAGTGTGGTCAGGACTGAACCATGGTCAATGAAACTGTGAGATCATGACTGAACCAGGGTCAATGGAATTGTGAAGTCAGGTCTGAACCAGGGTCACTGGAGGTGTGAGCTCAGGACTGAACCTGGGTCACTGGAAGTGTGAGATCAGGACTGAACCAGCGTCACTGGAAGTGTGGTCAGGACTGAACCAGGGTCACTGAAACTGTGAGATCAGGACTGAAACAGGGTCAATGGAAGTGTGAAGTCAGGTCTGAACCAGGGTCACTGGAAGTGTGAGCTCAGGACTGAACCAGGGTCACTGGAAGTGTGAGCACAGGACTGAACCAGGGTCACTGGATGTATGGTCAGGACTGAACCAGAGTTACCGGAAGTGTGAAGTCAGGACTGAACCAGGGTCACTGGAGGTGAAAGCTCAGTACTGAACCAGGGTCACTGGAAGTGTGGTCAGGACTGAACCAGGGTTACCGGAAGTGGCAGATCAGGACTGAACCAGTGTCACTGGAAGTGTGGTCAGGACTGAAACAGGGTCACTGAAACTGTGAGATCAGGACTGAAACAGGGACAATGGAAGTGTGAAGTCAGGTCTGAACCAGGGTCACTGGAGGTGTGAGCTCAGGACTGAAACAGGGTCACTGGAAGTGTGAGATCAGGACTGAACCATCGTCACTGGAAGTGTGAGATCAGGACTGAACTGGGATCACTGGAAGTGTGAGATCAGGACTGAACTGGGATCACTGCCAGTGTGAGATCAGGACTGAAAGGGGTCACTGGAATTGTGAGATCAGGACAGAACTGGGATCACTGGAAGTGTGAGATCAGGACTGAACCAGGGTCACTGAAACTGTGAGATCAGGACTGAAACAGGGTCAATGGAATTGTGAAGTCAGGTCTGAACCAGGGTCATTGGAGGTGTGAGCTCAGGACTGAACGTGGGTCACTGGAAGTGGCAGATCAGGACTGAACCAGCGTCACTGGAAGTGTGGTCAGGACTGAACCAGGGTCACTGAAACTGTGAGATCACGACTGAAACAGGGTGAATGGAAGTGTGATGTCAGGTCTGAACCAGGGTCACTGGAGGTGTGAGCTCAGGACTGAACCTGGGTCACTGGAAGTGTGAGATCAGGACTGAAACAGCATCACTGGAAATGTGGTCAGGACTGAACCAGGGTCACTGAAACTCTGAGATCAGGACTGAAAAAGGGTCAATGGAAGTGCGAAGTCAGGTCTGAACAAGGGTCACTGGAGGTGTGAGCTCAGGACTGAACCTGGGTCACTGGAAGTGTGAGATGAGGACTGAACCAGCGTCACTGGAAGCGTGAGCTCAGGACTGAACCAGGGTCACTGGAAGTGTGAAGTCAGGACTGAACCAGGGTCACCGGAGGTGAAAGCTCAGGACTGAACGAAGGTCACTGGAAGTGGCAGATCAGGACTGAACCAGGGTCACTGGAAGTGTGAAGTCAGGACTGAACCAGGGTCACTGGAAGTGGCAGATCAGGACTGAACCAGCGTCACTGGAAGTGCGGTCAGGACTGAACCAGGGTCACTGAAACTGTGAGATCAGGACTGAAATAGGGTCAATGGAATTGTGAAGTCAGGTCTGAACCAGGGTCACTGGAGGTGTGAGCTCACGACTGAACCTGGGTCACTGGAAGTGGCAGATCAGGACTGAACCAGCGTCACTGAAACTGTGAGATCAGGACTGAAACAGGGTCAATGGAAGTGTGAAGTCAGGACTGAAATGGGATCACTGCCAGTGTGATATCAGGACTGAAAGGGGTCACTGGAAGTGTGAGATCAGACTGAACTGGGATCACTGGAAGTGTGAGATCAGGACTGAACCAGGGTCACTGAAGTGAGATGTCAGGACTGAACCAGGGTCACTGGAAGTGTGAGCTCAGGACTGAACCAGGGTCACTGGAATTGTGAGCTCAGGACTGAGCCAGGGTAACTGGGAGTGTGAAGTCAAGACTGAACCAGGGTCACTGGAAGTGTGAGATCAGGACTGAAACAGGGTCAATGGAAGTCTGAAGTCAGGTCTGAACCAGGGTCACTGGAAGTGTGAGCTCAGGACTGAACCAGGGTCACTGAAAGTGTGAGATAAGGACTGAAACGGGATCACTGGACGTGTGAGCTCAGGACTCAACCAGGGTCACTGGAAGTGTGAGATGAGGACTGAACCAGCGTCACTGGAAGCGTGAGCTCAGGACTGAACCAGGGTCACCTGAAGTGTGAGATCAGGATTGAACCAGGGTCACTGGAAGTGTGAGCTTAGGACTGAACCAGGGTCACTGGAAGTGTGAAGTCAGGACTGAACCAGTGTCACTGGAAGTGTGGTCAGGACTGAACCAGGGTCACTGGAAGTGTGAAGTCAGGACTGAACCAGGGTCACCGGAGGTGAAAGCTCAGGACTGAACCAGGGTCACTGGAAGTGTGAAGTCAGGACTGAACCAGGGTCACTGGAAGTGGCAGATCAGGACTGAACCAGCGTCACTGGAAGTGCGGTCAGGACTGAACCAGGGTCACTGAAACTGTGAGATCAGGACTGAAACAGGGTCAATGGAAGTGTGAAGTCAGGACTGAAATGGGATCACTGCCAGTGTGATATCAGGAGTGAAAGGGGTCACTGGAAGTGTGAGATCAGACTGAACTGGGATCACTGGAAGTGTGAGCTCAGGACTGAACCAGGGTCACTGGAATTGTGAGCTCAGGACTGAGCCAGGGTAACTGGGAGTGTGAAGTCAAGACTGAACCAGGGTCACTGGAAGTGTGAGATCAGGACTGAAACAGGGTCAATGGAAGTCTGAAGTCAGGTCTGAACCAGGGTCACTGGAAGTGTGAGCTCAGGACTGAACCAGGGTCACTGAAAGTGTGAGATAAGGACTGAAACGGGATCACTGGACGTGTGAGCTCAGGACTGAACCAGGGTCACTGGAAGTATGGTCAGGACAGAACCAGGGTCACTGGAAGTATGGTCAGGACAGAACAAGGGTCACTGGAAGTGTGAAGTCAGGACTGAACCAGGGCCACTGGAAGTGTGGTCAGGACTGAACCAGGGTTACCGGAAGTGTGAAGTCAGGACTGAACCAGGGTCACTGGAGGTGAAAGCTCAGTACTGAACCAGGGTCAATGCAACTGTGAGATCAGGACTGAACTGGCATCTGTGGAAGTGTAACCTCAGGAATGAACCAGGGTCAATGGAAGTGTGAGCTCGGGACTGAACCAGGGTCACTGGAAGTATGGTCAGGACTGAACCAGGGTTACCGGAAGTGGCAGATCAGGACTGAACCAGTTTCACTGGAAGTGTGGTCAGGACTGAACCAGGGTCACTGAAACTGTGAGATCAGGACTGAAACAGGGTCAATGGAAGTGTGAAGTCAGGTCTGAAATAGGGTCACTGGAGGTGTGAGCTCAGGACTGAACTTGGGTCACTGGAAGTGTGAGATCAGGACTGAACTGGGATCACTGGAAGTGTGAGATCAGGACTGAACCAGGGTCACTAGAAGTGTGAGATCAGGACTGAACCAGCGTCAGTGTAAGCGTGAGATCAGGACTGAACTGGGATCACTGGAAGTGTGAGATCAGGACTGAACTGGGATCACTGCCAGTGTGAGATCAGGACTGAAAGGGGTCACTGGAAGTGTGAGATCAGGACTGAACCAGCGTCACTGGAAGTGTGGTCAGGACTGAACCAGGGTCAATGAAACTGTGAGATCAGTACTGAACCAGGGTCACTGAAACTGTGAGATCAGGACTGAAACAGGGTCAATGGAATTGTGAAGTCAGGTCTGAACCAGGGTCACTGGAGGTGTGAGCTCAGGACTGAACCTGGGTCACTGGAAGTGTGAGATCAGGACTAAACCAGCGTCACTGGAAGTGTGGTCAGGACTGAACCAGGGTCACTGAAACTGTGAGATCAGGACTGAAACAGGGTCAATGGAAGTGTGAAGTCAGGTCTGAACCAGGGTCACTGGAAGTGTGAGCTCAGGACTGAACCAGGGTCACTGGAAGTGTGAGCTCAGGACTGAACCAGGGCCACTGGAAGTATGGTCAGGACAGAACCAGGGTGACTGGAACTCTGAGATCAGGACCGAACCAGGGCCACTGGAAGGGTGGTCAGGACTGAACCAGAGTTACCGGAAGTGTGAAGTCAGGACTGAACCAGGGTCACTGGAGGTGAAAGCTCAGTACTGAACCAGGGTCAGTGGAAGAGTGAGATCAGCACTGAACCAGGGACACTGCCACTGTGAGATCAGGACCGAACTGGGATCAGTGGAAGTGTGAGCTTAGGACTGAACCAGGGTCACTGGAAGTGTGAGCTCAGGACTGAACCAGGGTCACTGGAAGTGTGAGCACAGGACTGAACCAGGGTCACTGGAAGTATGGTCAGGACAGAACCAGGGTCACTGGAAGTGTGTAGTCAGGACTGAACCAGGGCCACTGGAAGGGTGGTCAGGACTGAACCAGAGTTACCGGAAGTGTGAAGTCAGGACTGAACCAGGGTCACTGGAGGTGAAAGCTCAGTACTGAACCAGGGTCAGTGGAAGAGTGAGATCAGCACTGAACCAGGGTCACTGCCACTGTGAGATCAGGACCGAACTGGGATCAGTGGAAGTGTGAGCTTAGGACTGAACCAGGGTCACTGGAAGTGTGAGCTCAGGACTGAACCAGGGTCACTGGAAGTGTGGTCAGGACTGAACCAGGGTTACCGGAAGTGGCAGATCAGGACTGAAACAGGGACAATGGAAGTGTGAAGTCAGGTCTGAAACAGGGTCACTGGAGGTGTGAGCTCAGGACTGAACCTGGGTCACTGGAAGTGGCAGATCAGGACTGAACCAGCGTCACTGGAAGTGTGGTCAGGACTGAACCAGGGTCAATGAAACTGTGAGATCAGGACTGAACCTGGGTCACTGGAAGTGTGAGATCAGGACTGAACCAGCGTCACTGGAAGTGTGGTTAGGACTGAACCAGGGTCACTGAAACTGTGAGATCAGGACTGAAACAGGGTCAATGGAAGTGTGAAGTCAGGTCTGAACCAGGGTCACTGGAAGTGTGAGCTCAGGACTGAACCAGGGTCACTGGAAGTGTGAGTTCAGGACTGAACCAGGGTCACTGGAAGTATGGTCAGGACAGAACCAGGGTCACTGGAAGTGTGTAGTCAGGACTGAACCAGGGCCACTGGAAGTGTGGTCAGGACTGAACCAGAGTTACCGGAAGTGTGAAGTCAGGACTGAACCAGGGTCACTGGAGGTGAAAGCTCAGTACTGAACCAGGGTCAGTGGAAGAGTGAGATCAGCACTGAACCAGGGTCACTGCCACTGTGAGATCAGGACCGAACTGGGATCAGTGGAAGTGTGAGCTTAGGACTGAACCAGGGTCACTGGAAGTGTGAGCTCAGGACTGAATCAGGGTCACTGGAAGTGTGGTCAGGACTGAAGCAGGGTTACCGGAAGTGGCAGATCAGGACTGAACCAGTGTCACTAAAAGTGTGGTCAGGACTGAACCAGGGTCACTGAAACTGTGAGATCAGGACTGAAACAGGGACAATGGAAGTGTGAAGTCAGGTCTGAAACAGGGTCACTGGAGGTGTGAGCTCAGGACTGAACCTGGGTCACTGGAAGTGTGAGCTCAGGACTGAAACAGCGTCAGTGGAAGTGTGAGATCAGGACTGAACAGGGTCACTGGAATTGTGAGCTCAGGACTGAACCAGGCTCACTGGAACTGTGAGATCAGGACTGAACCAGGGTCACTGGAAGTGTGAGCTTAGGACTGAACCAGGGTCACTGGAAGTGTGAGCTCAGGACTGAACCAGGGTCACTGGAAGTGTGGTCAGGACTGAACCAGGGTTACCGGAAGTGGCAGATCAGGACTGAAGCAGTGTCACTGGAAGTGTGGTCAGGACTGAACCAGGGTCACTGAAACTGTGAGATCAGGACTGAAACAGGGACAATGGAAGTGTGAAGTCAGGTCTGAAACAGGGTCACTGGAGGTGTGAACTCAGGACTGAACCTGGGTCACTGGAAGTGTGAGATCAGGACTGAACCATCGTCACTGGAAGTGTGAGATCAGGACTGAACTGGGATCACTGGAAGAGTGAGATCAGGACTGAACTGGGATCACTGCCAGTGTGAGATCAGGACTGAAAGGGGTCACTGGAAGTGTGAGATCAGGACAGAACTGGGATCACTGGAAGTGTGAGATCAGGACTGAACCAGGGTCACTGAAACTGTGAGATCAGGACTGAAACAGGGTCAATGGAATTGTGAAGTCAGGTCTGAACCAGGGTCATTGGAGGTGTGAGCTCAGGACTGAACCTGGGTCACTGGAAGTGGCAGATCAGGACTGAACCAGCGTCACTGGAAGTGTGGTCAGGACTGAACCAGGGTCAATGAAACTGTGAGATCAGGACTGAACCAGGGTCACTGAAACTGTGAGATAAGGACTGAAACAGGGTCAATGGAATTGTGAAGTCAGGTCTGAACCAGGGTCACTGGTGGTGTGAGCTCAGGACTGAACCTGGGTCACTGGAAGTGTGAGATCAGGACTGAACCAGCGTCACTGGAAGTGTGGTCAGGACTGAACCAGGGTCACTGAAACTGTGAGATCAGGACTGAACCAGGGTCAATGAAACTGTGAGATCAGGACTGAACCAGGGTCACTGAAACTGGAAGATCAGGACTGAAACAGGGTCAATGGAATTGTGAAGTCAGGTCTGAACCAGGGTCACTGGAGGTGTGAGCTCAGGACTGAACCTGGGTCACTGGAAGTGTGAGATCAGGACTGAACCAGCGTCACTGGAAGTGTGGTCAGGACTGAACCAGGGTCACTGAAACTGTGAGATCAGGACTGAAACAGGGTCAATGGAAGTGTGAAGTCAGGTCTGAACCAGGGTCACTGGAAGTGTGAGCTCAGGACTGAACCAGGGTCACTGGAAGTGTGAGCACAGGACTGAACCAGGGTCACTGGAAGTATGGTCAGGACAGAACCAGGGTCACTGGAAGTGTGTAGTCAGGACTGAACCAGGGCCACTGGAAGGGTGGTCAGGACTGAACCAGAGTTACCGGAAGTGTGAAGTCAGGACTGAACCAGGGTCACTGGAGGTGAAAGCTCAGTACTGAACCAGGGTCAGTGGAAGAGTGAGATCAGCACTGAACCAGGGACACTGCCACTGTGAGATCAGGACCGAACTGGGATCAGTGGAAGTGTGAGCTTAGGACTGAACCAGGGTCACTGGAAGTGTGAGCTCAGGACTGAACCAGGGTCACTGGAAGTGTGAGCACAGGACTGAACCAGGGTCACTGGAAGTATGGTCAGGACAGAACCAGGGTCACTGGAAGTGTGTAGTCAGGACTGAACCAGGGCCACTGGAAGGGTGGTCAGGACTGAACCAGAGTTACCGGAAGTGTGAAGTCAGGACTGAACCAGGGTCACTGGAGGTGAAAGCTCAGTACTGAACCAGGGTCAGTGGAAGAGTGAGATCAGCACTGAACCAGGGTCACTGCCACTGTGAGATAAGGACCGAACTGGGATCAGTGGAAGTGTGAGCTTAGGACTGAACCAGGGTCACTGGAAGTGTGAGCTCAGGACTGAACCAGGGTCACTGGAAGTGTGGTCAGGACTGAACCAGGGTTACCGGATGTGGCAGATCAGGACTGAAGCAGTGACACTGGAAGTGTGGTCAGGACTGAACCAGGGTCACTGAAACTGTGAGATCAGGACTGAAACAGGGACAATGGAAGTGTGAAGTCAGGTCTGAAACAGGGTCACTGGAGGTGTGAGCTCAGGACTGAACCTGGGTCACTGGAAGTGTGAGATCAGGACTGAACCATCGTCACTGGAAGTGTGAGATCAGGACTGAACTGGGATCACTGGAAGAGTGAGATCAGGACTGAACTGGGATCACTGCCAGTGTGAGATCAGGACTGAAAGGGGTCACTGGAAGTGTGAGATCAGGACAGAACTGGGATCACTGGAAGTGTGAGATCAGGACTGAACCAGGGTCACTGAAACTGTGAGATCAGGACTGAAACAGGGTCAATGGAATTGTGAAGTCAGGTCTGAACCAGGGTCATTGGAGGTGTGAGCTCAGGACTGAACCTGGGTCACTGGAAGTGGCAGATCAGGACTGAACCAGCGTCACTGGAAGTGTGGTCAGGACTGAACCAGGGTCAATGAAACTGTGAGATCAGGACTGAACCAGGGTCACTGAAACTGTGAGATCAGGACTGAAACAGGGTCAATGGAATTGTGAAGTCAGGTCTGAACCAGGGTCACTGGAGGTGTGAGCTCAGGACTGAACCTGGGTCACTGGAAGTGTGAGATCAGGACTGAACCAGCGTCACTGGAAGTGTGGTTAGGACTGAACCAGGGTCACTGAAACTGTGAGATCAGGACTGAAACAGGGTCAATGGAAGTGTGAAGTCAGGTCTGAACCAGGGTCACTGGAAGTGTGAGCTCAGGACTGAAACAGGGTCAATGGAATTGTGAAGTCAGGTCTGAACCAGGGTCATTGGAGGTGTGAGCTCAGGACTGAACCTGGGTCACTGGAAGTGGCAGATCAGGACTGAACCAGGGTCACTGCCACTGTGAGATCAGGACCGAACTGGGATCAGTGGAAGTGTGAGCTCAGGACTGAACCAGGGTCACTGGAAGTGTGGTCAGGACTGAACCAGGGTTACCGGAAGTGGCAGATCAGGACTGAACCAGTGTCACTAAAAGTGTGGTCAGGACTGAACCAGGGTCACTGAAACTGTGAGATCAGGACTGAAACAGGGACAATGGAAGTGTGAAGTCAGGTCTGAAACAGGGTCACTGGAGGTGTGAGCTCAGGACTGAACCTGGGTCACTGGAAGTGTGAGCTCAGGACTGAAACAGCGTCAGTGGAAGTGTGAGATCAGGACTGAACTGGGATCACTGGAAGTGTGAGATCAGGACTGAACTGGGATCACTGCCAGTTTGAGATCAGGACTGAACCAGAGTTACCGGAAGTGTGAAGTCAGGACTGAACCAGGGTCGCTGGAGGTGAAAGCTCAGGACTGAAACAGGGTCACTGGAATTGTGAGCTCAGGACTGAACCAGGCTCACTGGAACTGTGAGATCAGGACTGAACCAGGGTCACTGGAAGTGTGAGCTTAGGACTGAACCAGGGTCACTGGAAGTGTGAGCTCAGGACTGAACCAGGGTCACTGGAAGTGTGGTCAGGACTGAACCAGGGTTACCGGAAGTGGCAGATCAGGACTGAAGCAGTGTCACTGGAAGTGTGGTCAGGACTGAACCAGGGTCACTGAAACTGTGAGATCAGGACTGAAACAGGGACAATGGAAGTGTGAAGTCAGGTCTGAAACAGGGTCACTGGAGGTGTGAACTGAGGACTGAACCTGGGTCACTGGAAGTGTGAGATCAGGACTGAACCATCGTCACTGGAAGTGTGAGATCAGGACTGAACTGGGATCACTGGAAGAGTGAGATCAGGACTGAACTGGGATCACTGCCAGTGTGAGATCAGGACTGAAAGGGGTCACTGGAAGTGTGAGATCAGGACAGAACTGGGATCACTGGAAGTGTGAGATCAGGACTGAACCAGGGTCACTGAAACTGTGAGATCAGGACTGAAACAGGGTCAATGGAATTGTGAAGTCAGGTCTGAACCAGGGTCATTGGAGGTGTGAGCTCAGGACTGAACCTGGGTCACTGGAAGTGGCAGATCAGGACTGAACCAGCGTCACTGGAAGTGTGGTCAGGACTGAACCAGGGTCAATGAAACTGTGAGATCAGGACTGAACCAGGGTCACTGAAACTGTGAGATCAGGACTGAAACAGGGTCAATGGAATTGTGAAGTCAGGTCTGAACCAGGGTCACTGGAGGTGTGAGCTCAGGACTGAACCTGGGTCACTGGAAGTGTGAGATCAGGACTGAACCAGCGTCACTGGAAGTGTGGTCAGGACTGAACCAGGGTCACTGAAACTGTGAGATCAGGACTGAAACAGGGTCAATGGAAGTGTGAAGTCAGGTCTGTACCAGGGTCACTGGAAGTGTGAGCTCAGGACTGAACCAGGGTCACTGGAAGTATGGTCAGGACAGAACCAGGGTCACTGGAAGTGTGTAGTCAGGACTGAACCAGGGCCACTGGAAGTGTGGTCAGGACTGAACCAGAGTTACCGGAAGTGTGAAGTCAGGACTGAACCAGGGTCACTGGAGGTGAAAGCTCAGTACTGAACCAGGGTCAGTGGAAGAGTGAGATCAGAACTGAACCAGGGTCACTGCCACGGTGAGATCAGGACCGAACTGGGATCAGTGGAAGTGTGAGCTTAGGACTGAACCAGGGTCACTGGAAGTGTGAGCTCAGGACTGAACCAGGGTCACTGGAAGTGTGGTCAGGACTGAACCAGGGTTACCGGAAGTGGCAGATCAGGACTGAACCAGTGTCACTAAAAGTGTGGTCAGGACTGAACCAGGGTCACTGAAACTGTGAGATCAGGACTGAAACAGGGACAATGGAAGTGTGAAGTCAGGTCTGAAACAGGGTCACTGGAGGTGTGAGCTCAGGACTGAACCTGGGTCTCTGGAAGTGTGAGCTCAGGACTGAAACAGCGTCAGTGGAAGTGTGAGATCAGGACTGAACTGGGATCACTGGAAGTGTGAGATCAGGACTGAACTGGGATCACTGCCAGTTTGAGATCAGGACTGAACCAGCGTCACTGAAAGAGTGGTCAGGACTGAACCAGGGTCACTGAAACTGTGAGATCAGGACTGAAACAGGGTCACTGGAATTGTGAGCTCAGGACTGAACCAGGCTCACTGGAACTGTGAGATCAGGACTGAACCAGGGTCACTGGAAGTGTGATGTCAGGACTGAACCAGGGTCACTGGAAGTGTGAGATCAGGACTGAACCAGGGTCACTGGAATTGTGAGCTCAGGACTGAACCAGGCTCACTGGAACTGTGAGATCAGGACTGAACCATCGTCACTGGAAGTGTGAGATCAGGACTGAACTGGGATCACTGGAAGAGTGAGATCAGGACTGAACTGGGATCACTGCCAGTGTGAGATCAGGACTGAAAGGGGTCACTGGAAGTGTGAGATCAGGACAGAACTGGGATCACTGGAAGTGTGAGATCAGGACTGAACCAGGGTCACTGAAACTGTGAGATCAGGACTGAAACAGGGTGAATGGAATTGTGAAGTCAGGTCTGAACCAGGGTCATTGGAGCTGTGAGCTCAGGACTGAACCTGGGTCACTGGAAGTGGCAGATCAGGACTGAACCAGCGTTACTGGAAGTGTGGTCAGGACTGAACCAGGGTCAATGAAACTGTGAGATCAGGACTGAACCAGGGTCACTGAAACTGTGAGATCAGGACTGAAACAGGGTCACTGGAATTGTGAGCTCAGGACTGAACCAGGCTCACTGAAACTGTGAGAGCAGGACTGAACCAGGGTCACTGGAAGTGTGATGTCAGGACTGAACCAGGGTCACTGGAAGTGTGAGATCAGGACTGAACCAGGGTCACTGGAATTGTGAGCTCAGGACTGAACCAGGCTCACTGGAACTGTGAGATCAGGACTGAACCAGGGTCACTGGAAGTGTGAGATCAGGACTGAACCAGGGTCACTGGAAGTGTGAAGTCAGTTCTGAACCAGGGTCACTGGAAGTTTGAATTCAGGACTGAACCAGGGTCACTGGTACTCTGAGATCAGGACCGAACCGGGGTGACTGCAAGTGTGGTGAGGACTGAACCAGGTTCACTGGAAGTGTGAGATCAGGACTGAACTGGGATCACTGGAAGTGTGAGATCAGGACTGAACCAGGGTCACTGGAACTGTGAGATCAGGACTGAACCAGAGTCACTGGAAGTGTGAGATCAGGACTGAACCAGGGTCACTGGAAGTGTGCTCAGGACTGAATCAGGGTCACTGGAAGTGTGAGCTCGGGACTGAACCTGGGTCACTGGAGGTGTGAGCTCAGGACTGAACCAGGGTTACCGGAAGTGTGAAGTCAGGACTGAACCAGGGTCACTGGAGGTGAAAGCTCAGTACTGAACCAGGGTCAGTGGAAGAGTGAGATCAGGACTGAACCAGGGTCAATGCAACTGTGAGATCAGGACTGAACTGGCATCTGTGGAAGTGTGAGCTCAGGAATGAACCAAGGTCACTGGAAGTGTGAGCTCAGGACTGAACCAGGGTCACTGGAAGTGTGGTCAGGACTGAACCAGGGTTACCGGAAGTGGCAGATCAGGACTGAACCAGAGTCACTGGAAGTGTGGTCAGGACTGAACCAGGGTCACTGAAACTGTGAGATCAGGACTGAACCAGAGTCACTGGAAGTGTGAGATCAGGACTGAACCAGGGTCACTGGAAGTGTACTCAGGACTGAACCAGGGTCACTGGAAGTGTGAGCTCAGGACTGAACCTGGGTCACTGGAGGTGTGAGCTCAGGACTGAACCAGGGTTACCGGAAGTGTGAAGTCAGGACTGAACCAGGGTCACTGGAGGTGTGAGCTCAGGACTGAACCTGGGTCACTGGAAGTGTGAGATCAGGACTGAACCAGCGTCAGTGGAAGTGTGAGATCAGGACTGAACTGGGATCACTGGAAGTGTGAGATCAGGACTGAACTGGGATCACTGCCAGTGTGAGATCAGGACTGAACCAGCGTCACTGGAAGTGTGGTCAGGACTGAACCAGGGTCAATGAAACTGTCAGATCAGGACTGAACTGGGATCACTGCCAGTGTGAGATCAGGACTGAACCAGCGTCACTGGAAGTGCGGTCAGGACTGAACCAGGGTCACTGAAACTGTGAGATCAGGACTGAAACAGGATCAATGGAATTGTGAAGTCAGGTCTGAACCAGGGTCACTGGAGGTGTGAGCTCAGGACTGAACCTGGGTCACTGGAAGTGTGAGATCAGGACTGAACCAGCGTCACTGGAAGTGTGGTCAGGACTGAACCAGGGTCACTGAAACTGTGAGATCAGGACTGAACCAGGGTCACTGGAAGTGTGAGCTCAGGACTGAACCAGGGTCACTGGAAATGTGAGGTCAGGACTGAACCAGGATCACTGGAAGAATGGTCAGGACTGAACCAGGGTTACCGGAAGTGTGAAGTCAGGACTGAACCAGGGTCACTGGAGTTGAAAGCTCAGAACTGAACCAGGGTCAGTGGAAGAGTGAGATCAGCACTGAACCAGGGTCACTGCCACTGTGAGATCAGGACTGAACTGGGATCAGTGGAAGTGCGAGCTCAGGACTGAACCAGGGTCACTGGAAGTGTGGTCAGGACTGAACCAGGGTTACCGGAAGTGGCAGATCAGGACTGAACCAGTGTCACTAAAAGTGTGGTCAGGACTGAACCAGGGTCACTGAAACTGTGAGATCAGGACTGAAACAGGGACAATGGAAGTGTGAAGTCAGGTCTGAAACAGGGTCACTGGAGGTGTGAGCTCAGGACTGAACCTGGGTCACTGGAAGTGTGAGATCAGGACTGAAACAGCGTCAGTGGAAGTGTGAGATCAGGACTGAACTGGGATCACTGGAAGTGTGAGATCAGGACTGAACTGGGATCACTGCCAGTTTGAGATCAGGACTGAACCAGCGTCACTGGAAGTATGGTCAGGACTGAACCAGGGTCACTGAAACTGTGAGATCAGGACTGAAACAGGGTCACTGGAATTGTGAGCTCAGGACTGAACCAGGCTCACTGGAACTGTGAGATCAGGACTGAACCAGGGTCACTGGAAGTGTGATGTCAGGACTGAACCAGGGTCACTGGAATTGTGAGCTCAGGACTGAACCAGGCTCACTGGAACTGTGAGATCAGGACTGAACCAGGGTCACTGGATGTGTGAGATCAGGACTGAACCAGGGTCACTGGAAGTGTGAAGTCAGTTCTGAACCAGGGTCACTGGAAGTTTGAATTCAGGACTGAACCAGGGTCACTGGTACTCTGAGATCAGGACCGAACCGGGGTGACTGCAAGTGTGGTGAGGACTGAACCAGGTTCACTGGAAGTGTGAGATCAGGACTGAACTGGGATCACTGGAAGTGTGAGATCAGGACTGAACCAGGGTCACTGGAAGTGTGAGATCAGGACTGAACCAGGGTCACTTGAAGTGTGCTCAGGACTGAACCAGGGTCACTGGAAGTGTGAGCTCGGGACTGAACCTGGGTCACTGGAGGTGTGAGCTCAGGACTGAACCAGGGTTACCGGAAGTGTGAAGTCAGGACTGAACCAGGTTCACTGGAGGTGAAAGCTCAGTACTGAACCAGGGTCAGTGGAAGAGTGAGATCAGGACTGAACCAGGGTCAATGCAACTGTGAGATCAGGACTGAACTGGCATCTGTGGAAGTGTGAGCTCAGGAATGAACCAAGGTCACTGGAAGTGTGAGCTCAGGACTGAACCAGGGTCACTGGAAGTGTGGTCAGGACTGAACCAGGGTTACCGGAAGTGGCAGATCAGGACTGAACCAGAGTCACTGGAAGTGTGAGAACAGGACTGAACCAGGGTCACTGGAAGTGTACTCAGGACTGAACCAGGGTCACTGGAAGTGTGAGCTCGGGACTGAACCTGGGTCACTGGAGGTGTGAGCTCAGGACTGAACCAGGGTTACCGGAAGTGTGAAGTCAGGACTGAACCAGGGTCACTGGAGGTGTGAGCTCAGGACTGAACCTGGGTCACTGGAAGTGTGAGATCAGGACTGAACCAGCGTCAGTGGAAGTGTGAGATCAGGACTGAACTGGGATCACTGGAAGTGTGAGATCAGGACTGAACTGGGATCACTGCCAGTGTGAGATCAGGACTGAACCAGCGTCACTGGAAGTGTGGTCAGGACTGAACCAGGGTCAATGAAACTGTCAGATCAGGACTGAACTGGGATCACTGCCAGTGTGAGATCAGGACTGAACCAGCGTCACTGGAAGTGCGGTCAGGACTGAACCAGGGTCACTGAAACTGTGAGATCAGGACTGAAACAGGGTCAATGGAATTGTGAAGTCAGGTCTGAACCAGGGTCACTGGAGGTGTGAGCTCAGGACTGAACCTGGGTCACTGGAAGTGTGAGATCAGGACTGAACCAGCGTCACTGGAAGTGTGGTCAGGACTGAACCAGGGTCACTGAAACTGTGAGATCAGGACTGAAACAGGGTCAATGGAAGTGTGAAGTCAGGTCTGAACCAGGGTCACTGGAAGTGTGAGCTCAGCTCTGAACCAGGGTCACTGGAAGTGTGAGCTCAGGACTGAACCAGGGTCACTGGAAATGTGAGGTCAGGACTGAACCAGGGTCACTGGAAGAATGGTCAGGACAGAACCAGGGTCACTGGAAGTGTGTAGTCAGGACTGAACCAGTGCCACTGGAAGTGTGGTCAGGACTGAACCAGGGTTACCGGAAGTGTGAAGTCAGGACTGAACCAGGGTCACTGGAGGTGAAAGCTCAGAACTGAACCAGGGTCAGTGGAAGAGTGAGATCAGCACTGAACCAGGGTCACTGCCACTGTGAGATCAGGACTGAACTGGGAACAGTGGAAGTGCGAGCTCAGGACTGAACCAGGGTCACTGGAAGTGTGAGGTCAGGACTGAACCAGGGTCACTGGAAGTGTGGTCAGGAGTGAACCAGGGTTACCGGAAGTGGCAGATCAGGACTGAACCAGTGTCACTGTAAGTGTGGTCAGGACTGAACCAGGGTCAATGAAACTATGAGATCAGGACTGAAACAGGGTCAATGGAAGTGTGAAGTCAGGTCTGAACCAGGGTCACTGGAGGTGTGAGCTCAGGACTGAACCTGGGTCACTCGAAGTGTGAGATCAGGACTGAACCAGCGTCACTGGAAGTGTGAGATCAGGACTGACATGGAATCACTGGAAGTGTGAGATCAGGACTGAACCAGGGTCACTGAAACTGTGAAATCAGGACTGAAACAGGGTCAATGGAAGTGTGAAGTCAGGTCTGAACCAGGGTCACTGGAAGTGTGAGCTCAGGACTGAACCTGGGTCACTGGAAGTGTGAGATGAGGACTGAACCAGCGTCACTGGAAGTGTGAGATCAGGACTGACATGGAATCACTGTAAGTGTGAGATCAGGACTGAACTGGGATCACTGCCAGTGTGAGATCAGGACTGAAAGGGGTCACTGGAAGTGTGAGATCAGGACTGAACTGGGATCACTGGAAGTTTGAGATCAGGACTGAACCAGGGTCACTGGATGTGTGAGATCAGGACTGAACTGGGATCACTGGAAGTGTGAGATCAGGACTGAACTGGGATCACTGCCAGTGTGAGATCAGGACTGAAAGGGGTCACTGGAAGTGTGAGATCAGGACTGAACCAGCGTCACTGGAAGTGTGGTCAGGACTGAACCAGGGTCACTGAAACTGTGAGATCAGGACTGAAACAGGGTCACTGGAAGTGTGAGATCAGGACTGAACTGGGATCACTGCCAGTGTGAGATCAGGACTGAAAGGGGTCACTGGAAGTGTGAGATCAGGACTGAACTGGGATCACTGGAAGTGTGAGATCAGGACTGAAGCAGGGTCACTGGAAGTGTGAGATCAGGAATGAACCAGCGTCAGTGGAAGTGTGAGATCAGGACTGAACTGGGATCACTGGAAGTGTGAGATTAGGACTGAACCAGGGTCACTGGAAGTGTGAGATCAGGACTGAAAGGGGTCACTGGAAGTGTGAGATCAGGACTGAAACAGGGTCAGTGGAAGTGTGAAGTCAGGTCTGAACCAGGGTCACTGGAAGTGTGAGCTCAGGACTGAACCAGGGTCACTGGAAATGTGAGGTCAGGACTGAACCAGGGTCACTGGAAGAATGGTCAGGACAGAACCAGGGTCACTGGAAGTGTGTAGTCAGGACTGAACCAGGGCCACTGGAAGTGTGGTCAGGACTGAACCAGGATTACCGGAAGTGTGAAGTCAGGACTGAACCAGGGTCACTGGAGGTAAAAGCTCAGAACTGATCCAGGGTCAGTGGAAGAGTGAGATCAGCACTGAACCAGGGTCACTGCCACTGTGAGATCAGAACTGAACTGGGATCAGTGGAAGTGCGAGCTCAGGACTGAACCAGGGTCACTGGAAGTGTGAGGTCAGGACTGAACCAGGGTCACTGGAAGTGTGGTCAGGAGTGAACCAGGGTTACCGGAAGTGGCAGATCAGGACTGAACCAGTGTCACTGGAAGTGTGGTCAGGACTGAACCAGGGTCAATGAAACTATGAGATCAGGACTGAAACAGGGTCAATGGAAGTGTGAAGTCAGGTCTGAACCAGGGTCACTGGAGGTGTGAGCTCAGGACTCAACCTGGGTCACTCGAAGTGTGAGATCAGGTCTGAACCTGGGTCACTGGAGGTGTGAGCTCAGGACTGAACCTGGGTCACTGGATGTGTGAGATCAGGACTGAAAGGGGTCAATGGAAGTGTGAGATCAGGACTGAACCAGCGTCACTGGAAGTGTGGTCAGGACTGAACCAGGGTCACTGAAACTGTGAGATCAGGACTGAAACAGGGTCAATGGAATTGTGAAGTCATGTCTGAACCAGTGTCATTGGAGGTGTGAGCTCAGGACTGAACCTGGGTCACTGGAAGTGTGGTCAGGACTGAACCAGGGTCACTGAAACTGTGAGATTACGACTGAAACAGGGTGAATGGAAGTGTGAAGTCAGGTCTGAACCAGGGTCACTGGAGGTGTGAGCTCAGGACTGAACCTGGGTCACTGGAAGTGTGAGATCAGACTGAAATAGCATCACTGGAAATGTGGTCAGGACTGAACCAGGGTCACTGAAACTCTGAGATCAGGTCTGAACCAGTGTCACTGGAAGTGTGGTCAGGACTGAACCAGGGTCACCGGAGGTGAAAGCTCAGGACTGAACCAAGGTCACTGGAAGTGGCAGATCAGGACTGAACCAGTGTCACTGGAAGTGTGGTCAGGACTGAACCAGGGTCACTGAAACTGTGAGATCAGGACTGAAACAGGGTCAATGGAAGTGTGAAGTCAGGACTGAACCAGGGTCACTGGAGGTGTGAGCTCAGGACTGACATGGAATCACTGTAAGTGTGAGATCAGGACTGAACTGGGATCACTGCCAGTGTGAGATCAGGACTGAAAGGGGTCACTGGAAGTGTGAGATCAGGACTGAACTGGGATCACTGGAAGTGTGAGATCAGGACTGAACCAGGGTCACTGGATGTGTGAGATCAGGACTGAACTGGGATCACTGGAAGTGTGAGATCAGGACTGAACTGGGATCACTGCCAGTGTGAGATCAGGACTGAAAGGGGTCACTGGAAGTGTGAGATCAGGACTGAACCAGCGTCACTGGAAGTGTGGTCAGGACTGAACCAGGGTCACTGAAACTGTGAGATCAGGACTGAAACAGGGTCACTGGAAGTGTGAGATCAGGACTGAACTGGGATCACTGCCAGTGTGAGATCAGGACTGAAAGGGGTCACTGGAAGTGTGAGATCAGGACTGAACTGGGATCACTGGAAGTGTGAGATCAGGACTGAAGCAGGGTCACTGGAAGTGTGAGATCAGGAATGAACCAGCGTCAGTGGAAGTGTGAGATCAGGACTGAACTGGGATCACTGGAAGTGTGAGATTAGGACTGAACCAGGGTCACTGGAAGTGTGAGATCAGGACTGAAAGGGGTCACTGGAAGTGTGAGATCAGGACTGAAACAGGGTCAGTGGAAGTGTGAAGTCAGGTCTGAACCAGGGTCACTGGAAGTGTGAGCTCAGGACTGAACCAGGGTCACTGGAAATGTGAGGTCAGGACTGAACCAGGGTCACTGGAAGAATGGTCAGGACAGAACCAGGGTCACTGGAAGTGTGTAGTCAGGACTGAACCAGGGCCACTGGAAGTGTGGTCAGGACTGAACCAGGATTACCGGAAGTGTGAAGTCAGGACTGAACCAGGGTCACTGGAGGTAAAAGCTCAGAACTGATCCAGGGTCAGTGGAAGAGTGAGATCAGCACTGAACCAGGGTCAC